>NC_143583.1:8973311-9288163 GCF_048544385.1 Mastigoproctus giganteus
TAGATGTGCGGAAATATGCCTTTAGCCAACGGGTAGTTGATTGATGGAACAGGCTTCCA
Organism: Mastigoproctus giganteus; assembly: GCF_048544385.1. Lineage (NCBI taxonomy): Eukaryota > Metazoa > Arthropoda > Arachnida > Uropygi > Thelyphonidae > Mastigoproctus > Mastigoproctus giganteus. The sequence continues at coordinate 8,973,371 of NC_143583.1, forward strand.
TCTTTTGTTGTGGAAGCTAATAGCCTAAATAAATTTAAGGCTGAGCTGGACAGGCATTTGGAACAAATGGAGGGGTGAAATGATGATGCAAGAAAGCAAGCTGATTTAGAGAAGGGGGAGAGATCACGTCAATTTGTTGTAAACAGTTCGGTGCATTACAGTTTGGTGTGTGCGAGACAAATTGGTGAAGGACATTTCGCTGTATGTGACAATTCGGTGAAAAATAATTGGTGATTACGACAATTCGGTGATTGCTTTGAGCGATTTCGGTGTAGAGCAGAGCAAGGCAGAAAATGCTTTAAATTGTGAATACGTGATCACAATACTGTTCTAGATGATGCAGCTTACTATCCACCTTCGTTTCTTTTAATGCACGTCGTTTGTTTAGCAGCTTCTATTCAGAGTTCCTCTTATATCCCAATATTTAACCTATTCATAGCACTTTTTTACTACCGCGGGCAGGTTATTTTGATACAGTTGCAGTGGTCATTGTAGATATTGTAGCAGCATTAGTCCCTACCGACTTTTGTATCATCAGCAAACTTAAATCAAAAAAATAAGCGTATGTTTAACGAATTCACCGTTGAGGTAAGAGATGTGAAAGCTGAATACGAGAAATCAATAAAAAGTGAGCTAAAATAGAGGCTTCAATTTTGTGAATACAAAAATAAAAGAAGAATGAGAATCAGATAGGTTCTTAACTTGATCGAAGTGGATTTCCGTTGAATAGGCATTTTAAAACGATCTTTACAGTTGAAAGACTATTAGAACCACATGGGAACAGTGACAAGGAGTCGGACTGCTGTAAATTAAACGATACAGCAATTGCATCTACGGGTAAAATATAAAAGCTGATCGATGACACTGCTCCAGGAAGAAAAGGTATACATGCTTTTACTAAACAAGTTTGCAAGAAAGAGCAGCAATCTGTTGGGAATGTTAATATACTCATCATTAGAATGGAACGATTCCTTTGGGTTGGTGATTGGGAAAACTGTTTTACATTTTTAATTTTTTTGGTGAATGCAGAAAATTCCCACTTCCTTTTTTTGCACTATTTATCCATTATAATACTAATGCTAACATTATTAATAATGCGCGATTGTTAGAAATAACAAGAAGAGATATTTGTGCAATAATTTGCTTCTTTTTGGGAATGTTAACGATAAAAATTCTTGGGTAGTTAGTAGAAAAACTTCAGAACAATCCGGGAATAAAAATAAATGGAAGCTGCCTATTTTCTATAATTGTAGCCGAGACGACTAAGGAGAAAATCTTATACGTGAACACTATAGAGAAGATGGCCACTATTTTTCTCTGATTTCCTGTCACTTGAGCTTGGCTATAAAAGTATCAAACTAGCAGAGCACTACTGAAAATTATGGGCGGACAATATAGTAAACAAGAATGTCAAACTACATTTATATGGACAACGAAGAGTCACCGCTCTTAATTTCTTTCTTAATTCACGAACCTCTCTAAAAGCGGAAAAGAGTTCCGTGTGCGGACTTCCAACCTATCTAGAAGTAGAGAATGTTTCTGTGTGCGGACCTCCAAGATCTACCTTGTGTTCTGTCTAGTATAATTAAGGAAAATGCTTGAAGTGGGGCTGAAATATGAAGGAGAGGAGTATCCCCAATGACCTGCAATAACTTCTAATGGATATAAATGCAGTAAACTCTACCCTCGAGGATCTTGTTTCAAAAACGAAAGTATGCCACGAAGGTCACAAAGATTTCGTTCACGCTAATAACAGTGTGATTGATATCCTCCTTCTCATAAAAATGAATCCGCTTTCCGTGGTCAAAACCTCAGATGATCTCCGATTAAGTACAAAAGTTCGCACCATCATCATCATCACATTGGCGACCTAATTTGCACCGAATTCCGGCGCATGGCTTTCGGTATGTTCTGAGTGGGGTGTACAAGGTCCGGTATGTGGAGATAGCGCTCAGACGGATAATTTGCTCCGAACTGTTGTAATTAACGTAGTGTGTTAGACAGTGCGGCATCAGTCGCTTGACACTCATTATTTTGCGTGTCATTTTCAACACAGCGCGGGTTCCAATGACTAGTTTGTGAACTATGTGAAAGTTCACACAAGCCACAGATAGTTCCCTAGATGGGATTAAACAAAATATCGAATAACCATGCGTGTTTATATAGAGAATCGCCTTGTCATGACCATTCCTTAATTATTCGTGTTTCAAAAATATATATCTCAAACAATGAGCTTTTTTGCTAAAGACAGAGAGATACTGACCACTTGTTGGATCTAATACATAACAGAGAGTCTAAAGAGAATACTTTTCACTATGTTAGAGAAAACAAATTTATTCTGAGAACGGCTTAAAATAACATTTTAAATCTGTTTCCAGTTATCATTGTCAAATAACAAATGGTTAAATAACATTTTAAAAAATCCTTAAATTTTAATTCTTAATTCCTACTTAGCTCCGTTTTTGAGTACTTATATCCTTCATGGTTCACATTCTTCCACGTCTCAAAAGTATCATATGGCATCAAAATGAAAAATAGGCAGCAGCTCCAATTCCGAAAAAAAAAGAAAAAAAAAACTGATCTTCCGATCTGTTTTTTTAATGAATAAGATTTAAACCTAATATTGTCTTCTTGGAAACTACCTATAACATCCGAGGTGCAGCATGACTATTTGTCTAGCATGTCCATAATGTCAGACCTAGCTACACACTTTTACTATGTCCGTGCTCTTCTGCATTCCTGGAACCAAATAGATATTCTCTTTCCAGATACATTTAAAGCTTTAAAATATACCTCACATAATATTATCTATTTATCTATTAGCTGAAACTGTTTAGAATCAATTTTCCAGTGCCGTAGATGGGAACTGATTGATTGACAACGGAAAGGAATCGATCGAAAACAAATATGAATTGATCGATGAGGGGATAATTGTTGATGATGCTACCTTCGCACCTTTCCCTATATTTTATGAGGTACCCCAGAGGTCTTCCTTGGGACCTGTTTATTTTTAATCTATATCAAGATTGTTGTTGTTGTTGTAGGATTTTAGGCACATCAGCAACTTAGAACATATGGCGAAAGACAACCTGATCCTGCTGGAACAGGTTGTCTTCGCAGGTAGTTGAGGCTGACAGTTTCAATAAATCAGTCGAGTTGCTGTTTTCTGGATGAAAAACCATACTACCCTTGCTGCAGACCAAAAATACTACCCTTGCTGCAGACCAAAAATACTACCCTTGCTGCAGACCAAAAATACTACCCTTGCTGCAGACCAAAAATACTACCCTGCCACATTGTAAAAAAGAGGACGGACAATGATCATACCCACGAGGGCTGTACATCAAGGATCACCGAACATCTATTAATAAATTTTATTTGGAGTTACTTCTAAATCGCTAATGATATTGAACTCTTCAAATCTATGTGTGCCTTTCACTAATGTTTACTCCTCTTCTGATTTTCCTTTTGTTCATGGGTCTAACAACAAACAAAGCTTTGAAGAGTATCAGTGTTCCTGGTATTCTTTATATACAGTTAATTATCCAGCATTGGACGTTGAGGATGCAGTCTGGTTCTACAAGCAGAAATTATATTAATAAGATATATCTGCTTTAAACATCGATTCGACTTCTATAGAAGTATATCCTGCTCTTTGAAAGCACTACAGCTTGCAGTTTCGAAAAATTTGAACAGTTCTCAATGGAGGTTTTGTTTGTTTCTTACGTAATTAACTTCCCCATCAAAACAAGAAATTTCCTTGTACGGACTGATTTCAAAATCACACAATACCATGTTTGTCACCTTTGAATTTAAAAATGTGATTTCCCTTCGCTGGCCATCTGACACACTTAGCGTTAGTTAATAAATATGAACTAAATGTTTTCACATGACTCGTTTTAAAAACCAAGCCTTATCTAATCTATTAATACAGTATTTTATATTTGCGGCATAGTAACGCCAAAGTAAATTATACACTCTTCTTGGTGGGGTTGGAATAAAAACAGTAAAGAAAGAAAGGAATGTGAGAGTTATAATACGGCCAGTCATAAAGTTCTCTGAGCAGTGTAAGTAGGTAACCAGGAAGGCCATGGTGTCCTATCGATAATTTATCGAACGTTATCCTGTGTAGATATGGAGATCATAGTCCCACTGTATAAGGCGGTTGGAAGATCACATTTGAAATACTGCGTTCAAGTACGGAGCCTGCATCTGAAAAAAGACATTGAAAAGTCCAAAAATGGAAAACTCACATAGTGAGATCGGCAAAAGGAACCTACGAGGAAAGACTTCGATTTGTGGGCTACAGGGCTTGAAAACCAGGCACCTCAGAAGTGACGTTATTGTGGTTTATAAGGCACTGATAGGGATAAGTAAAATGAATGAAGGTAGAATTTTCATTGTTACAGAGAATTTCAGAGAATTTGCTCGGGGGGTAGGCGCATAAATCCAAATGACAGGGGTAAAGGTTTAGAATATACTACACTGTAGTAACTTTTATTTTAACCAGCGAGTCGTTGATTGCTGGAACAGGTTGTCTTCGCAGGTAGTTGAGGCTGGCAGTTTCAATAAATGCAAAGGTCAACTAGATAGTTATCTCTATGAAGAGGGTAGCAAATATATATTTTTTAATCTAATCATTTTTTTTTTTTTTTGGCCAGTGCAGCAAAAGCGTGTGGCTTATTGCATGGCTATTACTAATATTTTATATTAATGTGGTAAAGTTTAAAACTCTCCTCAAAATTTGTATTTGTTTGTCATAATGCACATTTGTAATTGTGTCAATTCTACTGTATTCTACTGTATTCTACTGTAATTGTGTCAATTACAAGTGCTACACTATACTTTCCTGGATTTTATAATAGACTTGTTCTTGATGTGGAACTGTTTTCAGCAGAATAGGTATTTATTGTATAAGGAATTTTGCTCTACTCATCGAGATATTATTTGGCCTTTAGCGTTTCATTGTTTTTGGAATTAATATTTCTTTGTGAGTGACATGTGACCACTGTGACTTTTCATATTACAGACTTTTCCTAGTAACTCTGTTATCAACTATCTTGGATGATTATCTTAGACTTTTTGGGCTCTCTTAGAGCTTGTATTTAGGCAAGAACTTTTTAAAACATAATTTTGAACCCTGCCTAATGTGATCTCATCTAGGATTTGGACATGTATATTACTTTTGCGTTAACCCTGAAACATTTTATTTATTGGGCCAGGTTATGGCATTACCCTGGCATTACATTGGACGAATCTGTACATAGTGTATATTCTGCTGTGTTCCTGAAGAAGAGGATATTGTACATATTGCACATAGTGTCTTTCTGTGGAGCTTTTCAGAATTCGTGGATTTGCTTTCACTGTGTTTTTTGTTAGAAGATCAATTATTTCTTCAACAACTGAAGACGTTCTGCCTACAAGGGGTTAGGCAAACTGTAAATTAAGATGTTTTGCTGATCCTAGTTCCTAGGATGGGATTTACCATGAGATAGGTCTCCATGGTTAGAGAAGTTAGTCCACTTCTCCCTACTTTATTCTTGCTTAACTTCTTCTCACTTCTAACTATTGGAGAGTCCCTCTGTTGATTCTCCTCTATTCTATCTATTTACCTCCCCAGATCCCAAACTTCTCCCTCTGTATTCCTCTTTTTCCACTTCATTCTCTTTTCGGGCACTCTCAGGTGTTATGCCCTGGGCTTGCCCAGCAGGAGATAATTGATCCTGGCCGCCTCCACGTGGCGGGGATGGGGGGTGAGACGTAGTGACCAGGTGTTACTGCTTCTTACCTGCTAAGAGCCAGGTACCGGCCGATAACATAACAACAGAACACATCATAACACTTACACGTCCAACACACTACATACAATTGGCCGGTCTTGGCATAAGCTTCAACACAAGAAGTACAATAGCGGCTTATGGGGGAAACCCTGGGATCCGCCACAACAACACATGAATATCCCTGAATATCCCCCCTGTGTCAATTCTTTTATTTACAGATTTACAGTTACTTGGGGCTTGACCCCGTTATGTTCGATTTTAAATACTTAGTGTATTTTGTAAGGAACACGTATAAAGATTTACGAATGGTATCTAAATCATGTCACTGTGTGTGTGTGCCAAAGAAGTTTAGGCCATGAGATTCAGTACCTTGTGTCTGTGTTTGCGTGGGCTTCGCAGTCGGCTTTCCTGCTTGCTGAAGGAAAAACACGAGTTTCCAGGATTTGTCCAATATGACGTCCAGCTGTCACTTCTTTGAAAGTCTTTTAACGTTTTCCCACAATCCATCCCATCCTGCTGAACATAAAGTGTTAATTCCTGTAGCGCTCTGATCAAATTTATAGTGCAACTGATTTGCATATATTTACGTCCGATTCAATTTCTTCCAATCAGAAGAATGAACCAGTACTTTTTACAGGGTCAAGTGTTTTATTTCATAAAGCCAATTAAGCAACATTATGCAGTCTAGCTAATATTTTCCTGAAATTGCTCTGAAGAAAGAAGAAAAAAGTCGTTTGTGTTTCTTCCAACATTTTATACAATATTTAGCCGACTTTGTCTACAACTTTCTCTTATAATCTCTTAAAAATGTCAGTCATTCTATGAAAAATGTTATATGCTACAAAGAGTTTTGTAACTATGAATAAAAATTGCTGTTTCATCAGTAAATATTTCAAAGATTATGGCGAAAGACTGGATGACCGTGGACTGAAAGCTTATGCTTTCGGATTTCATTTCAGTCCACGTTCTTATGCTTTCTCTCCATGACCGCAAATCTTCAGACGGTCTAATAATCTGAGTAAGGAGTGTACCGATTTGTAAACAACAAAATTAATTTAACTGAGTACTCTATTCATTTTCTATTTTATCAGATTTAATGAGAAAGCCTTCACTATACTTGATTCCTACCGCCTGTTGATTGCAGATTAATATGATATGGGTGGTCATCCGATATCGTATCGCTGCTCATGTTTACGGAAATTATTCGTTTAGTAGGGAGTCTATCATTTAATCCCAATGCCTTCTATTTTCATTACAGCGCCATAAGGTTGTCATTTTAACGTAAAATTACTTGAAAAGGAAAATTAGATGCAAAATTCGTACCTAATCACTTTCATCTCGTCAGAAATAGAAGAATATTCCTTTTACTTTTCCTGCAGCTGTCGAAAGGAAAATTATATTAGAAGAAGCGAGAAGGAAGGTATCGGCTGCTTAGCTAATATTTAATAAGAAATAGGATGAGAACTCGTGGAATTTGCCATTGCTTTGACACTATTTTTCTCTCGTTAATAATTAATCCGTTTTCTCCGATGAATTAAATATTAATTCGTGTCGAAACGTTTTCGTGGAATACTGCTGACAAATATCCCCATTGGAGGTGTTTTCGAAGTGAAAACTTCACAGTTGATAATTGGTTTATTTAAACAAATCAATTTACATCAGGAGAAAGGCAATGCTTTGGTGCAGAAAGAAAATGCAAAGCAAACAAAATAATCGCACGAAAATTAATAATATCGAACAATCAATGTGGAAGAGAAATCACAAGAGGTCTCCTTTATTAACAGACTTAATTATGGTGAGTAGAAATTAATGAGTTCGTAATTGTGGATGTTGTGACGAATGCTCGCATGGATGGACAGGCCGAAAGAAAGAAACATTAACAAAAGATAAAAGGTTATTTTAACAGAAGAAACAAGCTGTTCAGAGCAAAGTTTTTAATACAGAGACCTACTGGAGTAACAATAATTTGAGGCCTCTAAGGGAAGTATCGATACACAAACATGCAAAAATAATAAGGCACCTTATGCTACAAACCCTGTACCGTATTAGTGGCATCATGTTTATCATCGCACCTGTCACTTCAAGGCTACTCGAGAAAGCTATCATTCCTCTGATGGTTACTCAAATCTGACAGAATCACCTATTCGTCTTCCTGATTTTATAAGGGAAAAAGATTTTTCGGTTAAGATGCCGATTGGCTAAATCTAGGATGTTTGGTTTTGGAGGATCCCCCACTGTCTTGTTAGATCGCCTCCTTCTTTGATACGATACACTGAGGAGTGTACTTATCCTCCGCGAATGATCCCTACTGACTCAAATGTTGTCTAACATCGAAAATCTAGAAATTCGATGTACGAAGGCCGTAGTTTGTTTCCTCTCAATCTGCTCGAAGTTTTTTCTGACTTTGCTCTCATATAATATCATCTGTTTCTTATGGTGCTTAAGAACTCCACTGTTTCCAGTGGATGCACCTGCCAGGTTTAATTGAAAGCCATTGATCTATTTACCAACTCTTAACGTGGTTGGTTTAATATTTATTCCAACCATGCCATGCTTTGTGAACCTAACGAACACCATGAACCTTTCATTTGTAAATATTTGACCGTTTATTTGTACCACACTACGTGCTCTTTTAAAGTTATAGAGCTCTACAATAAGCCTACAAATATAACAGCGAGTTCATCAAGTTCATTGCTGCTTGTTGTTTAATCCCTTCTTCATTTAAACTGTCTATTGCTCAAATAAGCACTGTTGAAATAAATCCATCAACCGCGGTCCATCTGTATAAACTGCTTGCTTCTAAATATCTTCGACAAAACAAATCAAAACATAAACAAGAACTGTTGCCAGTTCTATTCCCACGTTATTAAGAATTTAAGATTGCAAAAACATTTCTTCACTAATCTGTTCTTGAATTCAACATATGTTAAAATTGGAAAAAGAATTACATTCTCAGGCTCTAGTTGAAGGCTTTCAAAATGTGATTGATTTATTATTACAACGATAAAATGCTCCTATAATGTATGATGTTGAGTATAATAATTGTAATTGCTGCCATAAAAAATTAATAATAATAAAAAATCCTGACTCAAAATTCCAAAGGTTCCCTACTCTTGTACAAATAAACTATTTCTTATAAACGAAAAGCGTATAGTGGAGTTTCTCAAAATGAATCACGCAACTGAACAAGGTTATTTTTTCCTTCATAAAATCTCCCCCATAAGACTCCATCATCACAATTTCGTTCGCATCTAGATTTTGTATTTCGCCGGTAAATCTCTTGCATTTCAGCCTCTTGGCATGTTTGTTACAGCTGTTATCAAGCGATTGCCCGATGCCAGAGTGGTACAGAACATTCAACCATTTGTAATAAAAAAACTCCTTCATGTAGTGTCAAAGATGAAACTGTTGCAATAAAATCCTTTTTCGTCTGGCCAAATCCTTAAATATTACGCTTGTAAAGAAACTTTACAGAGAGAGAGAGAGCCTCTCCCCGCCAATACCAACATAAAGAAAAATTTTCGGAATAAATCAGCCTTGGCAGTCCAGTAAAACCCTTTTCGCAGTGCGACATTGTATTTCACTTAGAGCTGCGATTCATTTATTATTTGTTAGGTAATTATACCTGTACAGAAATCTTCTGCCGTGGAGAGCGTTATTTTAGGGATGGGAGAGAGTCCCCCTATTACGGTGCAACATGCGTCGTTGTTAAATAAATTCATGACTACACTTTCATTTCTTTGAGAAGCTCCATAATTCCGGCTCTTTCATGGGGACTTAGGAAAACGATTTCTGCTGATCATTCCCTATAATCGTTATCACACTTGGAGCACCAAATGATGCCTTGGGTTTCGAATTCCCTGAGCCATCGAAGTTAAAGAGCCGATATAATTCTTCTACAGAATGTTGCAGTTTATGTGTCTCTCCAAAATAGCATCTTAAAAGTTAATTCTGCAACTTAGGAAAGGGCTCAAAAGATTAAAACAGCGTCGTATTTCACCAGTAATTAGTTTTCTTGAAAGTGTTCTTCTAGCACAGTGTAAGAAGTTGTACGAAAAGGTGATAATTTGTTTTGGCAGGAAAGGGTTAGAAGCAAAATCTGGGTTCGGTCTCTTAATTTATTATTTTCTTCCACTCTAATGCATTTTTACATGACCTAACTTCTAATTAACGTGACTTGAGAAGCTGTAGTTCCATTGGAGTAATAAAATGCCGATGTGGGTGTTAAGAATTTCCAGAGAACCAGTCAATTAACAAACGAAAATGGCATAGTAGATGTTATTTTATTCAACAAGACATAACAGAACGCTTGACATTCTTAAGAATATACTGTCTTGTCATAAAATATGTCTTCATTAATTAATAAATCACATAGTCTAAGATGGCTGTCTATTTATTAAACCCATTTCATTGGGGGCAGGTTCAGATATCAGATTATTATGTCACCGAATGTATTGATCTACTAATATATAAAATTTCGAAAATATTGCGGAAAATGCTTAAATATTACAGTATAATTCTTTGTTTTGAAAATTCTTTAATTGTAACTGGACATACTGTGTATCTGTCAGCGGTGCCAGTGGATCCCCCCCCCCCCACAAAATCGCTCTTCAATTGTAAGATAAGTAAGGCCAATCGAAAAGTAATAAATTTATCATTTTATTCCATATTTCGTGCAGAATTTACAGGGCATCTTCAAAAGATTTGCTGAAACATTCTCCGAAGAACTTCACATATCTTCGATTACAGATGCCATTTTCACATACACTGGAAGTGGACATTAAATTCAGAAATATTGATTTTAACATTTTACTTAACAATTAATTATACGAAATACTTTTCATTACCTACATCAATAAAATTAAAACTTTTGGATTGTTAACTGAGCATAGATAAATATGCAGGTCCTTGAATTCCTCAGCTTCCAAAATTTCAACGACTTTTCTAGAACCCTCTATATTGCAGTCATTTTTGCAGTGATTTCTCTTTGGTTTTTGAGATAAAAAATATATCTAAATGGTCATTCTCGAAGGATTTAATTAATTGCCTATTATGTTATGGATCCTTTGGATATTTTAACTGAAGGAAAATTTTTCCTTCCTTAGGAAAGATGTACGCACTAAAATATAGATTATCCATGGATCGTAGGGAAACTAATTACCAAGAAAAAATTTAAGTAAAAATTTCATATCTAAACAATGGCGAGTTCAAAAATCTAAGTGAATTTGGAAGATGAGGTTTTGTCTTCAGCGAACATATAAACATTCACGAATTTCCAATGGGTATTTAAATTTTTAAATGAATTTAAAACGACCGTATTAAAATGATCACTGAATTATGACCACTTACCTAATACTTCATAGGTCCTCCTTTTACCCTCAGTACAGCAGCTATCCGACGTGCCATTGATTCCAAAAGATGTCGGAAACGTTCGGGAGGTATGGCCAGCCAAGCTGTGTGTAATGCGGCTAGCAATGCAGGTATGGAGGTGATTGGTGTATCCAGAAGCCTGATATGCCTTTCCATAGTGTCCCACAAGGGCACAATGGGATTGATATCGGTGGAGTTGGGAGGCCAATTGGTATGTTGGAAGTCAGAACTGTGTTCTTCAAACCATTCCTGCACAAGTACCTGATGGCCCAGCGCATCTTGGAAGACACCATCGTCATTCAGGAAAAAGTGTAACAAAGCGGGATGTGCACAGTCAGCAAGCAGTTGACGATAGCGGAGACCACCGATATGTTGTTCCACATGCACCAGGGGTCCAAGTTCCTGCAAGTCAAACATGCCCCACACGATAAAACCGCTTCCACCAGCCTGCAATTTTGATACCATGCATGATGGATCAAGAGCCGCATGCTGTTGACGACAAATCCGTACACGACCATTCACGGTGTGTAGTAAATAACGTAACTCATCCGACCAGCTTTCCAGTCTTCTAACGTCCAACTTGCATGCTCTTTGCACTAGGGGAGTCTTTTACGCAGATGAACCTTGGTTAGGAGAGGATGCCATAGGGGTAGGATGCTGGTATAGCCCATATGTGCAAGCGTGCGACGCATGGTCATGCCAGATATTGTTCCTGGTTGGCCCATGTTATATTGGGTAGTCAACTCTTGAACAGTGGTGCGCCTGTTAGCCTGTACGAGTCATTGGACCCGGCGCTGATCTCTAACATCAACCTTTCGCTGACCTTTGCAGTTTTGTCGTCGGGTCGTTGTTTGACCATTTTGACGCCAGTCCTGGTATACTTTAACTACGGCGGCTCTCAAACACCCCACGAGTTCCGCCGTTTGGGTATATCGAGGCAGGAGCTCGTCGAGCACCCACAATCTGTCCTTTATCAAAGTCCGATAAATCCTTCCCATCACGCTCGGAATCACACTACTGAACCACTGGCACCTTATCTATGCTACCTAGGTCGAGTAACTGCGCACTCTCTTACCTCACGTAGTCAACGGGTTGCATTCAGTTTTCATAGTGGTCATAATTCAGTGATCACTCAGTGTACATTATATTTTAGGGTTTCTTTATACTACAACACTAAGCATTTCCTGCAGTCAAATAATTCTTTTCTGTAAAAGACTGTTATATTTTTTCGAATAATAATGCACGTGTTCTCCCACTTTCAACAAAGTTGAAAGAACTATAGTTCTGATTCCAGTTTCAAGTGTAACAGCATTTTTCAAGCACTTTCGAGTAAGTAAATGGAGTGAAAACATACCTGATTCCTTTTCTTTATTTTCGTTCAATCAGAAATTGGTGTTCAGTAATGCTTTATTGCGATCTGTATAATTTTCAATACTTTAATCTTTGTGTAACTATTTCAGTGGCAACTGATGTTTCCCTTCATTTGCAGAAGGAATACGCTTTCTCTTTAACATTCTGAACTGAAATCACTGCTCAAATTGCCCTTTTGTGGCAGTTTATAAATCCGAATTCTAAATCTAGTTATCAAGATGCACAAATTAAGTTCAAATTATGAAATAGTTCGGAGAGAATGGATCTCCAGTCCGCATTAAATCACAGACAACATCATTGCTGATTTCCCTGAAGTGTTACGCATGAGATTTACCGCTGTTCTAAAAGCTACACATTAAACCTGCCATTGGCACCTCTTCACTTAATTAGATGCAACTATACAATTCACTTCCATCATGAGCAGCAGCCAACGAAATATCCTCAGAAATTAATTGCAGCCGACATGAAAGAAAATTGGATGTCTAGTTTGAATATTCTCCATCAAGTACTCCACTATCTCTATGCAATGGACACCGTTGAATGACAAAACTGAAGGATGTTTATCGTGCATTATGTTCATAATACTGAAGGTAGTTCGTACCGAAGTGTCATTTCACTTTATTTCCATGATATGATTCTACACTACATTATCAAAAGTTATAGGGCAGTACTGAAATCGTTAACGATGTAATTTATTTTTCATTATGGCAGAAAATACATCTATATATATATAAAACGCTTAGGTATGCTGCCCAAATTTTTCAACTGCTAATTGTTGCCAGCACCCATTCACGCGGATCACCTCGCATGACCACCATACCGGGCATGTTTTATCAATTTTTGTACTAAAGTTTGTCGACTGAAGAAAGGCAACCTATGCCTGAAAACTATCGATGTATGTTTATTTTATCTGTCTTCAATTTTAATAAACCGCTCTAAGTTTTAAGATGTGTAAAAATGGCTGAACAGTGTGTAAGAACTTTGAGAAAATGTAGAAGAAATGCTAATGAACCTTTAGAGGAGAGATCTAATAGGGACTCTACGACTACGAAGCCGGACAGAATTGGAAATGAGAAGACGCCGTAGGGCTAAACAAATAGAAGTACCAGATGCGAATAATCAACAAGATGTAATTAATGTGGAAGAGCACGACATAGGAAATATGTGTTACAACTGTGAGTATTGCAATGCAAGATATTGGGGACATAAAAGTTACACACATCAAATAAATACACTAAATGCTGTCACGATGGAAAGGTTTCACTCGATCCACTGTCTGAGACACCTACTCTATTACCAGAGCTGCTTACAGGGGATAACGTGAAGCAATTAACTATAGAGAACATATACGAGAGTACAACTCAGCAATGGCGTTCGCATAATGGACGAAGAGATTAAATCACTGCCTGGAAATAGTCCATACTATTTTAGAATACATGGCCAGATTTACCATTTGGTCGCATCGCTATATCCAAACGAGGCAAATAAGCCAGGATATGGACAACTTTTTATTTTCGATTCTGCTGAAGCAACAACAAAATGACTTGAAAAACAATCAAACTAGGGTGCATGGCCAAAGTAATGCAACGATTGGACGAGATGCTGCGACAAGTTAACCCATCTGCTGAGTCATATAAATAAATGCATTAAATAACCCAGGCCAATCCAACAATTAATGTGCGCATGGCATTTATAGAAGACCTTGACTTAGATAAGAGACAATATAATGCACCTATATTCAAAACGGAGGTTGCTGCAATATTTGTTGGAGAAGACTGGGAACCACCTACAAATAGAGATATATGCATACACTCAGTGATCACTGGCGACCCGTTGACCATATTAGGTACGAGTGCGCGCGGTTAATTTACCTACATAGCATAGATAAGGTGTCAGTGGTTCAGTAGGCAGTAAAATTACGAGCGTGATGGGTAAAAGGAAGGATTTGTCGGACTTGGATAAAGGACAGATTGTGGCAGCTCGACGAGCTACTATCTCGATTTCCCAAACGGCTGAACCTGTGGGGTGTTCGAGAGCCGCCGCAGTTAAAGTGCACTAGGACTGGCGTCAAAATTGTCAGCGAAAGGTTGAAGTTAGAGATGAGCGCCGGGTCCGACGACTCGTACAAGCGCAGCACTGTTCAAGAGTTCACTACCCAATACAACACGGGCCAACCTGGAACAATATCTGCCATGACAATGCGTCGCACATATTTTATTTTTTATTTTATTTTATTAATAGCAAGATACACAACAGGTAACCATTAACAGTGTATCTGAGATCAGATCAATAAACATAATAACAATAATATGAAATCCAACAGGACGATAAACATTGATATAGATTCAAACAATAAAAGCATATGTACAAAAGAGGATTGTATTAAGTTAAGTTACCGGTAATAATTAATCCGTTAGAGAATAGAAAAATAATAAAACACATAGTAATAATAAACTACAATAATTAGATGTGAGCTAGTCACTTTGCAGTTTAAGAGAAGAGGCAAACTTGTGGATGGAGTTCATCAGTGATTGGGAGTTGTCAAAGAAGTCAATGAGAGAGTCATTTGCTGATTTGCTGATTCTGTTCAGTGGACTGAACTTCATAAAGTCCGTGTTGGCAGAGTCAAGGCGAAACGGTGTAAGGTTCCTGACTTGTCTACAGGGAGCATTGAAGTTTATTTTACTCAGGATATGAGATGCTTCATAAATTCCAGTGATTACTTTGGCTAGAAGGGCGATGTCAGCAGTAACTCTTCTAGTGCACAGCGGCCTCAGATGAAAGTAATCACACAGCGATTCATAATACACTGAGTGATAGAATAGAGGATTGCGGTACTTAAGGTAACGGACAAAATTTTTTTGGACTGCTTCAATTTTTCTTCGTAGGGGTCGTCTGCTGGTATGGGCTATACCAGCAGACGACCCCTACGGCATCCTCTCCTAACCAAGGTTCATCGGCGTAAAAGACTCGCCTGGTGCAAAGAGCATGCATGTTGGACGTTAGAAGACTGGAAGAAGGTGTGCTGGTCGGATGAGTCACGTTATTTACTACACACCGTGGATGGTCGTGTACGGATTTGGCACCAACAACATGAGGCTCTTGATCCACCATGCATGGTATGAAAAGTGCAGGCCGGTGGAGGCTATTGTATGGTATGGAGCATGTTTCACTGGCAGGAATTTGGACTCCTGGTGCATGTGGAACAACGTATCAGTGGTCTCCATTTTCGTCAACTGCTTGCTGACTGTGTACATCCCGCTATGTTACACTTTTTCCCGAATGGGGATGGTGTCTTCCAAGATGACAATGCGCCGAACCATCGGGCACTCGTAGGAATTGTTTGAGGAACACAGTTCTGACTTCCAGCATAATGATTGGCCTCCGAACTCCACCGATATCAATCCCATAGAACACTTGTGGGACGCTATGGAAAGGCATATCAGGCGTCTGGATACACCAATAACCTCAAAACCTGCATTGCTGGCCGTATTACACTCAGCTTGGTTGGCCATACCTCCCGAACGTTTCCGACATCTTGTTGAATCAATGCCAATTCGGATAGCTGCCATACTGAGGGAAAAAGGAGGATCTACGGAGCATTAGGTAGATCAGTGATCACTCAGTGTATATCCCACAGGTGACTGCTGTAGAATTATATCACCGCTAACAAGAATGGTAATGACTGAAGGAACTATACTAAACTATTTGCGTCATAATCAGAAAGATGTTGTATGTAACGCCGGGTATGACGAGTACTGTATATATATATATATATAAATCTCGTATGCGAGTATGATTGGGGCATATTCTCATCATGAAATATTTCCATCATATTCGCATAACACTCCTAATCTCATTACAACTCTGCAGCCAATATTAAAGAGGACGAACTAGTCTATTACTCTTCTTGCAAAAGGAATGGAACTTCGTTGAAAGATTACAGGAAACTTTGTAGATAATTCAAATCAAATGCATGATCGAGAGAAGAAATCGGCTTATCCCATTTTTAAATGTATATTAAATTTGTTGCTGCTTCAGCTGTCAGAAAAAGTATTATCTCAGTTCCTATTACAAACTGTCAAGATTGTAATAGGCACTGAGATGGGAACTGAGATCGCGTATATTTGTAAAACCGATCTTCAGGACGTTTAGATATATTCGCAGATACTTTTGTTCTCTTAGTTGATTCATAATACATTCAATAGTAAAAAAAATGTGGCGACACATTTTCTATGAAGTAATTAAATGTTTCGATATGGTGTGGTAATATAACGCAGTAAGAATAAAACCAGTTTCTTGACATAACGAGGCCTCAACAATGCCCCTCGCATACTAACTACTCGGACTCCCTTCAGTCACTATGAGGCAGAGTAGAAGCAGTGAGATTGTACATTATCTGGTCCAAAAACCCTAAAAGTTACCAATAGGTTCCTTCCAATGGACTCTCCAGCGGCCAGCCTGGAAACAGTGTTTTAGAGCTTCCCCTCGAAATGTAAACAAGATTTGATCACACCATGATGTCCATCATAACGTGAAAGCACTTCAATCATACTGCATGTTGGAAAAGACGGGGAGGAGTTTTCCGGAGCTTTGCTCGGGGGACTAAACATGGGTTGCACAACTTCAAGACTCCAATATGCAAGGAGTGTTATTGTCCGGTAACACAGAGGGGTGATACTCCTCTTTGTGTTGTACACTCCACACTTCAAACCCTGCTTACGTGGTCACATCCAGTATACCAAGTGCTATATTTCAGGACGCGCACACGGGGGTTATTGTTAATAACCTCCGTGCGCGCGTCCTGATTGTTAATCAGGACGAGCGGGATTGTTAATAACCCATAGTTATTAATAATCCCGCCATCCTGAAGGTGCAAGCCGAGGGTTTTGTTGTTTCAAAACGTCCATCCACTTGATTTAAGTGCCACCTGAATACAAGTTCCATCATCGATTTAGACACCCAGGTAGTAAGCCCAAAGTTATCATAGAGAATATCTGTGACAAGCCTCAATGACCAACAGACAAGAAACTTGTGGCACCACAAATTACAATTAAAAACAGTCCATAGCACAGAATCGTAAAGAACTTCACTAGTACCCAAATGTGACGCTGTATAAATAAGGGGTGCTACGATCTCACTGATGAAATCGAACACTATTTATAAATCATCTTTATCTTCTATCACTTAACCATTCGTTTTATTCAACGTGGCACCACCCTACCCTCTAATGCCAATCTTCTCCAAGTGATACACGACAGATCCACGTGGGTGTGTGTAAAAGACTATAAAATCTAAGCAATAACATCACAGTCAGTAATTCTACACTTAATGGACAGAATTCATGGGATACCTACCTAGTAACGGGTAAGGCCCACCTTTAGCCTGGATAAGGGCAGTCACACCGCGAGGCATTGAGTACACTAGTTCAAGAAAAGCGTTTCCCAGTATTTTCATCCATGCTTGCTGCACCGCTGTCCATAATTCCGTAGCATTCCTGGGTGGAGGATCCAAAGCTCAAACGGACCTTTCCACAGCATCCCAAAGATGCTCCATATGTCCTGTGAACAGTTAGGCCATTCCATGGTGGTAAAATCTGTGTCATGCTCTTCGAACCATGTTATAGTCACCACGGATCTGCGGTGAGGCGTATCGTCCTGTTGGCAGAGTCCATTGCCATGTGGGTGCACGATGACCATGAAGGGATGCATATGTTCTGTAAGGATGGACACGTAGCGTGGATCGTTCAGAGATGCCTCTAGACGCACCAGAAGTTGCAACGTGTGCCAGCTGAACACGCCCCAGAACATTACCGACCGTCTACCTGTCTGAACAGTTCCTACATAGTTTCGTGCGGTTTCCGCCAGATACGCACCCTCCTGTCCGCTCGAAATAACTGGAAACGGGACTCATTGGACCAGGAGACGCGTCTCCAATCATCCAAGGTCCAGTGCCGATGTTCTTTCGTCCAGTTCAGGAAGAATCGTGTGTTGTGATGTTAGCAATGGGACTCTAGGGGGTCGGCGGCTCCCATAACCTATTGCAGCTTCGCCAAGACCACCTGATGGTCTTGGTGAAGACGTTTCTGACATCTCCCTTGTCGAAATCGGCGGTAATTTATGCCACTGTCGCTGTCCGATTGGCTGAAACAATGCGAGAGAGATGTCGACAGCCACGTTGATCCGCTACCTTTCTCCGCGCACAGCGCTGTCCAGGATGAGATGTTATTTCGGAAATGGTGTATTCCCGATACACTCTTGATACTATCGAACGTGGATATTGCAATTTCTGTACCACCTCCGCGATAGAGTAACCTATACGTCAGGCACCCACTATCATCCCTCTTTCAAAGTGGGTTAACTCACGACGTTTATCCATACTGACATCTAATTACGGTCTACGTGAATGCAGTGTACTTATATACCTGCCAAGCGGTGGGATCGTCCACTAGCGAGAGGGGTAACAGCATCGCGTTGCCAAGGAATCAGGTATCTCACGAATTCTGTCCTTTCAGTGTACATCCAGTTCCTCAACACCTTCATATGGCAAAATCCTCTCTTAATAAAATTATTTGATTCTGTTACAATACCCTTACTATCTGCATTCATTACCACTATTAATTTCCTCCGAGAGAAGCCAGCTTACAAGTTTGCTTTTACTTCGTTCGCTCCTAGAATTCTGGCCATCACCCTTGATGCTGATTTTCAATCTTCTGTAAGTTTACTTGAGTCTAAGAATTCCACTAAATAAATGCGATTTTACCGAGATCTCAGAGTATGGAGCGCTAATTATAACTACCTATGCATAAGACAAATATATAATCTTGACAGTTGTAGTAACATAATTGAGATCACTTTTTCATGAAAGATGCGACTAATGACGCATTCTTTGTCCTCTCTTTATGTGTTAAAGATACATTGAATGTGTTCTTGTACAGGGAATTTTGAAAACTGATCCTGTTAATTATGTAGTTTTCAATGACTAGATCTATAGTATACAAGCTAACAGAGAATAATCACAACATTCTCTGTCTAGAGATAGGAAGATCTTCCATAAATCTAGTATCATGATGTCTATATAACATCTAGGGTTTCCAAAAATGAATATTAAAAACTTTTAATATTAAAGTTTGTGAAGCTTTGTCATGTTTTGCTCAAAGTAGAAACTTCACGTATAATGTTATACGGTACACCCCTTTATGTACGAAAGCAAAAAAAAAAAAAAAAACAAAAAAAATGTAGAAGACATCTAGACAAATCTTCGATAGGAGCAGAAAACGAAAATTAAATTTTAGACAAAATAATTCTTATAATTATATACACCGTGTAGCCGACAAATCTTAATTAAAAATAAGAAATTTTAAACCTACCAAGTTGCAAGTAAGTTGTTAATAACTATGTTCACTGTACATTTTATATACAGTGAATATGATTATTAATAATCGATCCAATTTTAAACTTTGCTCCTAATTATCAGAAACATTTTTCAAGTAGTACTTTCGAGCTTAAAGGCGAAGAGGTGTGGTATCAATAATTTATCTTTGCAGAGTTAGGTGAGTCATAATTCCATTGCATAATGCAAATTTTTAATCTGCACTTGGAATACTGTGCCCAAGTGTGGGGACTGTACCTAAAAAGAGATATTGAGCTTCCTTGAAAGACTCCAAAGAGGGGCAAACTGTTTGGTGAAATCTGCAAAAAGGAATCCATTTAAGGAAGTTCTTCGGATATGTGGGCTACAGATTTTGGTAACTAGACGTATAAGAATGGACCTAATTGAAGTTTATAAAGTTCTGAAGGGGAAGATGTCACTGTTGCAGAACTAGGCGCCAAAAATTGAAATTACGTAGAAAGATGTTTAGATTGGACTGTAGGGATTTTCTTTTATCCAGCGAGTGTGAATTACTGGAATAAGTTGCATTCTTGAGTAGCTGAGCTGACAGCTTGACAAAATTCAAACCAACCAACTTGAAGAGTTAGGTAGTTTATTTTCTTTTATTATTATTATGCATTGCTTTTCATCAAACGCCCGCGTAATTAAAATTTCTCGTCATGGCATGAATTTCACTCAAAATTCCGAACATCATCAAATCTTTTTTTTTTACCGTAAATAAATTAAATTATAATATAATAGCAAACACGAAATATACAAAAATACAATACAACATGCTATAAAAATTATTTTCATGACTGGTCTGGGATGAGAATAAAATATTTTGTTTTTTCCAACTGATATTGCTAAAGCAATGCTCATGTAGCCTTCCCATTAGCTGTAAGTGTCTTTGCCACTTTCTTGTTTCGTATAAAGGACGCCTTACATAATCATTTATAAGAAAGTGCAATATAACTACTCTCTCTGTAATGTACGACAATTCCTTCTGCTATTAATGTAATTTATATAATACCATGATATTAGGAAATGTTTGTAATTTACCCGTGTAAATAAATGTATTTAGGTAATGCCCTGTGTCTCCCGTAATGAACTTCGTAAATAAGATATAATTCTCTAAATGATTACGACTTAATAAGTGATTCCAGTGATAAAGAAAATCAACAATATCTCTCAGCTATCATTATAAGATGCTCCTCTGCCTGAAAGAAACAATTCTGAAGGCAATATTAATTTTTATAAAAAGAATTGTAGATTATTAACAAAAATCCTTGGTGGGCACTTCAACGCCTTGGAAACATCCAGAAGTAACTCAAGTTTTTAATGAAAAAAAATCAAGAAATACTGATAAATATGAACTTAAAAACAGGGCCCCAAAATCCTCTATTCCATTAATTACCATTTCAGTAACCGAGCTCTGATCTACTTACTTGCAGTTACAATAACGAGACCTAATATTGGACAGGAACGTACATTGAACACATGAACCCGTTCCCAACATCGATGGGGATAACCAAAACTAATTGTGTTCCAGGTGCATGTATACTGGGGTTAACTAAATGGATTGAATGGAAGTTTTGTGAAGGGATGGCACGAAGGGTGACAATATACGATACCTCATCATATTGTATCGTACGAACAATGCCACTCATGAATGTCACCTTAAGGAGGTTGCGCCGATAATTCCCGTAATTCTCGTGCACAGTTCTCATATCAGCTCATAGATTTCGCGCGTTTCCTTTAATGCCGATTGCGACCAATTAGCGTCGTTAGTGTGCGACGAAACGCATTAATGATTTTCGGGGATAATTGCTGTTGGGATGCCTCCTCAGCTGCTAGCCAGGGTAAAAACAGCAACTCCTAATTGGCGACGAATTACCAAAGAAACATTTCCATCTATTTGTTAGGCGGGGATCGTTACAACAATTAGCGCGAGCCTCTATTCCCTGCCTCCTTTATGGCCATTAAGAGGAATTTAAAATCGCTTTCCACCAACAAAGGCATTACGCGTTTATCCACCTTTGCAGTTGCGAGCTTTCTTTTTTAACTCTGTGGGAGGCTGCGAGTTGGGTCACTCGTTCCTCATGCTGATCTAATTATGGCCGCATCAAACCATTTTCTGCTTATTTATGACTGCTAATCTCTAAGGTAATCTCGAACTGAGCGCACTTTTCTTTTGTGTTAGTCTTTAACGGAAACTATTTTATACCACGGAAACATATCAAGGTTGAGGGTATCATTTAGGAAGTATTTTCCAACTGTGTGTTTGTTCAACAGAATGTTTCGGGGTTATTTATTCCATTCTGTTTTCTAGAAGAAGGAATGGAGTCGCGCTCTAAAATTTCATTTAAGTTTCGCCTAACGATCACCAACATTTTTAATTCTTCGTTTAACGGCTTACATCCACGAGCAGGTTTTAATCCCAAATGTGCTCGGCTATCTGTTTAGCTGATGTAATCGCCGAGTTTATCCAACCAAAATAACTTCAAAATAATTTGCTATTCAGTGCTAAAAACTGAGTTCGATCAGATGACCGCATCTTCATTACTTATGGATATCTGCAGCCTGCATTAACTGTAATTAATGGAAAATTATTGATTAGCACCAAGATGTTAAACTTCATTACTCGCATTAGAAAATTATGTAAGTGTGTGGTTTAAAATATATTTTGAAAGCTCTGTTAACAACGTACAGTACACCGATATTATTTAGGAAAAGATATATACAAAACGACCAAAAGCATTCGGATACATCACTTTTAGAAAAACACAAATTTTAACGAACAAATCAATAAAGTGATAGCCCACCTTTATTACAGTTCGTTCTAAATGTGCTCGACTGCATTGACGTCTAGCCTCCAGGCGGGCCAGGTGAATTGTTGGACTTCATCTTCCACAAACGAGTTTTAGACTGCTTGCTATAACGGATGGAACATAAAAGAACTATTTCCAGAGAGCTACGAGAGACTGCACATAAGTAATTGTCGAAGATGTCAGTGTACAACTCGTCACTGATGATCTTTTGGCACAACAACCACAAATGATCTGAATCCGAACTGTGTGTCTTTAGGTTAATTTATTAATCTGCAATAACATAAAATTTAGGTAATGTAGAAATTGCGTCTAGCATTTCAGACACCTTCGATTATCAAATAACGTGACTGGGTGGTTAAAACTTCTAAGGTCGTTTTGCATCCTACAACTTTACCCCTTGATGGTACATCAAGGAGTAAAGTAACATTGAAGTAAGATTTGTTAGCATATCTTACCCGTAGCAGTGAGGTAAAATTTGTTAGCATATATATATATTTTAAGGAGGAAGGGTTCAGGGAAAATGGCTTAACCTATCAACAATGAATTTGGTAAAAGTGGTCTCTATGAATATTATAAATAAGTACTGAAATTTTGAAAAGGATCGGGAATTCTCGATTTATAGCAATGTTTCTGTAGGAGGAAACCGGGAAGTTGTGGAAGCTGAATAGGACTTACAACATCCCTTAGAGAATAGCAAACCGTGCGTTTAAATTTGTAGTTATTTGGTGGGGTGCTATGGAATCGCAGTTGGGTGCAAAGTTTTCAAGGACCAACGAAATCTGAAAATTTGGTGTCGATTCAACTTTTCTTCTCGATTAATGCTCGAACAACCGAAATTATAAACAGATTTCTGTGGACGAGGAGGAATTAAGGAATTAGAATATCTACTTCGTATTCATAATAAAATAAATATTTATTATTGTAGTGATATGTCATTCTGGATCTACAATAATGACTCAACACGGCTTGCAGGCCAGAGAGCTTCGGTAACAGTAGGTTTTGCCATTTTTCATCATTCGTTTACAGAGGTCTGGGTTTGAGTGCCGTCTATGACTAGATGAATTTCCAAAGTCCTCTTCAATCGAGGCTGTAGTTAGTCGATCTCGCAGAGTTATTTCGGATTGTTCCCTGTGAATTATTCCGATTTTTCAGACCGCACAACATGCAAATCGGATCGTGAACACATACTTGTACAGTCATAATAGACAACAGTATGGACTATCTCCGGAGTTACAGACAGTGCAGATCTTTATATCATCAGCATTTGAGAGGAAATTCTACTTTTTTAATGAAGGGAATTAGTGCCACAGTGAAAAGAAGCCCCGAAAGGTACTTGTGGAACACTAATGTGGATGGATTTTTGAAGAGGTGTTCCACAGCTTCTAGGTTGAATATCCTTTGAGTCAGGAGGCTATAGACAACGGACAGGACATGGCCACCAATGGAGCAGTATTCTTTGCCAAATTTGGGAAATAGCCCAGAGATTAATATCATCAAAAGCTGCACTTATGAGTGTGCCTAACCTGTATCATGGAAGGAATCGAGGATTATCTTTGTAGAGCAAGGCAAGAAAATTAGTAACTATAGTCTTGTAGGAAAGGCACGGTGAAGTTGAAGAAGATGTGTAGGTAGGATCTGTTGAGCCAGCGCTGGAAGGAAGAGGAGCTTCTCAATAACTTTCAGCAGATCTTTACAATTGGGCGAAGTCCGAGAACTGCACTTATGTATGGGATTTTGGAGTAGATGTCATCTTATAGTCGTGCCAAGCCAGGAGAGTGTAATTTTTATTTAAGTTGATTAACTTTGATTTAATTAGATTACTGCTTATGGACACTAATCCATCTGCACATTAGGGAGTCTCATTCTTAAAAATAAAGGCTGAAATGCCATCACAACCTGAGAAACTGGAATTTGGAAGTGAATTAACTGCTGTGATGAGTTGTACGTGGTGTTGAAATTAATGGTACAAAAGGTTTGGCTTACCGTTGTAAAAAAATTGAACATGAACAGCAGATAGATGAATACTGATTAATACGGCATTTTAATCGATGAAATTTATCATATAACGCATTCAGTTTAGATAATATGATATTAAGATTAATTTAAATACATTATCCAGGAGCTTTAAGCGCACTGATAGCGCGAGTCTACAGTCCTATGCCCTTCTTGGGGTTAAAGGGCATACGGGTAGCGAATCTGCATTCAACCAATTTGCATTTTTTTGTTCTATGTTATAATCTGTTTTCATATGTAATTCCAGAAGATTAGATTAGTCAACAGATGTCTCGAATATTCTCCACATTTAATTCAACCATTCTAAGACAGTGCTTAAACTTTGGAATTTGAGATGGTCATAAAAATATTAGATTTACACGAGAAGTTTCACTTCTGGATGGGTTGCTTTTACAAAATTCCGCAAGAATTTTATACCGTTTGAATTTAATTTGAAATGCGTTGGAACAGTCACAGAATTCTTGTCAGAATTTTAATTCCCCTTTCTTCTGAGTTCTTCTGTGGTCTGCTGGATTTTTTATTCTGTTCTTTTTTGTATGAATTTTCACTTTTCCTCTTTCTTCGAATTTTATAATTTGTTCTCTAACTGTGATGTTCAACTGCGTAATTAAAAAGCAACTAAAACAATTTTTTTAAAGAGGCAAAACATTATTTTTCATTTAGTTGGGTTATTCGAAGGAGGCACATGAATTTTTCATGTTGCCAGAAGGTGCTATGAGCTGATTAAAATGGTAATTACTTAATGCAACCGATTACTCAAGTTATTTAAGAACAACATACATCTTAGATTTTCCTCTTTCCTGATCGAATAATGTAAACAATTTCAACGCGATCGTACTTTCTGATCATTTTATTAATTTTGTGATTTTATAATAGCGTAGAATGAAACGCGCTATTATTTATGTCTGAAAGACATAAATAATAGCGCGTTGATTCAGAAAGAGGTACCTTTCTGAATCAAAGTAAATTTAACTTTATAATTATGAAGTTCCGTGTAATGGTGTGTGTGTGATAAGTGCCAAACCAAAAATGGCTAGCAGGTGTTAGTATGTTGTGTCTGTAATCGTATTTGTTTATCGGTCTTCTGTGCTGAATCACAAACCCAAACTTCCGGGAGGTTACATCCCAGAAATTCGTTTTGTTTTGTTCTTTTAAACATGCAATCGCCATCTGAGATCCGATTGACTCAGCCACATTGTGAATAAAGCTATTAAAATTCCTCTCGTATTAACGGAATGCCTTCGTGAGTAGCATTTGGTAGAATCACCGTCCTCCCCACACCTGGTCGAAAAGACCCGGGTTCGAGTCCAGTTGATGAAGTGAGTAATTTTTATGGGCCTTTTCCACAACGTCGCTGAGTGAGTCGTTCTCAGGAGAGGGTGTCGTGGTTTTCTCTTCCGGAAATTCGGGTTTTTCGTCCAGTAAACAGAAAGTCGACCACCGAACACGTGCAATTTACAGACGGTATATAAGGAGCAGTATGGCCTCAGTGGCTGATGCTCCAAAAACCAACAACATTAAAGGGATTCGAACTCAGTGCTTTTCCCACTCGATATTGGAGGACGATGATGATAATCACTGTGCTACCGAGATAGGTGGTCTTTAAAACCCGATCATAATGAAGTTGATAGTACACAAAAATATAACATAATTAATCATAGGATAAGGATAGTATCTTGACATTATAATTAAATAAAATGAAATTGTGACTCTATAGAAATATTTGTGACTCAATCACAATTTCAATACATTTGTAAAAATATACAACCCATAATTTATCATTGCTTTGTTAAATCTGAGGTCAGTGATGGAAGAATCACAATGGTGCTTTATAAAGTTGTAATGATTGCGGATCAAAATAAAATTTTAATCATGAATATTGTAAGGATAATTTTATGGAATATTGGATCGTGATTATGATTCCTAAAGTCATTACTGTGTCAGCCCTTGTGGGTAGCACAGTTGGTGGAATCGCCGTCCTCCCCACATCGGCTAGAAAAGGCCTGAGTTCGAATCCCATCGATAACGGGAGGAATTTTTATGAGTGTTTTTTTACAAGGTGGCTGAGTTAGTCGGTCACGGGTGAGGATAGCATGGTTTTTTCACCAGGAAACTCGGGTTTTTCGTCGAGCAAACAGAAAATCGACCTCAGACCACAGACAGTATACCCAGAGTAGTATGACCTTAGTCGCTGATGCTTTTAAAGTCCAACAACAACATTAAAACGTTATGGTTTACATTAAAATTATTAAGTGAATCATGACTGCACACTATCCTGACTCAACTTTCTACAAGATAGTGTATATGCGTGTAATTCTTTCGGATATGTGAGGATAAATTTAACAAGTAGTAGTAGAAATTAATCATATCATAATTTTCGGGAGTAATGTAACAGTATTATATTATAATTACAAAAGAATGATTCCTTCATATATATATATATATATACTAATTAATTTTTAACCAGGGGTATTGTCAGTATAAAGAGCGGATAGTGAGGATACATGATTGTTATTGGAAAAGTTATTGGAAATGTTATATTTTGTTAAAATGATTAAGTGAATTGAATTTATTTAATTTATAATTATTCACAAGTTATAATCAATTTTAATGGATGCTGTCGTGTAAGCAGGAGTTCCTTGTAGAAAACACCACGCTACCCTCGTCTGAGAACGACTAACTTAGCCACGTTGCAAAAAAAAAAAAAAAATCCATTAAAGTTCCTAGTGTCATTGACCGGATTAGAACTCAGGTGTTTTCCACTCGGTGTAGAAAGGATGGTGATTATACCAACTGTGCTATTTACGAAGGCTTGCGGATAGTGTAAAGATAAATGTATACCAGGTGATCTCATTAATAATATCATTTTTTCATTTCACATTGACAAACCTGTGACACTTTATAAGCTTATCTCTGCTTACCATGTTGAATATTTTATGTTGATCTCTATGCATAAATTAAGCTTCAATCTACTTGTAGTTTTAACGAGTTAATAATTCCCCCGTTTTTTCTGTTCTTTTTTTTCCCATTGCTTAAAATCAAAGTGAAGATTCCCGAATAAAAAGGTAGGAATATAATGATGCATATAATTAGGTATAAAAATAAAGTTCTGCTTTATGAATTTTAAAAAGCGAATAACACGACTGCATTCTTGAAAAATATTTGGGTTGTGTGTATGTTGAAGAAATTTTGAACGCAAAGATAACAGGTATAGAATTTATTGAGTTAAAGCTGAAGTGTTTAGATCCCCGATGCGGCATCGGTAATTTATATGTGGTATTCTGTGGTCGATTTGGTTACTTGCTTGAAAAACCGGAGCTTCTGGGAGATAAATCCATGCCATCCTCGCCTGAGATAGACTAACTCAGCCACATTGCGAAAAGAGCCAATAAAAATTTCTCGCATCATTCACGGGATTTGAATCCAAGCTTTTTCCAACCAGTATGAGAAAGGAAGATGATTATGCCCGGGAGGAAACTGACTTCAAGAGACATTTCTCAATCAGCTCGTTGTGAGGTATGAGAAATGAGTATATTGTGATATTGAACTTCCTTAAGAAGGCCAATAAAATAATTATTACAGTAAAAGTCAACTAGCAGCATCTAAGTTCAAGTACTCTACTGCAAGGAAAAATCCTCGTTGGAGCCATCTTCTTTGCCAAATCTTGCTTCATCAGACTGCTACCTATTTAGAAGTCTAAAAACTATCTCGATTGAAAAAACTTGATATATGTCAAGAGAGAGACTACTGTGTTTATAATAAAGAATTAATGAATTATTTTTTATTATTCAAAAGAGTTGTAAATGATTGTCAGTATGTAGGATGCTTTCATTCAAATACATTATTCATTGAGGTATTTATCGGATGTCCGGTTCTAGTATCGATGAACCCTTGGAAACGCAAGGTGTTTTATTTTAATTGTAAGCAGCCACTAATCACAAATTGAAAATGTCAAGAATTCCTCAATATGCAAAATGCTTCTCCAATCATCCTTCCCCCCCACTCTAATTTCCACCATGGTGACATCGGAAAATTATCTCAAAGTTTCATTAGTCCTGCTGTTCCAAACTCGTGTTGTATTTCCTTTAGCATCTTATCCTATCACCACACCAACATAGGGCCATCTGAACCCCCCCCCCCTCTCTCTCTCTCATGCTTTAGAATAACGACTTAATTACAGGATGCAATTTACATTATTGACGTCGGTCATTGTGATGCGGAGGCGCTGTTTATTTACCATATTCACAGCTAGTTCAGTTCCGGCTCCCTCATGCCTGACATGTATGCATCTATTTCGTTCGATTTCCATTAATATAAATTGCTTTCAAAACCTAATTAGACAAGACAATTTGTTCAACATCGGGAGGTTAGTGGCCGACTAACTACAGTGGGAACTTTATTCATTAATCACCGGTGGGGGGATTACTATTTGAACGAAGATAAAAATCTCTAATTAGGAGCAAAAAAAAATCCAACAAGATGATAGCTGACAAAATGTTCTACATCACCTACGAGGTCAAAGAGACTTTATTTTTATGACGAAGTATATCTCTTGATTACAGATAATGGATCCCTTTATTAAATTATTTTGTCCCGATTTGAGTTTTTTGGTCCGTATCATCAATTTTGTTCTGATTACTGCCATACCGTGTACTAATTAATTTGTAAGATGAGGTTCGGTTTATTTTTTAATTAATTGATTCCGGGGGAACTATATTTTCCATTGCTCTTCTGTTATGTTTCGTTCCAATCAAAAAAATGATCCACGCCTCTTTCTTTTGAGACACTTCATTTTATACTCGAACCATTTGCCTGCCATTTCTTTTTTTCTTTTCGACAAACACCTGAATAAGGCTTACTTTAATGACTTTATCCATTATTAACGCTAACGTTGCACATTTACGCATACCCGTCGTGGAATTTTTAACACGGGCACATTGAAATTCAGTTCATCGATAAGGCGCCAGATGGCACGACAGCAGTTGCAATGTGTGAGCAAAAAAAAAAAAAAATATATATATATACATACAATACAATACCGAAATAAGATGAAATTAGTATCTGGCTTTTTTACACTCACTTTTTTTTTATTTTTTATTCTGGTTTGAATAGAAAGTCAACGAAGGTGGCGTATCTAACTCTTAGAACTGCTGATCGTATCCCCGGGGACATCGGCAGGCAGAACAAAAGAGAGAAAAACGAAACGGAGATAGCTGATAAAGAAAATTCCCATTTGAAACACGGATCGCTGAAGCTTCCCAGCTGCGACTTTTCTAAACTAAGAAAAATACTTGAAATATTTTGAGATTAAAGAGAAAAGTTAATCTTCCTGGTGGGCAAGGATCGGTACAGTCACATGGCTCCTAATTTCCTGAGAGAAACCTATCGGAACGACTGTTATTTTTTGAGGCAGTGCGAAGGGCTTGGGGTGAAAATGAAAGGGGAAATACTAAAAATAAAAAAGAGATTACAAAAAATTATAATTTGTTTTGGGTAAACAGAGCAATTCACCTGAGGTGGGGTTACTTAATTAAGTTTGAAATCATCGTGGACCAAGTTTCTGCTCATTTCTCTGCTTTTTTTATTTGTAGAACTTTCGACTGATATATTGCAATGGCACTTAAGGGTATGCTATATTGGATGGCGTAATGAATTTAGTTACTTATGAGTAGACTGTGGTTACCTAACGGTACACAAACCAATCTTAATAGTCAACTGACAGACATACGTCCATTACATCACAGATTGGAAAAGAGGAGATTCCTTCTTTAATTAGAAATATATGCAGAAGAAGCTTAATATTTGGTTTCTATGACGTTCTAATGTTCATTTGCTCAAACTAAAGTCCACTCTTCGCAAACTCCCAGTTATTTTCAACATTCTTCTACATAGCCGTTCAGGAGGTTTGTAAACCTACTCACCTGTTGGATTTAAACTTGTTTTCTTCGTACTTTTCATGGCCAACTTCTTCTTCTTCTGGCTCGATGAGACGTACAAGTGTTGTTGATGGTTAAGAATGAGATACCACTCATTAGACTGGTGGCTCTACTTTTATAGTAGCGATCTTTAAGTTATTCTACAGCGGTTTTATCAAAGGTTCTGTGCAGTGACGCGTGGACACCTTGTTAAGGCTAGTATTTCAGAACAGAGAGGAGTTAAATAAAATCGGGATGTGGCGATTCCCAGAGAAAATGGAAGGTTTATAACGAGCATTAATAAAATAAAAATACAGGTTCACTCAAGAACTGATAACTCATCCCATTGATATAGGCATTAGAGGACAATGGATTCCAAATGCTAACAATAAAAGACAGATTTTTATAATTAATATCCAAAAAAATATTTTACTACATTTTAATTTGGCACGATAATTCCCACAATCAATAAACAAATTAAGAGAACTGAAATTGGCCAATTTGATTCTGGCAGTGAATGAAAACTGAAATAAAAGAACGAGTTGGTTATGAAATAATTCTTTATATCTCAATCTTCACTTTACTGTGGGACTCTTAATCTTCATTTTATTTATTGTGCATAAGAACCAAGGCGTGAGAAAAGTACAGGACAAGCTTATTTAAATATGAAATTCCAATCAGAACTCCATAGTTCTAAATATTTTATATCGAATAAGCATACTGAAGATGCTATTGAGTTCGTTTTAAGGAAATTAATTCTATCGTATCCTTTTAGGAATCCTCAAATGGTTGCTACGTCACATTAAATCAATACTGATTGTACTAGACTGTGCAGAGAAAACAAACAGTTTCCTTTTTCTTTTTTGTTTTTTAAAGTTCTAAGATATTTCTTGTGTTTTCTTCGGTAACTTCCTTCCGGCGAAGAAATTAAAATAAGTTCGATAGCGAACAGTGTTACTCCACAAAGCAAAGGATTAGCCGAAGACATCAAGAGGGACTCACCTAGCAGCTCATGGCGTCGATGTATTTTGCCATCCAGAAATTGTGTCACTTTTACGGAGGCCTGTAAAAAAGCACGCGGGGGTTATAATTCCGCTACTGTCCAGACGTCATTAAATGTTGCACGCCTCAGGATCAACCAATAATTGGTGTACGCGTCTTCGGAAATAGAGGTGCGGGACGGTGGCAGTTTGATGAGCGTGCCCAAAGTCCTTGTTAACAATAAAGGAAGAAATATGGCGACAAATGGGAAAGAGGGATCAGAGAAGGTATTTACCAGCACCGGATCACTGACACTTTCCAGTCACAACGACCATAGCAGTCTTCATTCAGTATCGACTACTCGTGCCAAGAAATGTATCAAGAAAACTTCCGCACTCATTAAAGTTCGTTATTTAAAACATTTTCTGGGTCTTCTTACTTTCTATTTTTCCTGCTGCATTTCTCTTGTCTTTCTTCTCTTCCAACAACTCGCTGCGGGGTTGAAATTTATGACTTCTGTAACTAATTCACAGATTAGTTTATAAAGAAATTCAGTTTATCATTTTTATATAAACAGCCAAGAAAAATCAACTCGGGTAATCGGATTTCATTTTTCATCATCATGATAACTGCTTTCGAATGTAGAAATTGTTCAGGATGCAATAGAAATAGAAACAAAATGTTTCCCAAAAAGGTCAATTGATGGAAAGGGGGCAAATATGATGGAGACAAATAACGTATTTTTTCCCCATCATATTTTTTATACAATTTCAAATAGGTTTTCGCTTGAACTTTTCACAGCTATTCGTCAAAATTATACTTTTGAATTACAACTATATATATATATATATATATATATATTTTTTTTTTTTTTTTCGAAAAAGGCAGTGCTATCGGTTTCCCGTGTTCCTTTGGAGATTAACCAAGGGCAATTGAGTGACAGGGCTTCCAGGGTGCATTAAGTCTAGCAGTTAAAACAGCATAAGATTTCAAGGTTTGAAATTCAATTTAAATCACTTCATCCTCTTAGAAAAAGGCCCTCGTGGGTAGCGCAGTCGGTAGAATCACCATCCTTCCCCCCATCGGGTGGAAAAGATCCGAGTTCGAATCCTGTCAATGACGCGAGGAATTTTTATGAGCGTTTTTCAAAACGTGGCTGAGTTAGTTGGTCTCAGGCGAGGTAGCGTGCTTTTTTCACATAGAAAGTCGAGTTTTTCGTCCAGCTAACAAAAAATTGACCCCAGAACACACGCAATTACAGTCATATTATGTACTGAGCAATATATCATGTGTTGCTGATGCGCCTACAACAACCAAATAATCAACAAAAATAAGCCAAATAAAGACCTCCACAACTAAACGTTTTTATAAACGTAGGGTCTCTCCCTCTCCTATTTAGCTCTCCCTTTGCCTCTTCTAACTTCCCCCCCATCTTTTATTTCTCTACCTTTTCCTTCACCTCTCTCTCTGTGTGTGTTTTCCTTCTCTTATATCTCCCTACTTTCCTTTTTCTATGACACACTTCCTCTCTTGGTCATAAAATTTAATTTTTTTCTAATTTTGTCCATCTCTTACTGATACACCCCATTTTCCTCTTCCCCTATTTTCCCTTCTTCATTTCTTTCCCTTGCTATTCTTCTGACTTTCTCATCACTGCCGTTTCTTCCCCTTACCTATTCCTGTCTGTTTCGCCCCCTGTTTTTTCCCTCTCTTTTTAATTCCTTCCATCCGTCTTCTCTCTTCCACCGTAATTTCTCATCAGGATTTCGTTTGCTGCATCCTCTCCTTCCCTAATGAAACCCTTTTAGCACCTGTTCAGCCACCTTCGGCGAGTGCTTCACGACTAGATTAATTTACTATTAAATCTTCCATCAAATGCCGCTTCCACCGAAACCCACGTGTCCGTGAGGAGATTAAGCAGCTTAAAGTTGTACTTCGCACCTTCTGAAGGCAGCTTCATAAAAAGCGCCTTTCCGCTGGTGCATCTATTTACGGTGTATTGAACATTTTAATAACAACCTCCCGTTCCTTAAGAAATGAACTGAACATGAGAGATGAGGGAGGAAAAAATTGCCAGGTTCACCTACTGCACCATCTGTCTGGCGTAGCTCTTCTGAAAGCAGATTTTAATGCTCTCTCCCAGCAGCAACACGACGAGAAAATAAGAACGTAATCTCGCATTTACTGCAGCGGACAGTGCATCATTATTCTAACTAAAGGAAATGCATAATAAGAAAATCGCCAAGGGTATGCCAGCTACACGACTTGATGGCTTTCCATCGACTGCTGCGAATGGAAGACAACGTTATCAGCACACATCCATCTAACTTAAGAACGTGATTCTATTTGGCCGAGGCCCCGACACGTTCCTGGTAGTTTAATTTCATTTTAAGCGCGCACTTTGTAATCTGTACAGTACGCGCATGCTCATTAATAAACTAAGAAAAATGTTTCTTAAGCCGGGCAATTATCAACCGATCAGCAAGTATCTGAGAACGTGTGGCGATGCCCACATTGTCCTCGATGTATTCCTTGAAGTAATTTTAATTATTCCACACCGCACTTCGATAATTTCATTCGAAACGAGTCAGGAAACTTCGTAAAACTTCACAGCCATGTCTTCGATCAAAGTGTGCTTCGCAACTCCCTGCAGACTTCAACGCACACTTTTTATGCAAAGCACTCCAAGAAAGTTTTAAGAACTACATTAATATTTCATATCGAACGCCCATTCTTCCATCTCTACTTCTACCTCTTTCGACACATCTTAAATCGATCCTATTTTCAGTGTCAAAACGCTTATTCAACTAAGCTACGATCGCTTTCTGCAGTCCACGATACCTGGACGCATATACTGCGTTGATTCGGTTAACATTTCAAGCTAACGTGTTTACGTATATGCCATGAAGTTTCTAGCGTAGCTTAGTCAGTAGTGACCTTCATCTGCTTACAAGAAAGAAGTTTACTTAGTATTATTAGTCTTATCCATATGGTGAAGGGAAACCCCGACGACCGGGCTAGCCGGGTGGGTAAAGTGCCTGCCTGGCAACCCAAAGGTCGCGGGTTCGAATCCCGCCTCGGGCTTGGATCAGAGTACAGCAAAAATCTTGGGAGGTGCATTATGGCCACAGAAGCCGATGCGCCGACAACTACCAAAAAAAAAAAAAGGGAAGCCCCATGATTTTGCTGTGTATATATATATATAAACTACGCATTTCGCCACCATATTTACAAACTTAGTATTTCACTACCACGGTATCCGGATGCATATACTGTGATGATTCGGTTAGCACTTCAAGCTAACTTGTTTACGTAAATTTTCGATCATCCTTAGTTGTCCAACCAGCTGAACTTTTAATTTCCAAAAGCTGCCAGCCTTAACCGTACAAGGAGGCAACTTATTCCAGTAATTAACAACTCGCTAAAAAAATACTCCCCACAATCCCAGTCTAAACTCCCCTAGTCATTCGAATTTATGAAGCCTAGTTCTGGAATCATTTATAACAGAGAAAAATATCACCCTCGTCCATTTCACTTGCACCTCAAACAAATATGATTGAGGTGTAAATCTTTGGAACCAAGGGGCCTAGTTGCAAAGCTCTGCAGCCCGCACATTGGATCTCTTTGTCCATATGGATGCCATTCTGCCGATCATACCAGGCGCGTTGCTGTCTTTGAACTGTTTCAAGAAGATCGATGTCTTTTTTTCAGATATGGCCTCCATATCCAGTTACCATGCTCCAAGTAAGAACTTACAATTGCTTTATACAGAGGTATTATGACCTCTCTATCACTACAAGCAAATGTTCAATAAATCATAGGATACCATGGATCCTACTTTCCACCTATCTACACTGATCGGAGAAGATCGAGAGTATCTCGTATTCTTGCCGACCGTATCTTTCTTCCTCTACTGATCTTCCACTATTTCATCTTTCTCTTGATGAAGCAGCTGAAGCTGCTTCACCAAGAGGAAGGAACCTAATACATTTTCCGATCTACATGCCACTTTTGACTACAGTAATCCATTCCTGTCACTGGGATGAAGGTGAGAATGTTGCCGTTTATAAATGGCATCGCCTTGTCACTGTTCGATGTATGAGAGTAGAAGAGCAATGGGTGAAAACTAAAGTTTTATTCAAATTCGATAAAAGTGAATCTCCACTCTCGTAACCAATTTATTTAACATTTTAAGTTTATTATACATTTAAATTGTTTAATACTGCACCGCAAACAGTGGCAATTATGTAGATATGGAAGAGAGAGGGAACAAAACAGTATAATAAATGAGGTAATTTTAGAACTATCTATAAATGAGGAAAAAAAAATAGTTCAAAGAGAAATCAGCGTTACAAATAACTATATCCAGTTACATTTTTTCGTTTTATTGGAAACCTGAAATGTATCGCACCGACGAACGCGACAAAAATCCATTAAAACAAAACGGCAGCCTTTTTGGTGGGGTGAGAAACCAAAGTTTACACCAGAACAAACCGTAAACCAGTTACGGCGTAAAAAAAGCCAATAAGTTAGGTCTATTTATGGATAGACAGAGAACTAACCTGTTAAAAACATAAAATATCCCTTTAAAAAATGTTATTTTACCCAAAATCCATGGATTTGATCTTAAATCTGCTTTAGGAAGCTTCAGTAAAATCCCATTTGTCCTACGACCTCTTTATTTATTTATTTATTTATTTATTATCATGAAGAGTCGCTTCCGATTGGTAAAAATTCTTAAAACTATGTAATATCTGTTTCATCTTCAGAGATGAAAGAAAATAACAGAAACAGTAGTTATCAGTTATATATTACACATTTACTAAATTAGTATAATTATAATATCATTGAAAAATATGATTTATAAAAATTATCCGAGTACACAAAAAGAACAAAAAACATTACATCTACCTACCGAGTAAATTCACCTACGTCTATCAAGCACATCCAGAAACTAAGGCTTGTTTATCAGCCTACAATGAGAATGATAAATGTTTCATGGCGATATTACAATCAATTACAAGATATAATTACCAACTTGCCTTTCTAACCGCGCTAAAGCTGTCAGTAGCTGTAAATAAAACTGTTCTGTTTATATCCAGCATGATCACATGGGTGAGAGGAGTTTACACTTAATCATTTTCACAATGGATGTAACCGTCAATCGTGTTTAGCAGTTATGTGAGCTCGAACAGCGGTACAGTGCTAGCAGAGGAGACAAACGCGTATGCTACTGCACCCCCCACCCGAATGCTAGCAGCCACTCTACTACATTAAACTCGCAATTGATTTCCCCCCAAAAAAGTAGAAAGTAGTTTCATCATTTTTTTTTTTTTTTTTTTTGTTCTGTTGGTGAATTGACTGTCAGCAACAATTCCATCTGTAAATGAACCAACTTTCTTAAAGACTCCATAAAAACTACCAAGAACGCTAAAATATAATTTTTTCTCCAGTTCCTGCATTTGATGATTTTGCCAAACTTCACCTTCAAACTTCTTTCCAAACCTTTCTACTCAATGCACCTTTCGTTATTTCGGGCAATGACAGCGCAAGAATCCTGATCTTCATACCAGCTGGCTTCCTGGTTTGGCTAGCATTTCTCCAGCTGTTCTTAAAACCTGATTTCCAGGGTAAATTCTTGTTCTGAATTTTTAAGCTATTTCACTCCACTGGAGAATTTCTTGCTACATGGGAAACCGTCCGTATGCATACAGCCTAATCCTTGAGCAGAGAAATCTTTATCGTCCTATTTTCCGTACTTCAAGCTACGTTTCCAAAAGCACTGATTCCAATACGCCTGAAATATTTTTCTCTAACATCCAATGGAAAAGACAGAATGAACTGTAATGCATCTTGACATTTCAAAGATATTAGATTGAGAGTTCAGCATAAAAGCCTTTGAGCACCCTTCCTCCATTTGTACGTTGTCTTCTATCTTTTGCAATTGGATGGCTTTTGGCATTAAATCTCTGCATTAAATTCCTTCCTGCATGCGATATGAATAAACTAGCCATCATAATGATGGCACTTGATCATTATGTTTCTCAAAAGAAACGCTACTATCTCTGTTATCTCGAACCGGTTAAAAGCTGAAAAACATTTCAAAGTCTAATTTAACGATTCCGGTAAAAAATCCACTGTTAGAATGCCTTGAAATTAAGGTAATGGCTATGTCAGCCATTCTTCTGCACCTTTTGCCGAAACACCTATGGGTTTTGAAATTGTTAATGTTATAGGATTTTCTGGAGTAAGGGCTACTTAGATCATATTGCTTCTATGAGAATGATTGAGGCTACATATGATGACTGTAAGGGAGCAGTCAGAAACGGATATAAAGTTGAATTTGTTTTAGAAAGGAAAACTATTTCGGAGGATTTAGCGTCATTGCCTATGATATGGGAGAACGGCAAAGATATTTGTAGATCTGAAAGGAAACTAAAGTCCTTGTGGGTAGCACAGTTGGTAGAATAGCAGTCTTTCCCCATAACAAGTGGAAAATACCTTGGGTTCGAATCCCGTCGATGATGTAAGAAATATTTTTGGGTTTTTTCACAAAGTGGCCAGGTTATTTGGTCTCAGGCGACGTTAGCATGAATTTTCGTCTAGGCAAACAGGAAAATCGACCAACTGGATGTCACAGAATACGCACAATTTACAAACATAATATATACAGCACAATATGGCTTAAGAGGCAGATTAATCTAAAACCATATAGAAAAACAAAAAAAAAAATCAAAAACAAATTTAGGAAACTGAAAGCAATGCATCAAACATTGAAGAAGGCACATTCATAAGTATATAATTTACTGTGAGAGCAGTCAAAAAGCACGTACACTGTGGAGGATCATTTCCTGTTAGCAGAAACATATGTGTGAAAGGAGTATGACCTATTAGAGTTCTTCCATAAAAATACGAAACAAAAAGTAATTCTCTTTTGTATTTTTACGAAAAAATACGAAATAAATAGAAACTGCTTATTATTCGTTGGCATTTCCCACAGAAATGTCCAATGTTCAATGCATATTTTCTGTATATTGCATCTGTAATCAGTATATGGGAGTAGAACATTCGTCGTGGGCGGTGTTTTGCAGCGTGCCTGCGCAATCATTTCCTGGAATCTCAGCGTGGCTTGGGATCCAACAGAAGATAACTATTTGCTGATTCTCGTCGAGATTAGTGTTAGTAATAGTAGAAGCAAATGATGGAAGAAAAACAAGCTTACGAGCTTTAGTCAAAAATTATAGACTAAGAGTAGAAAACTTGCTTCTTGTCCTAATGGTAGCCGAGCATTCTGGTCTCTTGCCAAAGCTATTGGCCGCAACTTTTGCCCATCTCTGCTCCCATCTCTGTCAAAACCAGATGGTTCTATTGTCACTTTAGTCAAGGATAAACCTGACCTGCTAGCATCCCATTTTTCTTCCAACTCATGTATTAATGACCTTGTATATATTAAGTGCAATAGCATATTAGTTAAGGATCTTGTTAAAACACCTCCCACCATTCCCAACACGCCCATTGTGGTCTTCCGTCAAAATGATGTCAGAAGGATTTTGATGAATCTTAAGCAAAGAAAGCTCCAGGTCCTGATGGTATTTCTCCACTTGTTCTCAAAGCCTGTGCTCCTGAACTTACTCCTGTTCTTTGCCGTCTTTTTTTTTCACTTTCTTATTCCAAAGGTGTTTTTCCTTCTGCTTGGAAATTTGCTCATATCCTACTAGTTTCTACAAAGGGTGACAAATCCCTCCCATCCAATTATCGTCCCATTGCAATTACTTATACTCTTTCTAAAGTAATGGAGAAATCGATTACCGCCAACTCTTAAACTACCTAGAATCTTAACGTCTGAACAACGATCGCCAGTATGGATTCCGTCAGTGTCGATCCACTGGTGATATTCTGGCTTATTTTACCCATTTATGACTAATTCAATGGAAAGGTTCGGTGAAACACAAAGAGTTGCTCTTCACATCTCAAAGGCTTTCGATCGTGTTTGGCATAAAGGTCTTCTAAACAAGCTTCCATCTTATGGTTTTTCCAACTGTTTTTTGTAATTGGTTATCCAGTTTTCTCTCTGATCGCTCACTGAGGGTAATGGTAGATGGCTCTCTGTCTTCTAACTTCTCCACTAATGCTGGTGTCCCCCAAGGTTCAGTTCTTTCCCCCACTCTTTTCCTCTTGTATATTAATGACCTTCTTCCATTGACTAGAAATCCTATCCACAGTTTTGACGATGAAAGCACATTGCATTCCACTTTGAGAAACCTTGCCCTGCCCAGTCAGCTTCAACTTCTCGAAAATCTGCTATCAATTCCTTAAATGCCGACCTTCAGGTAATTCTCCAGTGGGACAAAGACAACTTAGTTGATTTCAATCCTTCTAAACTCAGTCTTGTCTTATATCTCGCAAAAAGGATTATTCTGCTCATATGTTTATCTTTGGTGATACTCCGATTTCTAGGCAAAAGTGATATATCTCTTTTGGGGATTACCCTGACTTCTAATCTCTCTTGGCACAAGCACATTATAAATATTGCTTCCTTCGCATCTAAAAAACTTAATTTTCTCTTTCGGTCTAGCGTTACTTTTCTTCCAAACAGCTTTTCACTCTGTACAAATCGCAAATCCGCCCTACCATGGAATATTTTTCCCACATCCGGAGCGGTGCTCGAAAAACCTCCATTGGGCTTCTAGATTCCATTCAGAAGAGGGCATTAGCATTAGTAGAGGCATTTGATGCAAGAAAGCAAGCTTATGCAGCATCAGCCAAAAAAAAAAAAAAACCCACTTCCACTTCACCCCTCTGTTCGTTCAAAATACCTGTCCAGCTGAGCCTTAAACTTATTTAGGCTATCAACCTCCACCACAAGGGATGGAAGTCTGTTCCACCAACCAACCACCCTCTGGCTAAAGGCAAATTTCCGCACGTCTATCCTACATCTGTCTTTCCTCAATTTGAATTTATGCCCTCTCAGGTGATTTTTCTGAGCTAGAGGAAATATCCCATCAGCATTGAGCATGCTTAAACCATTCAAGGCTTTATACACCTCTATCAGATCACCTCGCTGGTGCCTAGTCTCCAGACACTGTAATTTGCAAAACTTAAGCCTTTCTTCGTAAGAGCACCCCTTTGTTCCATTCACTAATCTTGTTGCCCTTCTCTGTACTCGTTCCAGCAGCTCTACATCCTTCTTGAAATGAGGCCTCCAGACCTGTATACAGTACTCTAGGTGTGGCCTGACCATCGCCTTATACAATGAAATAATCACCTCCTTATCCCTGCTGGAAAAATTCCTGTATATCATTGACAATACTCCATGAGCTACTCTTGCAGCCCGTCTGCACTGCTCAGAGAACTTCATATCTGCCTGCACAACCACCCCCAAGTCCCTTTCATTCTCTACCACTGTCAGTGTGGTACCACAGAGTTGATACGTTGCTCTGGAGTTGCTGTTTCCCATGTGTAGTACTTTACATTTATCAATGTTAAACTTCATTTGCCACCTCTCAGCCCATCTGCTCAACCTTTCCAGATCCTGTTGCAGCAGCATAGTGTCAGTAGTGTCCTTGACAACCCTGCCAACCTTTGTATCGTCTGCAAACTTGGACATTAAGCCCGATATACCATCATCACTATCATTTATAAATACAGAAAACAATAATGGACCCAACACTGAGCCCTGAGGGACTGCACTAATAACATCAGTCCATGATGAGCAGTGTCCATTGATTACCACTCTCTGTCTTCTCCCCCTCAACCACCCCTTTATCCATAGCAGCAATTTGCCTCCAATGTCACACTGCTCCAATTAGATAATTGGAGCAGTGTGACATTGCAGTTAGATAATTCATGACTCCTCTCTAACAGAGTCTCTCCACTCGCTGCCTCATAGACGTACTGGTCATGGTGCATGCCTTTTCTACAGACACTTCCAATGGGCACTGTTCTTCTGAATTGGCTTCTATAATTCCCGCTCTCTCTTTCAAAACAGTCCGAACACATGCCGCCACCAGCCAACATCCATTTACTGTCCAACTTGCAAACTCACAGAACCAACTTTTCATCTTACTCGTTCATTCATTCAACTGCCGTTTTCTGGAACAGCCATCCTTCATACGTATTTCCTGAAAATTACAATCTACAGAAGTCCAATGTCAACAAATGTCTTCTTCTCAACCTCCAACTCAAGAACGGTACTAAGTACTATAGGTTCTAATACCTATCGTGTTTGGGGTTTTCATAAAAACTAGTACTAGCAAATGATGCAAGAAAAACAAGCTTACGAGCATTAGCCAAAAATTACACTTCCCATATCACACGTCTATCCTATCTTATGGTGGAGACGGTGTTCTCGTGTAGGGCGGAATAATGATCAGCGGCCACACCCCTCTTCATATTTTTTTGTAGGGGTAAGGTAACTGGGTAAATGTACCAAAAACAGTTCCTCAAACCCTATATGCGAATTTTTAAGGATGTAGTTGGATTTTCTTTTCATGCACGATAACGCCACTGCACATATAGCACAAGTGGTAAAGAAATATCTTCAAACTAAAAATATCAATGACTGCCATGGTCAGCACGATCAGGTGACTTAATACGACTAAGTATGAGTGGGGCGTCCTTGGGCATCGCATTGTATGCCAATAGCCAACTGGTAGGTCACTTGGTGAGCAAAGATCTGCGCTGGCAGAAGAATGTGTTTTTTTTTTTTTTGTTTTTTTTCACAGAATCTTATAGACGCCATGTCATGTGGCCTTATTTTCGAGCATCTTTTATCGAATTCTGTAATGTGACCGTTTTTGGCACTTCTTATACAACCCCTATAAATGTCCCAAGTTTCTCGCTATTATATGATAGAACACTACCAATTTTGTCTTGCTTCATTCCAAGTTGCACGAGTTTCTATATATTCTTTTAATTTCGATAAGGTGTGTAGTTTTTATCATTTCAATACTTTCTGCAACTTAATATATGTAATATCGATATACCTATAAATGTTTCTTCATAAT
This sequence comes from Mastigoproctus giganteus, assembly GCF_048544385.1. Classification (NCBI taxonomy): domain Eukaryota; kingdom Metazoa; phylum Arthropoda; class Arachnida; order Uropygi; family Thelyphonidae; genus Mastigoproctus; species Mastigoproctus giganteus. The sequence goes on from NC_143583.1 coordinate 9,016,009, forward strand.
TCCTTGCTACAGTGTTCTTCAACAGTAACATTTGAGAAAATATATGTACTTCACAAATGTAGTAGTTGAGATACAAATATCGATTTTTACCTGAACTGAAAAGAGTGAAAGATATAATCTGTATCCTATGATAAACGGCTGGTTAATCTACTAAAGGAACATAGAACCTGAATAAACTAAACTATTGAATAACTTTCATCGCCTGACCACGACGCACGTAGAGTTCAAATATAACATGGGTAAAAGATCTATCCTTTCCAAACCAGGATGAAATATTTCTACTTTCAAATGGGAACATATATAAGTCGACAGCATCATCATCAGATTTGCATAACAACTTTGATAAATAGCTTACTTGATACTGTAAGTGCAAAATAACAGCAGTTATGTTATTTTCTGGGTTATTATGCAGTTTGTTTTTGTAACATTAGGTTAGGGAAACCTAATGCGCTAATAGCCATTTTAATGGTTACTCTTCATAAATCTCAATCGAAGAGCCTTCCAACAACGGTCTTCTGTTGATAAGATTCTTCAGGAACGAAGTAATCAAAAGTTCCCACCGCCGAGAGCTTTGAAACAAGTCCAGGTTGAATTGTTTGCTAGACTTTATAAACAAATAGACAGATCACGCAGTTAAAGTAGTTGAAAAATAAAAAAGCAATTTATTTTTTATTATTTTCTTTCTTGCCCGCCCAGTTCTCTGTGCTAGGAGGAAAGGTAACGCGAAACGCTTCGGCTCTGATAAACAACACGAGAAATTCATTTCGCTGATTTGAATTATTGCTGCTGGAATGTCAGAGAAAACATAACTCACGAGCCAAAATGCAGCTGAGCAATTTGAACAGAAACCTAAGCAATCTGGAGAGCAGTGTCAATAATACAAGTGTTTGGTTGCTGTTGTGAATACACGGCAGATAAGATATGGAGTGTTCCGACAAGCACCGCTCGTTGCTCCATTTATAAAGTTAAAATGATGTGCGGAAACAATCGAAAAGATCAGTGAGAAATGACCTGACTGCAAAAATACAAATGCGCGTGCAATGAAACTGGCCACTAACTATGAATTTAAAACACAAAATATCCTTAATTATTCATTAGTGAATAACGGGAACATCTAATTTTTAAAGTGGTGCGAAGTAACTAAAATTATTAATTAAATGAGATTGTTAGATGGCGCATGTTGTCTTCTTCGCAAGGTCGATGTTTTCGATGTATGTCTAAAGTTTATTCGGTCATCTTGGTATTTATATCATTGTATTTATGCTTCCTGTTATACGGCGTCTGAACAAGAGTTGTGTCAGGTTTTCCCTTTCCTTGTCATTCACATTAAATAAGCTTCATAAATATTATTATCGATTAACTCCTTCAATTACATTAAATTTATCCGCTGACACTACATATCCAAGTTGTTGTTGTTGGGGTTTAGGAGCATCGGCGACTAAGGTCATGTTGCTCCGAGTATATTTTCTGTACATTGCATGTTCTATGGTCGATTTTCTCTTTACTCGATGAAAAACCCTTGTTTTCGGGAGAAAAACCATGCTACCTTAGACTGAGACTAAATAATTGAGCCACATTGTGAAAATGGCCCAAAAAATTCCTCATGTCATCGACGGGACTCAGGCTTTTTCCATCCGAGTGGGGAGGACTGCGATTCTACCAACAGTATCATCCACGAGGGCATTTAAGGCATTTATGAGCATTAAATGCCCATAGAAATTCCTCATATCATCTACAGGACTTGAACTCAGGTCTTTTTCACTGGTATGGCGAGGATGGCGATCCTACCAACTGACTATCCACGAGGCTTAGAGGGGAACAGGCATTTTGTGTGTTTACAGACACAGTCTAAAATACTGATAGATCCAAAGCTTTCTATTTCAGAAGATTTAGAAAAGGTCCGGTTGGCCTGGCTTACTAAAATCCACTCGTGCACACCTTCTCGATGGTAAGCCCTGTTACGTCACTTTGGAGGCAATGAATGTGCAGAGTGGTTCTCTTCAAGACGCCTGGCCAGCATCAAGAGGAAAAGACTAAACCCTCAGCACATGACAGTAAGACGAAACAAAGGGCCCTCAGTCCCCAGTGGCTTTCACTCCCCCTCTTACGACAGCGAGAGGATCAGAGTGGAAGCAGAGGGTGCTAAGAATCTCTGGGTACGACCAGGCTGCCATGCACGGAAACTGACCTTGGCCTGTTACAATATAAGATCACTCCGTGACTGAGTTAATCGGTCTCAGGCGTAGATAGCAAGGTTTCCCAGAGAAACTGGGGTTTTCGTCCAAAAAACAGACAATTTACCATAGAACACACGCAATAAAAAGACATATAGCACAGCAAATGAATTTAATTATTCGCGTGACCTAAAAATATTAGTTTTTTTTTTTTTTTACAACGTAAGATCGCTGATCGGTGAAGATAGGATATTAGAGCTCGAAAAGGAATTAGAAAATGTGAATTGGAATATCATCGGTTTGGCTGACACAACAAGAAGAAATGAATCACTTATAAGTTTATCAAGTGGAAATCTGCTGTACACCAATGGAAACAGTTAAAAGAAAGAAGGTGGAATTGGCTTTCTGGTCCATAAACATATACAAAAACAACATTTTGGAATTCAAAAGTACATCATCAAGGGTGTCAAAACTACTACTCAGAATTTCTAAGAGGTCATGGGAGATTTCAACGCTAAGGTTGGAAAGAGACAAAACAGTGCAGAAAGGGAAACTATAGGAAATTCTGGAATGGTGAAAGAAATGAGACTTCTCAAATTTGCAGAATCTCGAGGAATGCCAGATTGATTTGATTTGGTAGTTGTTGGCACATCGGCTTCTGTGGCCATATTGCACCTCTCAAGGTTTCTGCAGTACTTTGATCCAAGCCCGAGGCGGGAATCGAACCCGCGACCTTTGGGTTGCCGGGCAGGTACTTTACCCACTCGGCTAGCCCGGTCGGCTAGGAATGCCAGCAATGAACATTTTTTTTTCAAGAAAAGGGTAAACAGAAAGTGGACATGGATTAATAAATAATGAAATCGACTTCATCCTCACTAACAGAAGATATATCGTGAATGATGTTACTGTCGTGAACAAGGTAAATGTTGGAAGTAATCACAGAATGATAAGATGAACACTTGATATAGATGTAAGAAAAGAAAGGAAAAAAATTGACTCGAGTAAATAATACGAAGGTCTTTGAGATAACAGAAGAGGAGAAAAAGCAGTATGTCCTGGAACTTAAGAACAAGTTTGAGCTTTTGCTGTTCAGGACCAAGATATCGGCGAGTAATACTACAACTTTCTGAAAGTGATAAAGCCCAAGAAACCTATAGGTAAAAAGAAATCCCAAAAGAAAAAAAATAATAATCAAGAAACACTTGTCACGATGAACCGAAGAGGACAAATGACCAAGATAACAATTGACAAGGATAAAAGTGAGTATAATGAGTTATGCAAAGCCATTAGAAAGAGACTCAGAGAGGACATACGAAGATTTAACAGAAGAAAAGTAGAACAAGCATTAAGGAAAAACAAAAAAACAAAGGACTTAAATCAGTAGCCATGAGCAGTAATACAGAAAGACAAGTGATAATGAAACTGAAGAATAGCGAGGGTGTACTTATAAATAGCAGAGGTTACTATAGAGAATTATACAAGGAGCGAGAGAATGATGCCAGCAGCGGGGAAGATGGATCACAAATTAGTAACACATACGTCATACCTGATATCCTTCCTGATGAGGTAGAACATGCGTTGAAGAAAATGAAGAATCAGAAAGCTCCGGAGAAAAATGAAGTTACAGTATGGTTGTTAAAATTGGGAGGAAAATACATGACACAGAAATTTGCAAGACTCTTCACAAAATGCATTAGAAAAGGCGTGATGCCCAAGGAGTGGAATAATGCAATCATAGTTTTGCTACATAAGAAAGGAGATAAATCAGACATTGGAAATTACAGACCAATTAGCTTGTTAGCCCACATTTACAAGTTGTTCGCAAGGGTCATTACTAACAGATTAGAAAGAATACTTGATTAGAATTAAACGAAAGAGCAAGGTGGCGTTTTGGACAGGATTCTCAACTATGGAATATCACAGCCAATGGAGAAAGCAAATGAATATAAAACGCCATTATGCCTGGAATTTTTGGATTATGAAAAAGCATTTGACTCCATACAGCATAAGGCAATGTTTCGGCAATGGAAAGACAAAACATAGATACCATTATATATTATAATTTTGAAGACAATATATAAGAACGCTACCTCCTTTATTAGACTAGACAAAGGTAGTACAAAATTTAAAATTGAGAAAGGAGTTCGACAAGGAGACTATCTCCGAAGTTGTTTAGGCTTCAGATATGTGATTCCGTGAGTGAGAAACTTCGGGATTGTCTCTGGGTGCCTTATTATTCCGGTGAACTGCTCTGCCAGTGCTTGTGTGTGCAAGTGAGCTTCCAATAGTTGGGGATGTTATCTATTCCTGGAGTTCGCCAGTTGTGAGAGTTCTTAATCGTTTGTTTTACTTCTTCTTCCCGAATCTCCCACCCTCTCATTTCTTGTACGTCCTTGGTTTTCTTGAGTTCTAGTTCTATCCAGGGGGGTTCAGCTGTTATGTCTTACTTCCCTGCTCCATATGTTTCCCCAGAACTCCTCAATCGTCTTCTGCTCGGGTGGTCCGTTCCTTTCTTTCCCGTCTTCTCTGAGACTCCCGTAGAAGCCTCTTTGGTCCTCATCGAAGATTCGGTTGTTTATTTTCCTCTGGGAGCTCTCTTTTTATCGGCGTAGTCTCTTGCTGGATGTACTTCAGTACATCCAGCAAGAGACTACGACTTGCTGGATGTACTTGCGTAGTCTCTTGAGGATGTACTTCACTTTTCCAATTAATTTCTTACTCCTATTGCTCCATTGGTACTGGGTCAATTGGCCTATCTTGACTCTTATTTTCTCTATCTTCTACTGAAGTGAAGTCTTCTTTACCAAGCTGGCAGTTCCTTCTGTTTTCGGTTCTTCTGCTGCTGGTCTCTCGTTTCTCTTCCATTAATCCTCGTGGCCGCTACCGCAGAACACTGGAGGCCATCCACACGGCTGTGTGGATGGCCTCCATCGTTGCACCACTGCTGTCGAGGTAATGCGGTATTATGTGCCGATTGAGGTGGTCGATGACTCTCCACAAGGTTCTATTCGGCCTCTGCTTCGGTATCACGTGAGTCTTTGTGGGGCCCATTGCTTCCAATTCTGTTAGGGCCTTCTATCAGGCCCCTTCCTCCTTCTTCCCGGACAATTGTCACTCCACGACAGATTTCGGCTGGTGTTGGCGGCTATTGGTCATCATTGTCCTTGTCTTTCTTATGATATCCTCCAGCTCGGTGTTAGTCCTCTCTCTCTATAACCCCGAAGGGCTTATAGAGAGATCACGGCCTCCGTAGCCGAGTGGCCAGGAGCAGGAGTGCAGTAGCACACGCTCTTTGAGTAGACCGGGGTTCAAGCCCCTGACTGCTGAATACGATCGATCTGCCAACCCGCACTGGACCAGCGTGGCAGATTATGGTCCATTTCCCTCAGCATGAATTGTTGAGCAGGCTTCCATCCTGCAGTGGGTTGATAATGGCTGCACTTTACTTTATAACCCCCGAAGGAGTATGTTAGCACTAGGGCTGCATAGGTGTTTATGGCTTTAACTGTGTTCCCTCCGTTATTATTATTATTATTCATTACGATTCCTTCCAGTCGCAGGCTATCCAGAAGAGCCTATAATCGATGGAACTGTAAGACTGTTTCCTCTCCCTTAAATCTTCTAACAAACAGACCAGATGAACCAGCATTTCAGATTTATGTTGCAATGTTAATTCTTCTACTAGTTCTGTTACTTCGAACGCCACTTCCGAGCACAGGTAGAGTCAGTCATTTAGATAATCTCGGATTATTTTTTTTAGTGAACTAAAATCCATGAAAGAACAATGTGACGCTTTCAGGAGGCACCGTCGTTGGCAACAGCCATTGTCAAAATCTTAATTTTTAGTTCTTACACAGAAATAAAAATGAAGTTATCTCTACAGAGCAGTAGTAAATCTTTATTACCAGCCTTCTTTGAACGGTAATTTGCTATTTCATGGCTTCTATGGCCCGATTATTACAATAAAGTGGAAATCCCATTTCACCCACCCAGGATAGATCTCAACCAGTGTCAAACTAATTCTTTTCAATCTATCCCAACCTCAGATGGAAAAGACACTTCTCTAATCTCATCTGCTGCTTCGTCCGCAAGCCCAGTCTGACTTCTCAATATTTCATCTTTTCTCATGATCCATTTGTAATATTCCTGATCATTATCTGTTCTTTTACAAGTACAAAGAAGTGTTTCCAATGCTTTCCGTCTTTTAACTGTGAGGTTACTCTCTGCTTCATCCAACAAATGCGATTAATCACCGTTCAATTTCAATACGCTGAAAAGAGAAAGAATTGGTCAAGAAGGATTTCACAACGTTTGCATTGTTTGTCCTAAATTCCAGTCACCTTTTCTGTAACGTTTCTCACAAATCTGCCGCACCCACAATAAGCGTAAACTCTGCGGCATCATACTGCATGGCAAGTGCAGTTAAACATTTTATCCCATCATACATTACAACCAATTCAAAAAATCCTCTATCACATTACTCCATGGAGATCTCTGTTGCTCTTTCATTCAGAACATCCATTTCTATTGCTTCCTTTGGACACTACGTGCTGAATGAAACGAAAAATGCTAAGCATGTATATCTTTCCATCATTTCGATAGATCAGTATTCCTCATTAGTTTCACACAAGAATTGTATATCCACTAGCCTAATGCCACATCTATCAAATTCACAGTCATTAATATTATCGGAAGCCCAATCTAATCTACTTATTGTAATTGGTGCTAAATGAAAAGCAGCTCTCTTCGCCTTCGGAACCAAACGGAATTCAAGATTCCAATCTATTCCTTGCCGAGTTCGTTCTTCTGTTTATTTCAACCTTTTATCCCTTTTAGACAGCTGACCGGCTAAAAGTGTTCGCAAAAATGCACGGTACCAGTTATTTACAATATTTGCACGGAAAAGTTATTTACAAACACACATTGGTTTAACGTTCGTTTTATGTTTCATGATTTTAGACTGAATAAAGATTTGATGAGGTATTGCATATTATTATAAACACAAATGAACGTACAAATTCTTCTATATGTGGTACATTAGTCATCACTGCTGATGATGCAAGTCCGTTATTTCTCATTTTAAAAACTTCGACTGTTCCAGGTCCCGAAACTTTGACTAGCAATTCTCTAGCATCAATTCTTACCGACCTCTTCACGACTCTTATGAAACAGCTTTCTTTCAAAGAGGCCTACATCATCCCTCTATATAAAAATTAGGTGATAAAGGTAACTTTATCACCGACACTTTACTATGCTTAACAATTTGCTATCATTATCAAAACTGTACTTTATAAATATCTTAGTTCCTAAGATATTAAAAACCCTTTGACAATAATCACCAATATGCTTTTCTTCAAAGAAAATTCATACTTAAAAATCTAGCCCTTAAAATCTTACTTCCCAAGAACTGATCTGGACAAAATAAACGAAATAGATTCCCTATTCCTTGATATTTCTCATGAATTTCCCTCTGCTCACATACTTTCTTTTAAACGTTTCATCGTATTGTACACCCCCTTCCCTGATTTGTTTGAATATACGTATTAGTAATCGTCAACTATCTGTTATAATTGAAGGTACTACATCTTCATTTACTGCTCTCCTCTCGAAGGTGCTACCTTTATACTCCCCCTTTGTGTATCTTAAGGTAATGCCTAGTACGCTAGATTCTCCAAGCAAAAAAAAAAAAAAAAAACACTTCTACCATTATGCTGTAAACAAATGTATTTATCGTAATGTTTAAGTTGTCGATGGATAACTCCCAAGAAAATAACAATTCTTTAAAAGGAATAGTTAGATTTGAAATAGTCATTACAATTCGAAGAAAACATTGAACTTTATTTGAGACTATACTGAATATCAAACATAAATCACTAATGATAAAATCAACTGGAGGGTATACAGAAACAGCTGAAGAGTCGTTTCTCAAGAACCAACTTGTATACCGCCTCAACAATGCTCATAAGGCCTTAATCATTTATGTTTGGAAGAAACATAATAGAACACGTGATTCTAAAGATTTTTAAGACTTTCTAGAGTTTTTAACCTTCCCCCCTCATTCTGTATAGTTTATTTTGGATACATCAAGCGGCTCTCTCTCTGTGTAATAATCGATTTTTTTAAAGAAGTGTCAACATAAAGGTTTCCCAAACACGCAGTAAATACACGAGGCATAAAATAATTTATAGAATTTTCTTCTGTGTATAATCATCTGGCGTGTTTATGTCGTTTTCGGTTGCCCAAAACACAAGGATGACGTCAAGAGCAGGGCATAGTACAACTTTAATGACTCGAAAGTAGTTTGTTGTGAGCCTTTGAATAAAAGTGTAAAAGAGCCTGCCTTTACGTTTTCTTGTGTTGCAGCTAATATTTCATAAGAAGCGATGTGGAAAGAGCTTGCAGAAACACGGAACGTGTGAACAGCTACACTAGCAAACACTAGTCTGGCTTTCCTCGTGAAATCCATTAGCATTCTAGGAGCTGCGTTGTATTTCTAATGTTGTGTAAAGTTGGACGAACCCCTCTTCCATTTGGCGAACTGCAAAAAAGTGGAGTGTAGGAGCATGCAGCAGTCCCTGCGGAATACTCCATATTTCTTGTACCAGACAAATAGCGGTTCTTTCTGTAAGGCCTCTAATGCCACTAAAACCGCGACATTCTTTCTATATCTACCGTGTGTCACCGAAAACACAGTAAATGTCACGTGCGAGTTGTATATCCACTCTTCCAGCAACACTACACCTCCCGACATGCTACGTCAGTTTAAGATTGTTAGTGCTTTTTGTGTGCCCTATTCTTTCCTTAGATATAACCTTAAGAAGTCGAGACGACATATCACAGTCGCAGTGACGGACTGAAGGCCTCCGTTGGCGTCTTATTTGTCACCATGCATTCCCTTCAATCACTTTCCTCCCCTCCCATAAGTCTTTCCAGAGTCCAGGAGATCTGTTTTCAACAAAAAAATCAATTCTACATAGGGAGAACTCGTATCGGGATAAACGATGTTAAATAAGCGCGTGTATCAGAGGTACGCGAAGGCCAAGCAGAAATTATTATCCCTGAAGAAAGTGGGTTTGTGTGATTTAAAGCGCAAATTATATAAACAAACAGCAATTTTATTATTATTATTGTTTTTTACTCTTTGATCTCATTCAACATCTCTTATAATGATGCACAGCGAGCTTTGACACCCCAAGGTTTTATCAAATGGCAATAAGGCATCCCACAGAATATTTTGTTGTTATAGTGAGTGAGGAATAAAGATGCGCAGAAGGCAGACAGAATCAGTGCAACACCTACGCGCAGGAATAAGCCCGTATGACATATTTCTGAAAATCGTGATTATATATTATTTTAGCAGTTCCCATAACGCACTGCGTCACCTACTAATTAAACAGTAATTATCAAATAGTCATGCATTAGGTGAACACAGAAATAGAATCAACAAATACTACTGCAATGTATGATGGGAACCTTAAAAAACAATGGAGAAATGAACTTAAAAATTACTTTTGTTTAATTCTCATTTCAGAATATTTTCCAGAGCTCTTAATACTGGATGAACTTGAATATAAGTATATTTATGTATAAACATGTACAAGACTGTGAGGAAAATTTCTTTGGGGTATTGCATTCGATATGTAAATTAGGGTGACATTCTGCGAAGGAGTTTATTTTTATTGTTTATAATTTGTTTAATCAATTAGCATATTTCGATTTTGTTTGATTTTGTCTACTAGGGTGTGGAATACATGTAAACTATTTGTATTTAACAACAGAGTGTTCTACAAGACATCATAGAGGTAATTCCTCCGTTTCTTAACTAATTAGCATATTTCGTATTAGTACTAGGACATCGATTAACACCTTACGATCAACCTTGTTGCCCTTCCCTTGAATCCCTTCTAGAAGTTCTGTGCCATTTTTCAAGTGTGGTCTCCAGACTTGGACATAATATTCTAAATAAAGTTTCACTATCGTTGTATTCAAAGGGTCAATGGCATTCTTCTCCTTTACTGCAGCCGTCGTGGTAGCACAGATGGTAGAACCGCTGTTCTCCGGATGGAAAAGACCCGAGTTCTAGTCCCGTCGATGACAAAAGGAATCTTTATGGGCCTTTTTCAAAGTGGCTGAGTTAGTCGGCCTCAGGCGAAGGTAGCATTTTTTTCCCCTGCGGGAAGCTGGTGTTTTTCTTCCAGTCAATGGTGCCCATAATTGTTCACGACGAAAACAATTATGGGTACTGTTGAGATGAATGGTCCTGTGTCGAATCTTTAACTACAAGTTCCATTATTTTACCCAGTCACTGGTGTAAATTTTCCCATATTAGCATTAGCATTAGTAGAGGCATTTGATGCAAGAAAGCAAGCTTATGCAGCATCAGCCAAAAAAAAAAACCCACTTCACCCCTCTGTTCGTTCAAAATACCTGTCCAGCTGAGCCTTAAACTTATTTAGGCTATCAACCTCCACCACAAGGGATGGGAGTCTGTTCCACCAACCAACCACCCGCTGGCTAAAGGCAAATTTCCGCACGTCTATCCTACATCTGTCTTTCCTCAATTTGAATTTATGCCCTATTAGGTGATTTTTCTGAGCTAGAGGAAGAATCCCATCAGCATTGAGCATGCCTAAACCATTCAAGGCTTTATACACCTCTATCAGATCACCTCGCTGGTGCCTAGTCTCCAGACACTGTAATTTGCAAAATTTAAGCCTTTCTTCGTAAGAGCCCCCCCCTTTGTTCCATTCACTAATCTTGTTGCCCTTCTCTGTACTCGTTCCAGCAGCTCTACATCCTTCTTGAAATGAGGCCTCCAGACCTGTATACAGTACTCTAGGTGTGGCCTGACCATTGCCTTATACCTCCTTTGTGAACTGGATAGATATTACCATTTCTTCGATCCAGGAAAATCTCCAGGTGGCGTACTGTTAGAAACAAGTCATGCCTTCCAGATAAGCCTGATCGCTATGTCAACATTTCTGGTTTAAAACTTAAACATTGGCATACTTTGATGGAGGCCGTTTTCAAAAGTTTTACCGTACACAGCCTAACTCTTTGAATGCTCCAACAGAAGCCATTTCCGGAAGACCGAAATTGGAATTTTGTCAATGGCGTGAGAAGTTTGGCCTTTTTCACAACATGAAAATTGAGTTGTCTTCAAGGGTAAAATGGGTGTTTCTCTCGGTTTTCTCGTCCAAAAAACAGGCAAATGGACCATAGAACACGCATCTTATGGGCATAATATACTGAAGAATATTATGTCCATAAGCCATAGCCAGCACGAAAACTAGACTTAAATTCAATCGAACATATGTGGGATGGCCTTAGGCGCCGCATTGCAAGCCAACAGCCAATTCTCGGTCAATTGGTGAGGTAAGGTCTGTACTGGTGGAAGAATTGAACTACGCAATCTTATGGACACGCTTACATCTAGCATGACTCACCGCTGTCAGGCCTGTTTAGCCGTTGGAGGGGATCATATGCTGATGTCATGTGACCATATTTTTGAGCATCTTGTATCGGCTTCTGTAATGTGACTTTTTGGTAATTCTTATACAACCTCTATAAATGTCCCTTATACCTGTCCTGAAGTAATTCTTATTCAAAGTCCGAAGTAATTGTTATAAAATCGCTATAGATGTCTCAATATACCTGTCCGAAGTTTCTGGCTGTCTTCCAATTTCATGGTTATTCTATGGTACACCAGCATACCAACTTTTGTCCCGCTTCATAGCAAGTGCTCCAGTTACACTACGTTTTTTACGCGTAATTTTGTCAAGAAGTGTAGTTGATATTATTTTCTTCTGGGTTTAAAGACACATTAAAAGATAACACTATACTGCGCAAAACTGGCAAAGCTTCATTGTCATAAACAGTATAGAGTAAAACATCTGCAGACAGACTTGATACATCTTGTGGCGAGGTTTGCGTCTCTGGTCTCATGTCCGTTATTAATGGACCGTGTTGCATAAGCAAGAAAGGCGACCAGTCGCGAATACCGCAACTTTTGAACGTGTACGACATTTTCAGGCGTTCTTTCTTGACTTGTGACATTTTGCTGATTTTAAATTATAATTAAACAAATTTGAGTATATGTGAGAACGGATTTCAGCATTCCAGTATAGTTCTGAAATAAAGTAAACCCATCCTGGAAATGGAGGCACATCGAAATTAGTGAATGGAACAACGATTCATTTAAACTACTGAAATTTGCACCTCATGTGAACCCCGATTTTCTTAAATAGTCTACAAATATCAAATTAACAGCATATACATTGGTGAAAACAATGTTTCTCTAAATATGACGACGTTCGCACCTTATGACGAATGTGAAGCTAACTTCCGATATGTTTGAAACGTTCAAAGCAACAGCAAACTGAATAGTAACTAGGGAAACTGCTATTTAAGCCTTTAGGAACAGTTTTTATCACCGTTGTGGACAGTACAAGCACAAACAACTATTTTATTATGAATATATGTTTCGCAACTACGCTGTATCGATAAAATGAAGGACGCGCTCGTAAGGATTCAGGTCTGAAGAACAGGCAGGCTAATCCAAAAGGACGATGCCTTCGCCTTCCAGCATACTGTTGTCCAACTGTGCGTTGTTCCATTTGAACGAAGTCATTGTCGTCCGAGCAACATAAGGAAAGCCACAAGGTGCTGGATCTTATCTCTATACCTGAATGCAGTGAAAATCTCGTTCCTGATGATGTATAATTGCTGCAGTAAAGCGATTATAACAGCCCTCTCCCACATGGTGTAGTTAAGAACTGCGTTTGAATTCCGTCAATGAAGCAAGGAATTCAGATGAATCTATGCGGATGACATAGAAAATCATCCGTATGGATTGCTCGTTTCCCAACTTAAATCTTATCGAATACGTCTGAATATTCTTAGGACTCACAGAGAGAGAGAGAGAGAGAAACCGATCCTACCTCGGTACTGTAGACGGTCTATGACCGTGACCTGGAGTATACTAACCGCTTTGGTTTAGAAACAGATTCAAACCTGCTGTGACGCTTTGTTACAAGCCACATGGCAACTTGCACGGTGATTGTCCCGCTTCCAATCGCGACTTATATACTGGGACAAATTCGTCTGAGATGACATTTTTAGATACTTCGGTAAGATAATCGAGAGGTGTGTGTCCTTTAGAGATTTAGTTCGCAAATGAGTACCACATTTCCATATCTCATTCGTGAGCGTCTGCGATATGGGCGAGTATTTAAAGAAACGTTGCACTCCTAAATTTGAGTGTTCTCGGCCTCTGGGTGTTACATATGCACGTCAATTAGTGATATGTGAATTTCACTGCAACAACAGTTCATGTATAATCTTTATTGTATATCAACAGTATATTATCTAATGGAATTGCAGTGATCTGCTAAATGTTTTCACCAGTGTATAAATTTCGATTTCAATTACGCAAACTCTCTCCCTCTCGTTTGTTCCTCGTAAAATCTGAAAAATTATCTTGCTGTATCTTCAGATCCCTCCATAAAAACCAGAATTCAACAGCCTCAAATTTAACGGCGAACGTTCACCTGAAATGAATGGCGCATCATTGATATGCCCGATACATAACAAAAACTGGTCTAAAATGGCTCTAATATAATCACGCTATCTAATATGGATGCCGACCCATTATTCTTATGCCAAGCTCCTAAGAAGACTATTAGAAATAATATTTAAGTACTGATATGTAATCATGTGGTTTCTTTCACTTTATCAGCAGTTTTCTGTAACAGTGTACTTCGGCAATTCTTGTTCAGTGTCTGTGAACCAAAAGCAACCTAAAAGAATTCCTTGGAGAAATTCTTCTAATATTATACTGAAGCAGAAATGAAAAAAAAATAAGACGTTCCCGTTCAAATGAACCTTCATAGGATTGTGACAACGATGGAATCTGGTGCATCTCAAGGGAGTTCCATTGAATCAGTGGTTCGGGCCACTGGCAGCCTTTTGTGGGTGAACAGATTCGTCGTTCCGTTATTGTCGAATCTTTCCAGCGATTCAACTTCGCAGAAATGAAATGTATTCACTCGTTGCTCACTATTTCAATAGCATTTTTCCCTTCAATCTCCCAAAGGGGTACATTCTACAAAAGAAAGAAATGTCAACAGCTCACAACGACCAGAAATGCACATTCCAGCAGTACTTTTCCTTTCGTTTGTTTACTTGGTAAACTAACTGTCACTTGTCAGCAGAATTATCAATATTGACTCAGAAATATCATTCAACTCAATATCCATATTTCTAATATTCACAGGAGACAGAACTTCTAGCTCAGGAAATCAATTGACAGTAGAAATTTGAACTATGTTTACTGGAAAGAATTTTAGTATCAGGTTGCATACGTTTATTTGTGAGATCAGCAAAAGGGCGTCCATATCAGGAATCAGTTAAAATATATTGACTACGGAGCTTGGAAACTATACATCTAAGAGGAAACCTGATTGAGGTGTATAAGACACTGGGAGGAGAAAATAAAATGAATGAGGGTAAAATATTCGGTGTTATAAATACTTCCAGAACTGGGGGTCAAAATATTCTAATTACAAGGGAAGAGGTTTAGGCTAGATTGCAGCAAGTTTTCTTTTAGCCAGTGAGTTATTGATTACTGTCACTGATTACTGATTAGCCAGTGAGTTTGAGGCTGACAGCTTGGGGAAATTCAAGTTTCAAGTCTGCAATTTGTAGAACCTTTCTTGGTAAGCCCACCCCTTTGTTATTATTATTATAAAGTAGTCATAAATATTTCAACGATTTTTTTTAAGGTTGGAGCGGTTCTTACTGGTGACTTAGTCAAAAAGGAATGACAAAACTATAATTCTAATTCGATTTAAATAATGAAGAAAATCCCGTTTTTGAAAATTTATTATCACACCTCAGACATGGTTATATTTTAAGACACCTGTCTTAAAATATAATAACCCAATCCCCACCGACTTCTATTCATCACCGCAGAATCCACTCAAAACTTTTAATGGAGATTGATTTTATTCTCCTAGAAATATTCAAGTTTTCGCCCATCTTTCCAGCAAACTCGAGAAGTAGACAGGACGCCACTTAAGAAACAAAATGGACCTAACTATAAGTAACTTAATTTCAGGAGTTCTTTCCGTAACCACCCATCTATCCAAATTAGTAAAGATCGCTTACTAGTAAAAAATGTGTTGTGTGGAACTGCAGGATAGAAAAAAAAAAAAAATCTTTCAGCAAGCCAAATTTCAGCAAGGGAGGCTGTTTAAAATTGTACAGTTCTGGAGTAATGAGAAGTCCCAATATGCTAAAATAGATGACAAAAATACAGCTGTATAATTAATTATAAAATACGGCGATATAATAATTTCAGCTCCATTCGAACACAACAGAAATGAAATATCCGTATACTCTTTTACTTACCGTACACAGTCATTTCCTGTTCCCGAGAATCCTGGCCTGCCAGTGACGTCACCAGGCACGTGTACTTCCCACTTAACTCCGTAGTTGGGTTTTGAATGCGCAGAGCCCTGTATCGAGAGTACGTGTCCAGGGTGTTGACGGAGAACTCTTGATCCAGACGACCCTGCAAGACTCCCGCAGAATACCGAACTCCGAGTTCAGGGATCCACTGGTACACCGGCTCCCGACTGTCATTGAAGAACCACTTGACAACAAGGCGGAGATCATTCTCGGTGTAAATATATTCACAGTCCAGCACGACCGCATCCTCAGTGCCGTTTTGGACCCAGCGAGGGACTGACAATCGACGAATATCCACTGATACCAACGCTGCAAAAATATGTAGAAACTTCATTAATGAAATAAACCTAAACAGGAAACAAAACTACAGTGTGTAACGCTCTGACACTCAATCATCAAGCTCACATCATCAGATATGACACGCTCTGACAATCAATCATCTTCATCAGATATAAAAATACTGAATGCTAATTAATGAAAGAGATAACCAACAGCACGATTCGCTTATCGGATTTCTCATATTAAGAGTATTTTAAATGTGATACCTATTTGCAATACCCGTATTTCCTATCCTTTATAAATTTGTGATGGTAGGAGTCTATGGTGTGAGTTGTGATTTCGTAATTTAGAAATTTGTTTGATCAACAGGTCCTCTTTTTGATGGATATAGGGGCTAAAATGGTCCTTAGGATACGACGGGAATTCCTCCCTTTTTGGGTACCGACAATTTGTATTCTGTGAATGCGTAAGGGCAATCGGTCATTTAACTTGCTTTTTCACTGTCGAAGGTGTGAACAGACGACACAAAACAAAAGTTAATCATAATGAAGAAATTCCGACTGGCTCTGAAGACTTATTGGTATCAAGATTGTTCGGATTATCCTAATGTATTTATTTATTTTTTTTCCTGTGGATAATCAGATTCAAAAGTTAGTGGGAAAGTAAGGTGCTAACAGGTTATCTTTAGATAATTCAATCTTAGAACTCTGTTATAACCAACGCGACGTAACAGAGTTGTAATGCACGGCATTCGCATCCAACAGCTTTTTAAAGAGACCTGAAAGATTGATTCTAATTTGGACAAGAAATGTAATGCAGTATAGGCCGAAAATGAACATAGAGATTTGGATGTCATTGCAAAATCATGGTTTGGAAAATGGAAGAGAGAGATTAGACTGCAATGAGGCATTTCACCCTACAAGGATAATTTCGCTTACGCAAATTAAGAAAATTGGCAAGAAAAGAGATTACAAACCAACAGATCATCCCATTAGGTATTCTTTTAATGTCAAATGACAAGAGGCGAAATCAGCATGAGATGGCGACTACATTGGAGAAGATTTCTTCACTAATTTAAGAGTTATCTGATTAGTGAAACATTGAAAAAGATGAAGACCAGTCATTGATTGCAAAGAAGTTTAAACTCAAGAATGGTATACCAGCTCTGAATATATAAATGCAGCTCGTAATCAGGCTCTAGTATCTGTAAGTCATAATAACCTGCTACTAGCAATACTTCGAATTATGTGCAGGACATGATAAAGCTATAATTCAACGTTCTGTCGTGGTACTTTTACCATAGAATGTCCTTCCATTGCTATTCAGTACTGGATGAGATCGAGAGCTGTATTCCATTCATGCCATGCTAAGAAGAAAGGAGTGCAATGGATTCGCTAAAATTTTTCTGGAATGAGGCTTTAACCAATCGGCTACTGCACTGCTGACAAGTGAATCCAACCTCAGTGGTTTTGAACAGGCATCAACTAACGTGCACCCACTTGGCTTAAGTTTCATTGAAGGATCTGTTTATACAAAAAGAATAGGATGCAGTCCTTTGTTCCTTTGTTTCAAGGTGCAGTTAGGGAACTTCCATAATCATCCATCTCCTCCAAAGATGGAAATCTAAAGGGATCATATTTGATAAACTTAAGAACGATGCTCGAAAGGCTTTCAAATGGTATAAAAAAATCTGTCTTGTATTTCTTATTTTTTTATTAATAACATCTGGGGCCCTTTCTTCAATCTGTGCGGTACCTCCATTACTTCCTTCTTAAGATAATTTTAAGAATCTTTTTGAAGTCGCCCTCGAAAGTAGTACAGTTGATATAATCACCGTCCACCGCGTGGAAAACACTCGAGTTCGAATCTCATCACGGTTTCTCAAAAACATTGCCGAGTTCGTCGATCTCAGGCAAAGGTAGAACGGTTTTTCTCCCGGAAATTTTGGTTTTTCGTACAACGAAACAAATCGATCACAGACCACAAGCAATTTACAGACATAATGTACAGGCCGCAATATTATCTAGGTTATTGATGACCCTAAAATCCGACTAAATCTTTCTGAAATGAATAGGTTTCCGTGAGGTAGACTAACTTGATAAACATGTCAATAAACAAATGAAAAACACTGTTTTACACCTGTAAAGCAGAAACACCAGCACTGCGACAAATTCAATTAATAGACTGAAACTTATTTGTGCTAATCTAATCAAGCCATCCCTATTAAATCTAACTTTGATACTGTAAAAGGCGAAAGAATCTTCAACTTTAACAAAATGTAACCCCAACAGAGAATCCTCATCAAAAGGAATGTATTTTTAGAAAAATAATAAATAAATATCAAAATAGCTTTCAGAAGGCGAAAAGGAAAAATCAATACATTATTATTAGGGTTTAGAAATTTTTGAGATCATTTTTAAAAGAAAGCTTTCGAATTACAATGTTTATTCATGAATATTCCGAGAGACCGAAATCAATAGGAGATTGAATAATCACCAACACAATGGGGAGTGATGATATTACCGAACAGCCTTACAGGAACACAGATAAAATGTCATTATTTTCTGCGAGCAAAAATTAGAATATTTTATCGCAAAATCAATTACGAAGAGAAAAATTAGATCCGATTAAACTAGAGAGTACATGAATTGAAAAATAAAGATATCGGAGAAAAAATATACGCCAAAAATTGCAAATTACTCCGAAAGAAAGCAGAGTGAGACGAGTGAAAAGAAAAACGGGTTGCAAAAACCGAATGCGATGATCGGAATTAAGAAGCTGGAACGGCAGGCACGTTCTTAATTAAAGGAGAACTCGCAGGCTTCGTTTTAAAGAGAAACAATCGAGGCAACAACTGTGATGCAGTGGGAGGTTAAAATCCGGGTACGAAAAACTCGCATTTTTGATACCGAAGTGATTAAAATTAGAAAAAGATGCATATTTAAAATATTAACGTGAATTTTGACTTTTGTTTAGTTTATCAATTTCGTTATTAAGTTTTCCAGCTTACGAGTATTTACCCAATAATTAAATTCGTGGGATGGTGTTTATGACGATTATACAAATTACAACTAATTGAATATACGAATAATTAAATATTATCGTAATTGAATAAAGATTCATTTTAGCGCTTTATAAACCGTCGGATATTTCAGCAGAGATATCAACGTGGAATGGATGAAGCTGCTTAAGATTAATTATCCAAAACATGCGGCCCAATGAGAGGAAATAAAATGTCCAACAAGAAGATAAACAACGAAGCTTTAAGGGGCTACACTCTCGCAGTCGCAGTCATCGTAAGTTGCAACTGCACATGCGCTTTTTACAGCTCAACCCAATCACTCTAACAAATTCGAAGCTTCAGCAAGGACTGGACAGGGCAATCTTTACAGTCATTTTTATTTGCTTTCTTTTTTTTTGAGAGAATTTTCTTATTTCTCTCTCTCTCTCCAGCTGCCTATTTTCCTCATTGTTTCTGCTTTCTTTAACGCTATTTCTCTCTCTCTCTCTCTTTTAATTATTCCGCTCCTATCAATTTCTCACTATCTTCTTGGTCTCGTTTCTTCTCTCATTCGCTCTTGTTGAATTCAATTTCTCTCTAGATGAAATTGAAATACTGATTAAGACGCCGAATGCAGACATTGTAACAATAGCGAAGACCTGTTGACATTCACACATAAGTGATGGTGAATTTGAATATTGGGAGTACAATGTATATAGAAGGGACACGCAGAACAGGAAGGATGGAGGGGTTAAGAAGAATATTAGATCTAAGGCAGTGCATCTACTTGGCTTGTGTGACAAGTGCAATTTTGAGTCAGTTTGGTGTGACATAATCACTGGGAAAACAAAATTGAGAATAGCAGTGTGTTATAGCTCTGACTCTGATGAGTATACCAAACAGCTATACAGAGAAATAAAGTGGGTCAGTACACCAGAATGTCTTATAATACGCCATTTTAACTTTACAGATGTTGATTAGAATTTGTGGGTTGGTCACTCACACACAGACTAGCAAGACTTTTGTGGATTTCTTGGATGACTGCTTTCTACATCAACATGCTAGAGAAGCAACAAGAGGAAGCAATA
Source organism: Mastigoproctus giganteus (assembly GCF_048544385.1). Taxonomy (NCBI): domain Eukaryota; kingdom Metazoa; phylum Arthropoda; class Arachnida; order Uropygi; family Thelyphonidae; genus Mastigoproctus; species Mastigoproctus giganteus. Next base: position 9,036,021 of record NC_143583.1, read on the forward strand.
ATCTTGATCTGGTTATCAGCAGTGATTCTTCATGCATTAAGAATCTACAGGTAAAAAAAAAAAAAACACTGGATAACAGCTATCACACAGTGTACTAATGTGCAATTTAATTAAAGGCATAACTACTGTCATTGGTAAACGAAAAGGCTCCAGCCTTCGTAATGGTTACTAACCAACGGGAATTACCAACTGGAAATTCTAATTGGGAAGTATTCAGGGAAGTAATCAAAGGAGCTATTAAACTTTTCATACCAACAAAGAAATAATGTTCAACGCTTTGGGATAAATGAATGTCAGATGAACTATTGAGACTCGTGGCAGAGAAGAAGAGTGCGTGGGATGCATATAAATTATATAAATATAAATTATATGCATCCCATTATATGCATAACAATGCATATAAATACAGAAGCCTATGGTAGATATAAATTAGTCTGCAATTATGTCACAAAGGAGGCTAGGTAAGCTAAGGAAGATTATGAGAAGTCTCTCGCAAAGAATGCATAGAAAAAAAATATTAAAAACGTCTATGCTTATATTAACAGTAGAAGGAAGGGACTGAATCATTGGACCACTTGATATCTATAGGTTAACTATTGATGAGCCTGCTTAGGATGCATGCGAACAAATTGAATAGGTATTTTCCATCTACATTCACATATGGGGAATTCTTTAGAGAAGGAGATGCCAGAATTTTATCAAACTCTAACGAGAAGATAATACATTACTTTGTGATAACTGAAAGGGGAAATTGTTGAGAATGGACATAAAAAAGACACCTGGGTCGGATGTAATCTATCCAATTATATTAAGGGAGGTAGCAAAGGAGGTAAGCAAACCCTTAGCCATAATTATGAGATCATTACTGAATTCAGAGAAGGTTCCTATGGACTGGAGAAGTGCAAATACCCCAATTCATAAAGGGGGATCAAAAGGCGACATTAGTAATTACATACTTGTTAGCTTACCGTATGTTACATGGAAAATAATGGAATCACTGGTTAAAAAAGTAATGCAGAACCATTTAAACAGGCATGCATTTATACTGCAATCACAGAATGGATCTGTCAAGGGGCGGTTTTGTCTAACCATCTGATAGGCTACTATTATGGATTAACAAAGGAACCGGATGCAAAAATAATTTTGACGTCATATACTTAGATTTAAAGAAGGCTTTTTGATACTGTTGCACATAAAAGACTGCTGTACAAATTGGAGCAGTGTGGCATTAAGGGCAAATTTCTTCTAAGGATAAAGGGATGGTTAAGCGGAAGAAGACAGAAAATGGTTATCAATTGGCACTACTCTTCGTGGACTAGTGTAGTTCCCCAGGGTTCCATGTTGAGTCCATTGTTGTTTTCAATATTTTTCAATGAGGTTGATGAAGGTATATCAGGCTTAATATCTACGATGATACAAAGGTGCAGATGATACAAAGGTTGGCAGTGTTAGTTAATGACTATCATAAAGGTGAGCTACTGCAACAGGATCTGGTAAAATTGAGTCGATGGGCTCAGAAATGGTGCATACATGCTGCCAGGAGAGCCCGTGGAAATTTTTTTAATGATATAACAGAAACTTTGCCGGCAGGGATAAGGAGGTGATTATCCCTTTTACGAAGGACGTGGTTAGGCCGCATCTTGAGCATATATATAAGTGAGGCCTCCAGACCTGTATACAGATCGGGAGGTCTCACTTTTGAAAGGATATCCTGCTGGAACGGATGTAGAGTAAGGCAATCAGATTGGTGAAGGGTCCAAAAGGGTGCTCTTACGTAGAAAGGCTTCAGTTCTGCAAATTGCAGCGTCTCGAGACTAGGCACCTGTGGGGAGATCTGATTGAAGTGTTTAAAGCCTTGAATGGATTGAGTAAGCTGAATGTTGGCATTCTTCCACTTGCAGAGACAAAACGCATGAGACCGCAAAATTTCAAGTTGAGGAAGTATGGTTCCAGGATAAATGTGCGGAAGTTTGCCTTCAGTCAGAGGACGGTTGATTGTTGGAACTGGCTTCCTTCTGTTGTTATTATCTGTTTATTTCACAAAAGGAACCACCCCGGGACGGCTAAGTGCCAGGAGGGTGTTGTGGAAGCGGGTGGGCTAAATAGTAATTTCAAAGGAGAACTAGACAAATTCTTGGTGGATACGGATTAGTGGGGAATTGCGTTGGTTTTTTTTTTTTTTTTTTGGCTGATGCTATATAAGCTTGCTTTGTTGCATCATTTCCCATTACTACTTTCTCTCTCTCTCTCTCTCTCTCTCTCTCTCTCTCTCTCTCTCTCTCTCTCTCTCTCTCTCTCTCTCTCTCTCCCCCACTTTTTTCCATTCTATTATTCTTTCACTATCTCATTATTCCTTTAATCATTCTCTTTCTCGTTTTCTTCGCAGTGTCTCTTCTTTTTTCACTCTTTCTTTCTTTGTGTGCTTTCTTTTCTTTCCTTCCCCTCTCTCTCTCTGATATATATTGTCTGTTCACTCAATCTCTTTTATCCCTCTTCTTACCCACTTGCACTCCACATATTTTTCCGTTGAGTTGTAGCTCTTCCGTTTTGTCTTTTTCTCTTTTTCACACCGCTCTCTCCTCTCAGTCTTTCTTTCTTTCGCGTTTCTATTTTTCTCTTTCAATCTTTATTTGGTTTATTCACTCTCTCCCCATTTGTATTTCTTTCATATTTTTCTTTTCCTTTCAATCTGTGTTTGTCTCTCTCTTTCTCTCTCTCTCTCTCTCTCTCTCTCTCTCTCTTCCTATTTGTTTTCTTCTCTCTGCTTGAAGCCATATCTATGTATTTACATCCAAAAAGAATGTCTGTATCGAACAGCAGCAGCATCAGTCACATTTTCTCTGCTCCTGCCAAAAGCGAGCAAAGACAAACCGGAGAAATTTTAACGATGTTAATTCTTTCGAAGATGAAAGTTAGAAAAGAAAATCTCTTCACTTTTAACTTGAAGTTGGAAATTACGCTGCGGACTACGTGTCTATAAATCTCAAGCACTCTAAAATAGATTTACCCGAAGCACTGGATAAAAACATATTTTGGAATATTTATAATGGAACAAATGCAAAAACTATCGGAACATTGTCATTCCTTTGCCAGGAACACCTTCCAAAAGTCAAATTTTATCGATAGTAAATGTGGTGTTCTATTTCGGCAGCATTTCCATAAATTCCAGCATTTCAGATGCAGAATCCCATACACATTTTCCAGTTTGTTTCGTTTTTAAAGGAAATCTTAGATTTCTAATGCACTCTAAGTGCGGATATTAGATTACGTCAAGAAGCGCCCATCATGCTTAGGTAGACTCTAACAAGGGTTGTCGAAATATCGATCCATCAATACGTAGACTGATGGAAAAGTCCTTTCAATTTCTCTTCACACTGAATGGGGTGTCGAAGCACAAGTCCTTGACCAAAAGACAGACCGTGTGAGTGCAAGTGTACTCGAGACTCCTCGACATTTAGGTAGTTTGATTTCATTCCTAGAATAGCTGATAGAGATCATCAGGGTATGTGGTGATAAATTTTCCTAGAAAGCTTGTAAATGATGGGAAGAATTTTTCAGAGGATAAGAAATCGATTTCAATTCACAAGAGAAACACACTTTAAAAGGGGGAAAACCGAGCAAACAGGACCTGAAATATATATAGTGGCTAACATCCTGAACTCACAGTTCGAGTATATGTGGAATGCATTTTACCAAATTCTTTGGTAAAATGCATTCCACATATACTCTATCGTATTTGAATAGGAATGAAACAAATAAATTTAAAATTTGTCATACTACATTTAATTAATAAACAGAAAAAAAATTATATAAAACTGTCTAATCACACAACGAATATATGTCTATCTTCAATGCTGTCTTCTGTTGCCTCCGTTGGATTCTGTTGTGTCCATCAAACTCTACCCAGCCTCCATTACTACATTATTTTAGTCCATAATGATCTTGTAATGACAGAGTTTTCGGTCATATGTTTGTTCCGACATCGCGAAGTTCATTCCTTTACAACAAATGTAACTTTGTAGCTCTTTTCAGTTACGCTGATAATGAGATGTAAGTATTCCTGAAACGTATAGTATTAAATTACTTTTTATACAACGTTTAGTTTTCGTCATGACCACTTCGCCTGTGTCTATCAATAAATGAATTGAACACGAAATCTTTACAATGGCTTAAACATGTTCATCCTTTTAATGTAAATAAAACTAATTATTGATGCTGTCTGACTGAGCAGTCATACTTTTGAAAATGACATCCGCAAGCCACTGGTGTGAAAACTGAAATATTCTTTTATCACAAAGAATACTACTCCAGACGTTTTTGAGGACAGTACACAGGAGCTCTCAGGAGCTTGCATCAGTTTATTGAAGCTGACTGAGCATACAATGAATATGTTTTCAATTAAAGATTTCAATTTAAAAAAAGGTTGTTTACTTTCATTTTTTTAAGTATCAATAGGTGTGGCTTGCCCGCTGATGGCTTTGGCAGCTAAATTTAGCATTGCATAGAAGCTTAAATTTTGGAGGGTAGTAGTAATCCCAAAAATTACATACCAATTGTGTAGTAAAAAAAACCCAGAGTAATGGAGAATGAAAAAGACCCATGGGTAATTGCACAATTGGAAATGAAGTTGTTTGAGCAATGCTAACAGGGTGTTAGGACAGCTCATGCGGTTCTGTCAGTGATAAACAAGAATTTTTCTGGGAGGAAAATGAAACGATCATCTCGTTGAATTAAGCAATGGTTAGGCTACATCTTGAGAATTACACAAAGGTTTGGAAGCCTCAGTTTAAGAAGGATGCAGATCTCTTGCAATGGATACGATACTGAGAAGAAAAATAAGATTAGTTAGGGGAACAAAAGGTTATTACTCTTATCAGGAAACGCTTGAGTTCAGTAAATTGCAAAGTGTGAAAATTAGCATCATTTTGCCACTGCTAATATTAACCGTATCTATCGTTGTCTGAACTCTGTCGTTCTCTCTTGAAATTTATTAAGAAAAACAACAGTTCTTTAAAGTTAAATTTCTCTGGGATAAACTAGTTACACTGGTTGTGTGCTAAAGTCCAAAGTGTTATTATTATTTTTTTGAATTAGACCATATTGTTCCATTGTGTATTTATGTTCTCTCTCTCTCTCTGTCTGTGCGTGTGTTAAATAACTCTGGACACCAGACTCCTTCCGCCTGAGATCCACTAACTACAGTCTCAATTGAAGAGGATAGAAATGAATATAGTCAGAAGGGAATCGAACCAAGACCTCTTCGAACGAATGACAAGTAGCAAAACCACAATTTTGTCACAGAGAACCAAAAACTGATAAAAGAGCCTGTGTGTCTTTCGGTTATAATATATGTATCATGCAAACCACATGCACATATTTTGTAGTAGAATGACTGGCGCGGTCGAAGACTGTAATTAGATCACTTGTTCTGCGACGATCGTCTTGAATTAAACGATAGCGAAGAATTGAGGCAGCTGTTGTTGTTATTGCTTTTTTAGAAGCACTAATAACCATATTAACTTAGGCCATATTGTTCGGTTGTGTATTATTTTTGAACAAGTGAGCCACTTTACACATGTGCGCACTGATAAACCAAACAGCTCAGGGGAGAGGGACCGACTCCCTCCTACTGAGATCGGCTTGCTACATCCCTGATTGAAGAGACCTTTTAGATATTCCTATAGTCATCGACAAGACTCGAACACAAACTTCTCCAAAAGAGCGCCACGTAGCGAACTGAGGCGAAGCCATTACAGACCATTCCCACAAGAAAGCAATCTTGGAATAACGAGAACATTTGTAAGAAAAATCCTGAAATGGTGGTCCTTAAAGCCTGAGTGAAGACCAGCTTATTTAAATACAGCTGACAGAAATAAAAATATCCCCATCATAATCCTTTTTAAAAACTTTTAAACCTCGTCACACACATTGTCCAGTTTAAAAAGTGTATCATAATGTTTTTTTTTTCATTTAATTATGCTTTGGCTAAGATATAAAAAAAACAAAAAGGTTCCCATGAACTGATTGAAATGCAGAAGTCGCACTTTTTAAAACTAAATTAAAGAAATACTAGCAAGGAATTATATTTATAATCTATGTTTTCCAGTTAAAATATAAGATTTATATTCATTTTTGTTTTTAACAGTCTAAAGATTGGAAACCATTTATGGTGCTGTTTGATCAAATATTTTGAAAATTTCGACCAAATATCAGGGATTTGTTAAGTAGTTCATTGGTTTGGAGAACGTTTTATTGACGAAATAAGAAAACATACCAATAGAAAAACGTATTTCCAGCCTAAATATATAAAAAAAAATCTTTCAATAAAATGAGCGAAATAAAATCCGACCTTCTGTTATTCCTCCATCAGTCGACCAAGAAAAATAAGTCGGATGCAGTCCATCGTTGTAGGGGAAAGATATAAATGTTATTTTGAACGATGAAACTACCTATTGAATGGCTGTGTGCGGGAAGAAACATTCAAAGTACGCTGGCAAAGTGCCAAGAAGAAAATAGGGCAAAAATAATCCGCCACTTCCTTTCCAGTACAGCTAAGAAGCGAAAAAAACCGAACCGAATAAAAATAGAGAACAGAAATTAATTATTTTCGATACACGGACACAGTTCCGGCATACGTGTGAATCCCCACTCACAGGTTCTGAAAATATAATCGCTAAGCAGCACCCTTATTCACAGACACTCAAATGAGGTCGTGTTTTACAAGCTTCGATTTGAAACTGCAGCGGCATCACGTTTGACTCGAAAGAGTTAAAGATTTCTGTCGATCACGGACAACGAGAAGAATTAATCTTCCTTGAATACGAGGATTTATGGAGTTGCATCGCTGGGATTCGTCATCAGCCTGTTCATGGGGGAAGAAGAAGAGAGAGAGTCGGGCTCTCTCTGCCTGATGATGGATGACATGAATAATGCCCAGAGGATACTATTTGCATCAATGATGGCGAAACCCATATCTCATGTGTTAACAGCAAGAAGGAAATGTACTTTTCGAATAGGAAATGTGTGGCTACGCGTGTTGGTTTCGCATTTGCCATGCTGGAATGAAGATCTATGGACGTTTCAAATATACAGAAAATAAATTCTAAAAATGGATTCTAGTGACACGTGGGCATCGAGGTTCGCACATGGAAATTATTAAGTTATGTTCTGCAATAGGTGAAACATCATTGGTCAAATAATTATTCGATCTATGATTGAAAGAAGCCATCTGCTGATCTACCAAACCATCAGAGAATCAGATCAAAGAAATCGAATGACATCATCAGGGGAAATGCACCTGATAGATTCAATAGCAGGAAGAACCGTTGAGGGAGAACTCGCTACTAGTAGTAACATCGCATAATGATGCAAAGAAACAAATTCATTCTGAAGCTGTCAAAAATAACACTCTCATATTATTTTCATCGTCAAAAAGTGGACGACCAATTCTTTTTTGAATTCTGCTAAACTATCCGCTCTGACTATTTCCTTGAATTTTGACAAACTCTCATCATCGGCCAAGTGCAGACAATTTATTCCAACGTTCCACAACATGCTACCCGAAGTTTTACCTTTGGCTAGCGTGTTTTGGTACGTCGGAATAAATTTCGTTCATAAAATAACTTCGTATTCTTCTGGTGGGAATATCCCTCCTTCACTCATTTTATTAATCCTCCATCAGGAATTTATGCACCCCCCAATTAAGTCTCCATTAAGGTTTATAGGTATAGGTTATAAGCTCTCCAGATTACGCCTTTCATGCCATAATTAAATAACAGTGTTCTTTGAGTTTTATTATGTGACAGTGTTTAAACCCAATGGCGGTTTCTTGAGATATAATAGATTACAATATCCACGAAGCAGCTTGAGAAACTTTTTGGACTTTACTGGAGTCTTGTATCTGGGTAATACATTGCTAAGTCAGAAAATATCTTTCTTAACTGGCTTTTATGTGAATAATTTTGTGCACATGCGGCGGGATTCCCACGGGTTAGCAGGGACTGCCTAATACAATAAACAAATAAAAAAAATCCGATATATCACAGATGGAATAGTTCCCCGTTTTGCTGTCTGCTTACGCTGCATGTTTAACTTCTTGCCTTTTTGAATTGTAATCCCAAGTCTTTCTCATCTTGAACATAAATTAATACATCTCAGTCTAGTTTTTAAAGAACTACCGGGTTTCTCTCTCCCAGGAGCATTATATTACCTTTTCGGAAAACAATAGCTGCCATTTCACACTTCCAAACGGTCCGAATCCTTCGGAAGACGCATAACCTGATTCGATCGTTAACCATCCTCCAAACGTTTAAGCCGTCAGCAAATATTGACAGCTTCCCTGAACAGTTTCATAAATGAAACTGTTGAGGGAAGAAATAAGAAATAGATTGAAGTACTGATCCCCGAAGCACTCCACTTGCTACTTAATATACTCCATTCATGGCCACTCTCTACCTTTCAGAATCCTTAAATCACCACTTATGGATCTTCCCCTGTTATTCCAACTTTCTCTAATTTATACAACTTCATGAACAGCATTAAAAGAACCCAGATACATAGTTGCAAAGTTGTTTCTTTTAACAGAATCGCTAATATTTTGGCAAGGCAGTGTAGTACAAATTATCGCTCATATACTGAAATACAGTGCATAAAATCTCAGTTTGCCACTACAATCAGCCCCGTTTTTCGCTCTAACATTCGAGAGTAGCCACAAATCGTGCATCCACGGGACCCCAATTCCGTAATGATTCTACACGTGCCTCGCTTTCAGAATTTTTTTTCTAATTCAGAAAAAATCGTTTTGTTTACAATCAGAATATGAGAATTTATTCGGCTTCGTTCACATTTTCTTTACGTATTCTACGCGATCTTCCCAGAATCGAAAGAACAGATTCATTGTGGAGAATAAACAGCTCCATCCGTGGCGCCTTTTGAAGCCCATTTATCGATAACGCTTTTTATCCGCCACTCGAAGACACCTGCAAAACCGAAACAGATCGCCAATTATCGATCGATGATTTCGAGATGTAATTTCCCGCGCGCATCTTCCGAACACTTAACACATGCACGTGGATCGAAACTGCGTTCCATTTTCCTTTATAGCGGATTTAACGAATTTTGTACACCGAGAAAAATATTTTTTTCATCTAAAATCCTGTTCAGCGTTTCCACGAAGAAAAATTTTAAATTCTTCCTTTGCAGAAAGTAAAACGTTGAGATCGTCCCCTGAAGACACTGCTTTCTAATAGCTGTTTGTCCAAGACCAGACTTCGTTTCGCCTGAGAAACCAAACTATAAAAACAAACAAGATATTTCCACGGCAAATGGGAAAAACAAGAAAGTGGAAAATAGGCAATTATAATGTATTTAGACTGTTACGAATTTAACTGTTATCTTGTTGAGAATAATCCAAAAGTTTACTGCTATACTTGTCAATGAAACTACCAAAGCATTTGCCGAAAATAAAACAATGTTTTCCTTTGATGCGCAGTTTATTTATTATCAGCTAATAAATATTAAGTTGACGAATTTGCAAATATGAATTACCCATTCCATACAAAATAATACACTGCCTGGCTACGTAATTAGGACCACGGAGGTTTGGACTATAATAATCTGTCTATGCAACAACCTATGCAAGCATACCCAATCGAAGAGATTTCATAGTGTGTGACAGCGAGGTGCTATAATATCGTGTGACCAACTAGTGCCAAATCAGTTCACTGGCAAGGGGGAACATACAGGCTCACATCGACTTCCAAAGAGTTTAACTGTGAATGCTTGTTCAGCATGTACTACAGCAGAAAGGTCATCTCTACTTGCCGACGTTTAAAGCTAGTGTTATTTGACTTTTTAAAAAATGGGGAAAAGCCAGAAAAACATCTGTGAACAGGCACAACTACAGCTCAAAAGGCTGGAATGATTATTCTTTAATCGTAGGTAGAAGACAGAATAATTCACTTTTGTATTTAACGCAGGACTGTTACAAGCCATCCATACGCATCAAACAAAGATCCTATAAAGAATGCGCTACGGGAGTAGGAGACCCGGAAAAGCCACTGATCTCGGACGTCAACCGGAAAATAGAGCTATGTTGTTGCCAGAAACGTAAAGGTTGAACGCAGAAGGATTGAACCCAACTCATGTAGTTCGATGAGTCCCTATTTACACTTTTGGAAGAATGCATACACATGTAGGAAACTCCAAGATACACTGCACTGGAACCATCCTGTTGTGTATTGGGTGCTGGAGGAAACTTATGGTACATGGACGTGTTTTCGTGGGTATTCTTTCCTTGATCACACTCGAAGGCATTGTGAACACCAGAGCATATCGGAACATCATTCCGGATCAGGTACTGGACAATACTGCATGCTTAGCCCTATGAACAGGGATACTTTCATCATGCCAATGCAACCATCCACTGGGTCAAATGTGGTTTGAGGAAGATTTCAGGAATTTGCGCTGGGTAGTCCAATTATCAGATTTCAATCCCACTGAGCCTCTGTTGGATGAACTGTAAAAGTGCTTCCCTCAATCCACATTACCCAAGAATGAAGTACAGTCCTGTTAGACGAACGATTCAAAATTTCTCATATCACTCCTGAACAGCTTGTTGACGCCATTCCGCGCAATTTAGGAGGTGCGATGGATTTAAAGGCGGTCGTACACGCTATTAAATCATGGCCTAATAAAATTGACAAAAATTATTTACTTATTATAAATGCATAACTAAATAATCTTTATTGTAATACTAGAGTGCAATATAACAAAATACATCTTGCATTCAAATCACTTTATTCGTGCCACGAGACATTCAGTAAAAATATCCAAAGAGGTATCTATCAACTAAAAATTAATCGCATTATACAGAGCTTTCCCGAAGCAGGAAATGCATATTTACTCCAGCACTCACCTCTAACAGTTTTAATTAAATTCTGGATTCATTTAACTTTTGTGGTATTGCAAAGGAATTGCTTTTAATTACATTATTGCAAACTAAGTTGCCTTTTAAGTGGATTATTGCAAATTAAGTTGCCTTTCAATTGCATAACCTATATATTGGGTGTAGGTTATGCATAGCAGTAGGGTGGTCATAAAGTCGCTGAAGAATTTGATTATTTAATAATGCTTGACCCACATAATAAAACGAAATAATTTCTTACATGTTATCACTGAAACGTTTACTTCCATTGTTTTATTTTTTCTTTCTTGGTGGTCCATGTAACCGAAGACAAATTGCATAGGAAAAAGATCAGTGAGTCGCACGATTTACAGGAATCAAATCAGGTATCCAAACCAAACTAAACCCATGCGAAAAATGCTGCAAAAAACGCTGTCTGAAATACATATTGAGAAATGCTGGTCTTTCTGTGTTTAATTCAACGGATTATTTCTTTTGGCTACAAGAAGATATATTTTAATTAAGTGCAATCAATTTTCTTTTTTTTTTTGAAATTTAAAGAGTTGAGGGAATTTACTCTTTGCATTAGAGAATCACTGGTTGCTTTCTAAGTCGGGAAGGATATCTCAGTTAGAGTCAGATTTTCCGAAAGCTGAAAACCCAGCGCTGCTTCCTTATTTATAATTCTTTTGGGCGTGGAACTGATGATAAATTCATCTCAAGAAGGGAACAGACGTCAGACAAGAATATCTTACATTTATACGGAGTGGTCACTTCGTTACGAGGAGATTCGACCAAAGGGACAGTTGCTTGTTTATGTAACTGACAGATATATCCATTCCGAGACTGTTTTCAACGTGAAATACACACGAGGATGCCACATTAAGCGGAAAGTGTCAACATGTTCACACTCAACTCCTTTCATGTTTAAATGTAATTTTTTTTCTAAGACCAATAAATAATAAAGGCTACGAAAGAAGTGAAAACGCTGGAACTCAGAATCTCTCAGGGAGTTTCACGAGCACGGGGCATGAATTACAAACCATACTTGAGAAAGCTAATTTGCAGTACCAATGACGTGTGGAGAATATATTTTCAATCACTCTTCTGGGATTTATGGTTTATTAATTCATCTTAGCGTGGTGATGATATTGCGCAGTGGCAGTTGCTAACTGTGTAGTGGATGCTGGGAATTGTGGTCTATGAAAAGAAATACTTTTTTATTTATTTTTTGGAACGTATAAAGTCTTCTTTCTCTCTCCAGGTTTTGCTGGCCTTACCCAATCCTTACCACAAATACGACTACAGTGAGTATTTATACGATGAAAATAGAAATGATTTTTTTTTAATCGGCTTATCTTATTTTATTTTGCATTAACCAAAATCACAAAATTGTGTTCCCCGTGATTTTATAAAATTTTACAAACCACAAAACAATCATTAACTGTAATGCGTACAACATCCGTTAAGGAAATTGGCCATTGCCTCCAAGACCGCTTGAGAACCTCTCAAAATGGAAGATCCATCTCCATGCCAACTTTTTGCGGCGCAATGACAGCCACACAGCCCTCTTTGTTACTGCACCTCATGTCCATTGTTCAACGCAGAAAGCATACAAGTTTAGCTGCGCACACTCACAATCAGTGCTTATAAGGCATTTGATTGCTTCTCAAAATTTGTACATTCGATGTCCTTCTGCTGTGATGATGTATTTTTCGGTTTCATCTGTTATTGGAATTATTATTTGCGTCTGTTTTTTTTCCTGGAAACAATTCCAGGAAAAAAAAAACTGAATTGAAAACAGAGAAAATTTTCTAATGTTGGATTGCACTTGGCTGGCGCTTTTTCCGTTAAATTTTATTGACAAGTTCATCTTTAAGTGATCCATTCATTTTTTTCCATGGACAATCTTTACCAGAGAACAAAATAAGTAGGAAATACCACGAATACAACTATTACTGTATTTGTATTTATCGATATCGAATATTTAAAGTCTTCAATGATCGAAGTATCCGTATTATCAAGAATTTTCTAAATTTTATTTTGAAAATTAATGTCCGGACGTTACTAAGAATATTTTTACTTCTTAACACGTTAATTTTCTTATTTAATTTTCAATCTAAGGTCCTAAAAACAACAATGTTGATGATCCTTCACATTCTACAAACTGCAATCATGTAAGGTAAAATGATGGAGCTGATGCAGCCATGGTTGTTAGAGTCATCACGCAAATTTCGGAAAAACTTTCTAAACTCAGTTTCTTAATTAAAACTTATCTTCAACAACTACGAAGGCCCATTAGAATTTGCACGCTTTATAGCGTTTTTCAACACGTTATTTTCATCATGTGATGTTTTTACAACATATATTGCATGTTGCAAAAATCGGCAGTGCATATTCTACTTTGAAGGTGCTTTCAAGAAGGCAGATTAAGTACGAAAGGAGGTATTCGCTTGCAAAATCCTAACTCATTAACGAGATTTGTTATTCTACCATCGGTCTATACAACAGAAACTACAGGAGATGGATGCGCACTCAAATCGTGGAAATGTGAAATCTTTAAGACAACCACGGTAAGGAAATCTTTCTGAAATTTTTAGGAAAAAACTTTCAGACAAAATCCTTAAAAAAAAAGAGACAGCGTATATTTATACTTTTTATACAACCTTCTGATTTATTGATGTGATCTCACGCGCTCCGATATTATTACAACCTTCTCGAGAGCAGCACATAATCTTTCATCTCTATCAGCAAGCATCGCGAACAAAAAACAGGTCAGGAAAAAAAAATGCTCCGTACTTGGAATGAGGTCAACCCCCTCATCAGGTAAAACTGCTCTTTCTTTCTTCTTGTTCTTCTATTCAGCGCTACGGCAGAGGGGGGAAAGTCGAAGTTCGCCAAATATCGGTTGAATTTCTGCCCAGCCACCAGCGACGAAGCGGAAGCGATATAGGGGTAGAACACGAGAGAATTCACAGTCCTAGCGTGTACGCTGCAGGTAATTTGGAGTTTATCATTTCAATCTTCCATTAAGATTGTTTCTGAACGTACGCATGCGTCAGAAAATTAATTAAAGTTGCATCCTAATGAAGGTAATGGGAAACGTCCATCGTCCGAAAGCTGGCATATTTGAAGTCTTGATTTTTATGTTGAAAGACGTGCAAACATTTAAAATTCGATTCAGAAACTAATTAAATTGGGCCACTATTAAAAGTTCGGTTAAAAACAATTATTCCGCTGTTCATTCAATTATCCTGTTGTTTCGAGCCGGTTACACATTAGCCTTAATGCATAAGAAGACCGCGTTGGTGCGCAGAAAAATCCATTTTTAAATTGAGAATTTGAAGCAGGCCATCCGAACAGTAATTCCTCAAGAGTGTTTTTATTTCCAAGACGCCGACCGTTAAGTTAAATTTAAAATTCAATATATTAATGAAATTTGCGCTAATTCTAATATTAATTCTTAGTTTCTCTTTTTGAGATTTTCACGATTAAATTCTCCCTTTGTGGTGTCTGTGTTTATTGCAATCTGATGTAATTAAACACCGAAATTTTCAATGAAATCACATTTCTCATTTTTGTGGAAATGCATTTTCCTCCCAATTGAAATCTTATGTATTAATAGCATCGACAAAAATTCAAACTCCTTTGTTAAGTTGAACGGAATACATTACATACACGAATTAAAGGTAATTTTTAACAGACATCATATATCAAGTTTTAAAAGACAAAAAAAAAAATTCTAATTTAAAAAAAAAAAAAAAAAAAAAAAAAAAAAGCTTAAAAACGCGCTTCCCACTAATTTTGATTTTTTTGCACGATACAAAAATGAATCGCATGCAGTAATATGCGAACTATCGCATTACGGACAGATTAGTGAATGTGTTAAGGTCCTCCCCACCCCCAGAGGAAGGAAAGTAATTGGCCAAGATCAGGTTAAAGTGCAGAGTCATTAGCCAATTAGGTTTTTTATTCCGCAAAACATTTAAAACGGTCTGTGAGCAGACGAATTTAAACGCACATTGAACAGTCTAAATATTATAAAATACCGCCTACCTAACAGGGGGTATGCCCTTCTCTTGCCGTCAGTACTGCCGCCACACGGTGAGACATGCATCCTATAGGGTCTCTGAACGTTGCAGGAGATATGTTTTACCATGTCGCCAGGATTGCATCTGTAGGAGCGGTGGAGGATCCAAATTCCCGATCTGTCGATTCACGTAATCGCGGAGATTTTCTATGGGTTTCATATCCGGCGAATTCAGCAGTAAAGATAGCATCTGAAAGACGCATTTGTGTTCTGCAAACCACTCTCGAATAATACAGGCAACCTGGTAGGGCGATTGTCCTGCTGGAACACACTTATGCATCCAGGAAAAAAAAAAAAGTCACCTATACCTGATAAGCCACAATGGATTATGAGGGCTCCAAGGGATTCCCAGAACTGCCGCTACCTGCCTGCCTGTTTCTGTTGGACCAAAACTACTTCGGAATGATTCCCATTTGCAGTTTTTCTCAGTACCCTCCACTACGGTACATATGACATAGCAAGAAACGTGATACATCTGTAAAGACAATTTTTTTCGGTGAATGTCCAATGATGCTGTTTAGAAGTAAACTTTAGGCAACTTTGGCAATGAGTGGCCGTGAGCCGTAAGCATGGATAACTTAACCGGGCGCCTAACACAGAAGCCCATAAGGAGAAGGGTTCGTTGGAACGTGGGCCTGGAAACACTACTCGTTGTCCGTGGTTAAATTCCGTCCGTGGTCAGCCGTTCCACTGTTTTCTGCCTATCGGCTCGCCCAACGCGAGTTAGCCTACGTTCATCGATGAGGCATTGGCCATGAAACTGCTGCTCTGGCCACTATCCAACCACTCTTGGAGCACCTTAACTACAAAAACTCCGCAAACATATCACAAAATTCGCAATTACCGTAATTCTTTCACTCTTCGACAAGTACCCTGCAATCAACCCTTTTCTCTAAGGCCATCACGTCCTTTGTCCGTGTCAATAAAGTACCTCGTATTGACCACATGCCACGAACCCGTAGTATGACATTTACTGGTTTTCGCTGTGATACATGTGCTACCAGGCTGAGGGCGCAGCCTGGAAAGTATATATTTCTCATACTGAACGCACTCACGAGCCTGTGGCACTTACTGGTTTCGGGAAACAAATACAAACTGTCTGACGTCATAGAGAAATCGCTTCATTCACTGTTAGTGATTTGCCTTTAATTTTCGGAGAATTATAAGTGGGCAATGCGACAGTTTCTCATTATCTGGTGCACCGGGAAAGAAAAAAAAATCTTGTGTCAAGTCATAGGGAATTAAATTTTACAGGATGATTTTTTTTATTCATCACACCGTTTCGTTCACCTGAAGAACATAAAATATTGTTTAGAAATAGAAGTTAACGCTTGAACTATATTCAGCAGTATTGGGAAACCCATGCAACATGTTCAGTATGTTCTCCATATTTATCAATTTGGTGTTGCAGTTGGAGTGTGAAGTTGCGAAAATTGTGCTACAGAGTTTCTCCGATAGAGAATAAATTTCATCTTCAATTTGATTCCTTCAGATCAGAAACGGTTTGTGGATTCTTCTGCACTAGTATCTTTGAGGCGCAATATGGCCATGGTAGCAGTTGAGCGAAAAAAACCACTCCAGCAAAATAACAATAATAACTACCTTTTAGATGAACCCCAGACAATATACTCCCAAAGATAAAAAAAAAACACACACACACATGGGTTTAAAATCAGGTAACACTGGAGGCAAAGCCAGTTCGTGCTAGGACTGCACTTCAGAGTAGTGGTAGCGGCTATCAATCACTCTGTTGTCAAAATTTTCGTCTAGGAACTCCAGGACAACTCCTGCAGTCAGGGAGATTAATACCTAATGCTGTGTTTAATGCCTAAGACGTCACTTTGTCTAAAGTAGATGTTACTTGCGATGTTTCCATCAACGGAGTCTGGCCAAAAAATGCCAAATGCAGAGAGCGAGAGAAGTGCACACTGTAAATGGATTGTCAACAATAACGTGAGGGCTTTCCGAAGCCTGAAAGCTTGCGTTTTTCTTATTATCCCCTCCTTTCTAAATGCAAGTGTGCTTCATCAGATAGAATATTTGCATTTAGGCAGCTTATTTTTACTTGAAAACACGCCGTTCTTTCGCATCTAATATTTGTGGTTGGTAGAGATGAATTGCAGTCCTCATCAAATGAGGCATACCTATGTAGGCTTCATAAAAGCAGCTTTCGACTCAATAAACGTTCCTGCAATGCTGAAGCTACTTTCAGACCATTATCAAATCAAAAGAGGCACTCTACAGTTCCTCACTTCACTCCTTCAAAACAGAATAATCCGGCTTACTGTCCACGAACAAACATACGAGCGATGTCTCTTCACGCGTGCCGCAGGGTGGTGTCTTATCTGGGGTCTTGTTTACAGCGCTTATCTATCCGCTTGTTGGGTCCAGGCATCATACTTTATATTATGTTATGCTGATGATATGAAACTTCTCACACTGATTTCTCCACATGATCTTATTATAACAGCATCAATTAACATACTCCTGGAATTTGCAAACTACCTCAACCAGTTCGGCCTAAAAATAAATCCAGAAAAGTCTGAATTTATGATATTCTTATTAAAGAAAACTCTTTCTTATATTCAGCCAACACTATGTAATTTTCCTCTTCCCATCGCCAATAAACATGCTGATCTCGGGGTTGTTTTTGATCCTTAGCTCTGCTTTGGTAACCACATTGAAAAGCTGCTCACCCAGGTAGCCCGACTCCGATGGATGGCCAAACAGCATTTGCATTATATTAATGAAGTAACGACTATCAGAAGATATATAAAAACCACAATATACTGTCCGCTTCTATATGCTGCAGAGGTATGGGCATCTTCTGCCCCTGGCCCGGTTCGAGCACTCTTTTCTACTGAGCTTTGGCTCTTAAAATGGGCCATAAACAAAGAAACTTCCTCCACAGTTAGGAAAAACCGAAATGCCCAGTGTAATAAAAATTCACAGGCTCGCCACTCTGATTAGAATGAAACGCCTGGCTACGACTGTCAAAATGATCACTGGAAAGATTTCGACACCATCATTCTCGAATCTGTGCTCTTGGAGAGCCCCTCAGCCGTCCCTCAGAGCGACTCCAACTCTGTGCCCACATCTCAGCCGTCTCCACCTATCTGATAGGTTTTTGTCATTTCAGCTACTTTCATATCCCCAGTCTTTGGAAGCTGACCTTAATAAGTTTTCTTGTGACAGGAAATACAGACGCCACATCCTTAAATTGTACCTCCTTGTCCCTGATCCTTCTCCTCGAAGCTCGCCTTAATGCCGCAAGCCAGCAATATAACATGAAGGTGGCTTATTAACCTTTGTACATTGTGATGTATATAATTATATTAAACTTTGAGCTGTATTTACTTTTATTCGTCCACATATGTATTTTCTTATGTTTAATTTATTAATTTCTTTTTCTTACATATTGTACTATTACTGTTAACCCCTGGCCTTGTGGCCGTGAAGGATAACATTGCAATTTATCCGTTTGTATTATTATTGCAATAAATATTTCTAATTTTGCAAGGATATGCAGAGAAGTCACTTCGATAAACCTTCCTTACTGTGCAGTAGGAGATCTTCCTCTGTCTCAAAAATTTACCCTTCCTCGTCCTATACAGTAAAATTTTTTGAGTTTGATCAACCTTCTCTGGCGTTATCAATAACGGTCGGTCTGCATGGCTCTACCTTTCGTCTAAAATATGTTTAATAAAAAATGTATTTCCTTTAGTCTAAAAAAAGCCCGTCATGGACCAACAAACCAAATACTGTTTGGTTTGGTAGTCCATGACACACGCGTTTTCCATTCAAGAATTTCTTGAAAAGCACTCCATCATTGTAATCCGCTACACCCATTGCATTTACATCTTGCCGTGAGTTTTTTAATTTCTCAAGCTTAGATTCCTCTCGAAAGGTCACAAATTTGCAACTACTGAAGAAATTATTCAAAACGTGACAATGAAACTATTAGCAATTCCAAAAGAAGCCTATCTGGGATGCCTCCACAAGTTGCAAAAGCGTTGGAATCGGTGTATGCAGTGTCAAGGAGACTGTTTCGAGGGGCGATCCATCCGAAGAGCCGTAAGCCTCATTATTTCCTAAATATTAGATCAGCCCCGAAATTTTAGATTACACCAGCATGTATAAAAATTTCGTATGCTGAAAAACAATCCAATTTTAGAAAAATATCCTCCCGAGATGTTGATTGATTCATCTGCTGCCTTGTGCAATTAGAGGTAAAAAAAATTCGTGTATTCATTTCAATTAAGAAACATTCTGCGAAACTAGTAAAACCTTAGCTGACAATTTGAATAGTGCAAATACTTTTGTTAAAATTCAAATCTTCTTTGAAATATGTAAATTAAGCCTCATGTGGAAAAGGACTACACAGTTCGCATTACCTTCAACAAAAAGCTTTTAAAAGTACGTTCAGTGTGTGCATCACATAACAGGTCGACTACGTTTCTTACATTGAGTCTTTACAAGGCTGAAATAAAAGAAGTAAACTGCAGGTTCTGTGCAGGTGAACAATTGTAGCCAACTGAGCGGGTAATAAGATCTTTTTGTTGTTTTTCTTAAGTGATACGAGTATTCAACCGAAGAGTTAGCAATTCCGGGGAGAAATGCCGAAAAACTAAATGAATTCTCACGCGTTACAGCTATACAGAGAAACACGAAATGCGTGATGATGTCTCCTATGATGGCTTTGTATGCGCAGTGAGAGACTTGCCACCTGGTCTGGGGTAATGTGGCTCTGGCTTGATCTATAGCAATAATTACGAGAAGTGTTGGTTAATCCAGATGTCGAAGTTTCCTACTGAACCAATTAGTTAGGCTTAGTATAGCGCAACTGCAGGTACGCTAATGAAATATAAAGGCAGTATAAGCCTATTAAATCGTATCAGGTGTGGCGGTGTTGCATTTTTTATTATGACTTTTGTAGCTATTTATTGTGTGCCTGAAGAGAAACTAAGCTATTCTCCTATCTGCCAGCTTCTATTATTTGGAAGGAGCAATTCCCAGAAATAAATGAGGCGCCATATATAGAAAAATATGCCGGAATGCACAAAGAAACATGTAAGAAATTGTAAACAACTGACTGCTTTATCAACTACAATTAACACTATTTAAAAGAGAAGGCATTGAATCACTTAATAATCGGTGCAGGATTTATTTGAACCAATTAATTACCCTTCGTAATAACTTTACAAATTAATTGATATTTATGTTAATTGGTAATTAAAGTGCTGATTTAAATGGTAATTTTTTAATTGGTAGTTATATAAAAATTATTCATTAAAACACATCAATGGTATTACTTCATAGATAGGGCCATATTTATGCTTGAGCGAAAGTGGAGGCAATCCGGGATAAGAGAAGACACTGGGTTACATGAATGAGAATTAGAAAAGAAATAATTAATTAAAATACACTATTATATCAACATTCAAGATAAAGTGATTATTTTCGTAATTTGCAGATTAAAATAATGGATTTAAATTGGGCTGTTAATCAGTTAACCTCTGTAGAGGTGAATTTCAAACAGAGCCAAATAAGAGGGGGGAGGCGTTTATCCCTTCATTGTATTAATATTGGCGACGTCGTTCAAGGAAGCAAAGCTTATGCAGCATCAATTTCCCCAAAAAAATTATTTCTCCACTTCTTCCATTAAATTGAGAAACTATATGAGGAACATGGTTAACTCGAAACAAGGAACCAAAATACTTATTTGGGCCTTTTTCGTTGAACGACGAAACGAACTGTACTGGCAGCAAAACATCCTCAAAGTTCTCGATCGTACAATCAATTTCTTATTATTAGGAACAGAACTTATAATTTAAAAAGAGGTTCCCTTCCACTTCTCATACCAATGGAAAAATCTAACGATTCATTAGATATAACAAAACACAACGTACCCAAATGGAACTTAGATGATATTTGAATCTACAATCCTAGAAATATTCTTATTCGCTTCTAGATGAATAGCGTGACCAGTACTCTACATCGATCTGTCTGTGTTTTGCCAATCTAATGGTAAATGAAATTGCGATCATTTGCAAAGAATTTTTTTTTTTTAAGAAACATTCACATGAAATTAATATTGCCTGCAGAGTAAACTTTCATTTTTGGAAAATAATGAATACAGTACACTGTGCTATACATAAATTATCCTCCTATTTAATAACCTGAATTGTTCTTGGATTATTCAAAGTAGCTCTTCAAATATGAACAAGATAAATGTGTTAGAAAAAATGAATTCTTCAAATTCATCTATATCTATCTTCCTCTATTCTGTAGATAAAGATAGAAGATTAAAATTAAAAGAAACGTGGGTCCAAGAAAAATCCAAAAGCGAGTAGCGCCACTCTGTTTTACATATAATGTATCACTAGAAAATTAGCGCCTAAGATAAATGGAAGTATTCCTGGTACCTCAAACTTTTTTAAAAGTGCGTTAATAAAATAAAATGCATCAGCATTATATGTATTTAGCATTATGTATTGACTGTAGGAGTTCTATCAGCGGTTGATGGTAAATGCAATAGTCCGCAACTTCCTCTGTTTCAGCCTAAAACCTGATTTTGATTTAATTTTTAAATCTTATAATTGACATAATTCATTTGAAACGGTTGTTGTTGTTGTAGGGTTTTAGAAGCATTAGCGGATAATGCCATAATGCTTCGTGTATACTGTCTATAAATTGTGTGTTCTGTGGTGGATTTTCTATTTGCTGGACGAAATACCCGATTTCCCGGAAGAAATACCGTGCTACCCTCCGCCTGAGATCGATTAACTCAGCCACGTTGTGAAGAAGACCCATGAAAATTCCTCATGTCATGGACGGGACTCAAGTCTTTTCAACACGATGTGGGGAGGACGGCGATTCTACCAACTGTGCTACCCACGAGGGCATTTGACCCGGACTATGTCAATTTGAAAAAGTAGGACCGTGTCCAGAATTCACGACATGCCACTCATGAAGAACACGAAGGAAAATGGAATTTTTCCTGTATTACTAAATAACAGTATTTTAATAAATCAAATACATATGCAGTGAGGTGAAACCAATACTGATATGGTGCCAAAATTTTGGGATACCCTTTTAGAACACGAAAAAACACCCACTTTGAAAAGCTTTGGGTTATTGAAGTAATTATGTCCAGGGCAGAAGCAAATCTTCGTTTACTTAAATAAAATTAAAAATAAGAAAATTAAAAAGATTTAATTAAATATATATATATAACGCGAGTATCACTCCGAAATCGGGAGCTAGTAAAGCATAGGAGTGTGCCCTTAGTAGTTCCGCTAACGCAAACTAGTTGGGCTTAATTTCGTTTTTTGTGCGAACATTCTTCGTGCATCGTGTCTGAAGTAACTTTCAAAAACCAAAGAAGGAAATAATGGATCAACATCCAGTTTTGTGTAAGCTTGGAAAGTGTCCAACTGAAACACAGTAAATGTTACGAACAGATTTTACGGATGCGGCTCTGTCCAAAGCACAACCACTTCTATGGCATAAGCATTTCAAAGAGAACAGAGAGGATGTAGCAGGGGATCATAGAAGTGGACGAGTGAAAATGACCTGCAGCCCGAAATTGTGGACAAAGTGCGCAGTTTACTAGGAAGGGACCACCGATTAACAATGAGAATGCTGACAAGTGTTCAATGTAAATAAGAAATCGATAAGTTCCACAATTACCACAGACTTTGGAAAAAAAAAATTCGTGAAGTTTCTTCCCCACTTTTCGTTGATGAAGAAAAACTCCAAGACATTTTTGGCTCACAAGTAGGTTGTAGTGCCCAACCATTCCCTTACTTTCCTGACTTGGCTCCTACATACTTTTCTGTTCCCCAAATTGATATTGAAGGGGGGCTGACTTGATAGTATTTAAGATATTCACAAGAATATAACAGCAGACGAATTTCTCAAGCTTTTTCCAATGCTTATACTAACGCTGTAACAAGTGTAGTCCGTCCCTTAGGGCATAAGAAAATATTTTCCTAATCCATATTTTGCCTCATTTGAATTTAGTTTCATTACCTTTTTACCGCACCGTACATATTTGGCCATAAAGTCGTATTTGTGATTAATCCCAATTCGAAACTAACTTTGCATTGCACACACTATCAGGTTTTTCTGTTACCCTTCAAGACAGCACTCGCTGTGTCGTCAGTAGACAGTCTTAAGGAAGCGAATGTCTTATCAGCAGAACTCTAACAACAGCATGTTAGCGCGAGAAAGAGCAGTTATGACAACGCTCGTACCTATCGAAATCTCCAACTCCGGCAACTCACAGGAAGTCAAAGGAATGTGTGTGTGTGTGTGTACTAGCTATTCAGATAGTAAATCAAACCACCGTATGAGCACTGTCAGTGACACAAAGGATTAGTTTCTTCTTCGTTACGATAATATGAACCTTTATAACAGAAAACCTGATTTACGTTGAAACAGCAAAACGTTTTTAATGTTTCGTAATACAAAATGTCAGAAATGTTATAAAAGATTATGGACAGTCTATGATCTCTTATTTGTTAGTGAAAGCAGAAGCGAAATCAGATGTGCTATATTAATCTGATCACATTAATCTGATTTATCGATGCGTAGACCGTCTATTTGCTTAAGCGTGTCCGTCTGTCCGTTCGCATGCGACAGGTCCACTCCCAATTAATGAATTTTCATGAAAATTTTAAGCCTGGGTTTTTCAAAAACATTTATTGATCTGCTATACACGTCTCAATACAATAGAAACGATAAAAATCCAGCAGTTTTATTCATGAAAATCGAGTTATTTGCATAGAGTGTGGAAAACTGCTCTAAAATAAATGTCGCTATAAATGGGTGAAAAGAATTCTCTACTAGCAAACAAATTTTACAGAGTATTATACTCTACTAAGACTTTGAAACCGTTCTACACGAACGACTTTTGCATAAATTGGAACAGTGTGCCATTGGTTGGAAGGAAGAAGGGAGGTAGGGAGATTGGGGAAAAAAGAAGAGTTTCTACAGAAGGCCATTGAGTTGAGTAGACCGGGTGGAGTCCCACAAGGATCGGTAATGGATTTGTTGATTCTAATATTTGAAAATGATAAGCCTTTTTCACTGACAAAGGCTTAACAGGCTGCTTCTCAATGTTTGCTAGTGATACAAAATGTGTGGTAAACGATAGTAATCACGGCATTCAGCTTCGACAACAACGAGATAAAAATTAGTTTGGCTCAGCTGGGGTTGAACACTGGAAATGCAAAGGCTTACCTCTAGATAGCAGGAATTCTAGATTAGTATAAAATATATAACGCACGGCTTGGGTAACACTCAAGGTAGGTCTTGATTTTTTGGTTTTGAACGTATGAAGGTCTCTGAATAGTGTACACAAGCAGCTCGGACTGGAATCACTGTTAATCCAACTCCACGAACAACTAACCTTATATACGAGGTTAGTTGTTCGTAATCCAACCCCACAAACAACTAACCTTTACTTTCCGAAAAGTAAAGGTAACACATTTTTTCTCTCGATGATGTTTAATAATACGAAGTTGAAACTACACACCAAGAAATAAGTGAACATGCACTACTTCTCCACAAAATCTCCAGTTTTATTGATGCACTTGTCCCAACGATGGATCAGTTAGTCAATACCAGTACTGAAGAAGGTACTAACCACGGCTGACCGTGAGCAACCCACCAGCCGTGCCGTTTCGGATATGCTGTGACCCAGTCGTCTGGCCATTACAATTTGGCCTTTGTCAAACTCGCTTAAGTCCGCTGCCTTTCCCATCTGAAGAACAAGAGTAACACTGATGAACGGAGCTCAGTATCAGGTGTTTTTTTATACCGTGTCCAGACTAACGACTATATTAATATAAAATATTTTTATTGTCTACATATGAGGAACTCATTCCTGAAGTTATGCCGTGTATATGAATATCATATGTAACTCTTTAAAGGTAATGTTTAAAGAGTTACATAGGATAAAAAGGTGTTCGGTTGATGAAATGGTTTCAGTAAATGAAAGACTGAGTCATATATATTTAGAGAGAGAGAGAGAGAGAGAGAGAGAGAGAGAGACTACAAAAGGTCAGACTGACAGTTCTCTGCTTGATTGGCGAAAGAGGACGTCTGCAGGTTTAAGAGCTCTTTCTTGGACAACGCAATGTAGACTATTTTGAGATAGCTGCTTTAATTCCCATTCTAGCAGTTGCTTTTATTCTCTACTAGCAAACTGTAGTAGTAGCTGCATAGCGTTACTGTTCGGTGCTCAGCGGCCCTAAGTATAAATGAGGATGTATTTATACTACACTGGTGTCCAAAATTAAAGGATACAGGCAATGACATTATGGTACGTAAATATACAAAATAACTTTTCGCAACAACAAAAATCCTTATAATAAAACTGTTATGAACAAAAAGGCAAAGTAAATGGTACTATTTTGCAATATTAAAAAAAAAGTCAGCTTGCTTTTTTTATATTTTATATTTTTAATCATTAAAAACTCCACAGTCATTTTTTTTAAAAATTCAAATAAGCATAGCTTCATAACCACTAACATCGAGCATGTTTTATGACTTTTTCTCCCTATTAACTTTGAGTTACTTATGGCAAAAAAACCCCCCAAACATATTAATTTTTTTAAAATTTCTTTAATAAGAAAATATTTAAAAATTCTCGTATTAAATTGGAATATGCCCCAGATTTTTTGCACATTATTTTCAAACACCTTGTATATTCGACCATCTTATAGCTGAATGTGAATGGTAGCTGCTGTTCAAAATGTGATGTCATTTGCAACAGACGGAAGCTGCATCGAAACACCGAACATGAGCGACCTCTAGTGACTCTTTTCTTAGAGATGATGCAATGTCGCATTAATAGTTAATTAATTCATAGTATGTGGTTGTGGGATATTGGTAGGAATTTTTTCATTTCAGAGTGGATTGAATATGTTCGGCTTGTGTTAGACGAATCAGACGAACAATAGTCTGCGTACCTCTGGTCGTTTGGCTAAACCAGCGATGTCTAAATTGGTATCAGGAACATCTTAGCAAGGAGCAAAGTTGGTGAGCCTCTCAGTTTCATTACTTTTTCTTGCA
Organism: Mastigoproctus giganteus; assembly: GCF_048544385.1. Classification (NCBI taxonomy): domain Eukaryota; kingdom Metazoa; phylum Arthropoda; class Arachnida; order Uropygi; family Thelyphonidae; genus Mastigoproctus; species Mastigoproctus giganteus. The sequence continues at coordinate 9,062,096 of NC_143583.1, forward strand.
AATTGATTCATTGTTAGATTAATTTGTAAGGGAAGAAGGCTTGGCGACAAGAATCCTGGAAACATGGTGGAAAGAGGCAACTCTAATTGTGGTAATAGTTCAGGGTTCAAAACCTGCAGCACTAGTGCCAAAAATGGAAAAATAGACTCCACTATATGGTAAAAAAATAAAGGTAAACTGCAGCCATTATCAATTCACTGCAGGATGGAAGCCTCCTAAATAACTCATGTCGAGGGAAATGGAAGATAATCCGCCATGCTTGTCCAGTATGTGTTTGCCAATTCGACCATAGCAGTCAGGGGCTTGTACTCCGGTCTACTCAAAGAGCTTGTGCTACTGCACTCCCACACTTGACCACTCGGCTACGGATTCTTCCTACTATATGGTACCACCAGGTAATTTCCTCGATCTTGCACAAGTATAAAAATGTTTTGAACCCGCGTTGGGATTCGTGTTGAATTCCAGAAAATTAGGGAAATACTTCAACTCAGCAGCTTGGCATAGAAGTTTCAAATGCGCTTTCTAGTTTTGTAAAGTCTGTATCAAAGACTTTCTTCAATGTAATCAAGAGATCCCACTAAAACACACCCATAAGAAACGCAATTCTATTGTATTGTTTTCATTGTGCTTCGTAACACTGAGTTGCTAATCTGATGTAAGAATAATATTACCTCCGAAACGTAGATGGTAATAAACAACGTATGTTTTATTACATCATGGTGTATAATACCATGTTACGGTTGCATTATATATTTTATTTATACAATTCAGAAAAATATCTATTGCATAAAAGTTATTCTTTCGTGCTTGAGAGCATGTAAGAATTTATCCTTCAAGGATTTAGCAATACAGTTTTCTTTCAACTTCTCGAAAAGATTCTTTTTAAAGGCTTTAAGATAAAGTTTGATTTCTGTACTTTAAAAAAAAAAAAAAAAAAAGATGATATAATGGTTTCGAATGAACAGTAATGAGATGTACTTATATTTAAATGCGTTCGGGGATGTAAGGAGTGCTTTAGCAGACTTATATTGCAATGGAAAATTCTTTTTTGCGGGTCATCGAGTCGAAATTATCCGTAGGATACTTCAAAGTAATTTGAGAATGCGCTCAGCGATAAAAATGAAAGTTAATAAGTCAAATTAGATTGAGTGAAGTGGATGCAACAACCTTCTTCGCTCACACTAGCAGAGGGAGACAGGAAAGAAAAATGTAGCGTCATCAAAACTCACTACCAATCTTCCTTAGCGCATTCATTTGCAACCTCACAAGGCAAAATTAGTTTTTATCGTGTTATCAAAGTTGCTTTCGATGGCCAATTACGCAGTGAACTTCACCAAGACAAACGTAAAATTTTAAAACGAGTTCGCATATTTATGGATTTCAAACGTGATCCTTGAAGAGGTACAGCTACAAATTTAATCATGACTGACTCCCAACCAGTGTATTTATCGTGAACATTAATTAGTGACACCGTGTGATTTGCACGTGACTCAGGAAAATGGGCGATGAACTCAGTTAGCCTGGATAACGTACAACGGCTTCAACATAACTAATGTGATTCTCATTTTCTTCTCGATTACTGCAAAGACGGGATTTTAATAAACACGTTTCTTGATTAGAATTTTTATATCCTCTAAATTAAAAAAAAACAAAAAAAAATAAAACGAAATGCTCGCTCTCTCAATCTCGCTCTTACCAAAAGTGACACTGCATTACCTTTAAAATTCTACGTCTTAAGAACTGCACTTATTAAATGTAAGAATTGATGAGCCCGCAAAATAAGACAATTATTTTTAAATAAGTATAATTAGTTGTTCCTACTTAACACTGTGTGGACAAATATTATTCAAATTGCCTCTTTTGCCTCATAAGAGCTGGTTTCGGTACTGCAAAACTCATTAAAATGTAACTACATTATAAAAACAGCGCCCTGTCCAGAAATGGCTGAATCAAACACGCAAAGAATCGTTTAATAAAGCAATAATATCCATGCTTGAATTTTAATAAACTGGATTTTTATAAAAAGCAATGTAATAATAATTGTAATAAACTATAATTTCCGTGTTCATACTTGAAAAAAAAATCAATAAAACACAGGATGAGCTGAGATGCTGAGCTTAGCGACTTCCAAAGGGCAGTTACCATAGGATGTTGTATTGCAATACAGCATCAAAACTGCAGCACCCTAGACTAACGGCTGCAATCTAGGTTTGTTTGCTTGTTAGTTATTTGGTTTTCAGGAGCATTAGCAACTAAGGCCATATTGTTCCGGGATATGCAGTGTTCATTCCCTGACCTTTCCGCATCCTCCGTATTTGGTGGTGACGGCTTGAACCCCGGTCTAATCAAGAAGCGTGTGCTACGCACTGCTGCTCCTTCCCACCTGGCTACGAAGGCACCCCTGCAATCTAGGGCGGCAGCCATGAATCGGCTGCTATATATCCATCTGTGAATATGTTCTTCCAGCAAGGTAATGCGCCTTGTCACAAAAAAAGGTCAGAACTGGTTCCAGGAACATGAGAGCGAATTAGCGCACTGAGGTGGCCTTACCAGTCACCAGATCTCAATTGAATTTGCATTTGTGGGAGGAAACATACAAATTTACCATTTGGGTGTTTGTAGGGGCGAAGTGCTTTTAGGAGTTGATATAGGCAACCATCCCATTTTCAAAGCTATTGGAAGCAATTGAATCGACATGGACTAGAATCTCAGTTGCACACTTTCGACATCCCTATGAGTCTATGCCACGAAGAATCCAGTATGTTATAAAGGCTAAAGTTGGACTTACTGGCTATCAGGCAGCTGTACCTAAAGGGGCTGCTCAATGTATAATGTCTTCTCCTAGTCGGTGGAATTGCGTCTCTGAAAATATTGCAATTTTTGTTGATTGGTTTTAAGTTATGTATTGTACAAGTCAATTTTCTCGCGTAGGAGACAAAATTGCTTACAGAGTACGGAATTTAACCCTTCCCTGTCTCTCTTGGAGAAAAATCAGTAATTTGGCCAATTACTGATTTTTCAAAATACACCGGACTAGTTCGCCAGGCTACTGGAATATTCCACGGGGTCCACACACACCATAGCTGCAAATCATACTGAATATATATTCGAACATTTAAACTTTATAAATAAATAACCTTTACTGAGCGCTGATGAAATACAGCATGGCAGCCTAACCCAACACGGCTTACAAGACTAGCAATTTTACATATAGTTACCGGACAAAGAATTAGAAACCTTTTGCAATTGTCGTCAAAGACAATTGCAAATTGTCTTTGACGTACGATATGAGAATCTAAGTTGTCAGATGGTACAGTCACAGTTCCTTGGTATCATATAATTACTATAAACTTTCCTGGAAAATTCTAGTCAATGTATTCATGGGGAAGAGAGATGTTTCCGAATTTTAGAAAGATTGAAGGTTATTGAAGCACGTTTATCCACAATTGAGAAAACAAAGGGAAAACACTGGTGTGTCAAAAGTATACAAGGCATATCTCAAATGTATACAATGGGTGAAAACGAAAGGAAGAAATGCGGTAGTAAGTCGTACTCCTAGAGGGTTACCGCAGGAATTTAAAGTGAATTGTGCATCAAAATAGAAGGTCCAGCGCTCAGCATTTGAAGGGAAAATTCAGCTCAGTTTAGGCAAAAATTGAATCTGAGACTTGATACAGACTGGACAGGTCATGCCGTTCGAAGATTGCGTTATCTTCAATGAATACCTTTCTGCAGCATCAGACCAACTTCAACGAAAAATGCTTCGTTTTTACTGGGATTTTAATGGATTCTTTCAGCGCACAAAGCAAAATTGCATAAACGGATCGAGAACATTTCCAATAACTCTCGCTCACTCCAAATTCAAGATCTGAATCCAGTTGAGAATGTCTGGGATATGTTGGAAAGGTGTAGTTCGACTTCAGAGTTCTCGGCCAACCACAGTACAGCAGTTAGCAAGTATCCTGATAGAAGAATGTTAAAATCTGGAGCTACACTCGCTCTGACAGCTATGGGACCGCATGCCACCACTTTTCTGGGCTATAGTTCAACAAAAGGTGGTCTCGCTAGATATTGAATGTTAGGTTATAGGAGCATCAGCAGCCTAGGCTATATTTCGCCGTATATAATATGTCTGTAATTTGCATGTGTTCTGTGGTTGATTTGCTGTTTACTGGACAGAAAAACTGACATTTCGGGGGGGGGGGGAATACTACTCTCGCCTGAGACCGAATAACTTGGCCACGTTATTATGAAAAAAAAAAAAAAAAAAAAAAAAACGTTCCTCGCGACTTTGACGGAATTCAAACTCCGGTCTTTACCACGCCGTGTGTGGGAGGACTGATTATACCAACTGTGCTACCTACAAGAGGCAGACATTGTATGGGTTTTTAATTTTTGGTTTAGTGAGTGTAGAAACTAATGATAACATGAAATATCGTTTATATATTTAAATGATATTTCATGGAAATGTGCATATATCATTTACGGGAAATAAATTGGCAAATACTTTGCTTAACATTTAAAAGCATGTTACTGCTTTACACATACTGTCTCCTTTTGTTGGTGGTCTCTTGGGTGGTTTTCTCCCATTTGGGAAACTGCTATGTTAAAGTGCAGGTTCTTCAGTATTGGCTGTCTAATTACTGGGTTGATTTGAGGATGATATGATAAAGATTTACATATTAGTTCGCTTCCTATAAGACTGGTAAGTCCCATGTATCGTCTGGATGTAATCTAGGTACTGGATAGGCAGAAGTTGCGCTGCCATAGAGGTTTAGCCAAGCAGTCATCGGATATAAAGTTGTTGTTAACGGGATTGTAACAAAATTCTTATAGGCAACGTAAGTCACAGATACTGGAAGATGATATGATACCCATATAGAGTTTTGTTATGATTGTGGGCCTTCCGTTTTTGATTGCCGCCATTCATCTGGAAAGTTTCTGCCAGAAGTACGAACTTATGGCGGAGAGTAATACTTGTATGTATGACAAGAATGTATGTATTACAAGAATGACAACCCGAATGACAAGCCAACATTCTTTCTAGAATATTTTCTTCATTGGAGTTGCAGAGGCCATATTTAATATCCTTACACTATCAGGAAAAAAAAAAAAACTACTTTATAAATACACGTGCTTGCTATTTTCACATTAATTACGTGATATTCTCGTTGCACACCACCTCATGGTCATCCTTCCTTTTGTCAACGTGTTGCTGTGATTATGCAAGTTCAGTTTCGAATTAAATATAATTTCAAAGTTTGTTGACCACTGACATTTATACCCCGTGTATTTCTGGCTGAATCCTGACTGGTGTGAACTTTATAGAATAACTCATAACCTTGGCTGGATTCGAGCGGAAACTCAGCTGCTTATAGTGTTCTTTGAGATATTGATATTTTGGTTGAGGGTTGATATACATGTATTTGAATCTGCTCGGTGTAATGGTGGTAAGAAACTTAATATCGTCCGCATACAGAATATCTTCATAAATGCAGTTGTAAAAAACGGACGAGAGAGGATATATACCAGTCTGCAGAACTTCAGAAATGAAGGTTCTAGGGTAAGCTCTTTTATTCATTTATAGAATGCCTTGTCTTGGATCAAGAAGAAACTGGCAGAAGGAGAAAGAGTTACCTTTTATACTGAAGTACTTTTGATGAGGATAATGAGTGCTTCCGCTTGGATGCCGTCAACGGCCACTTGACATCGCAGTAGAGTACCCAACGATCAGTTCAGCTTTGTCATCAAATACTTTTATGATGCGATTTTTTTATATCGAGGAGGTTAGTTACAGTGTACCTGATGACTTTGCATAGCTTGTGGCAGTCTACAAAGTGGATGTGGTTTTGTTAGTGCAGAAAGTATAGACTTTTCCCTTAATTTCAATCGTGTTGATTGACTCGGAGGAAATTGACCGAGGTGTTTGAATATTGGCGGAAGTTTGAACCTTTTTGATTAACTTAATCGCATATTTTTCCAGGCTGTGGCAAGCGTTCGCGTGCTTATCAGCTCTTATCCGACCCGACTTCTGACACTGATACATTTTTAAGCAAGACCTTCGTAATATAAATATCACTGAATTCACGAAAGTATGTGTCTGGGAGGTAAATTGTGTCGTTTCCAGTTTGATCTGTGTCCTCATCATTTAACCTAGCGATACATTCAACTGCTCTTTTGGACGGATATTTTCCAATGTGCTTTCTGAATAATTATATAAGGTTTCTGCTCCTCACACTTCAATCCCTTGGATTCCGGGGAGGTCCCTTTGGACTAGAGATGTGCGAATGTATCCCTAATTCATAAAGGGAGATCAAATTGTGACATGAATATTTACAGATCTCTTAGCTTGACTTTTGTTTCAAGAAAAATAAAGGGTCGTTCGTTAAAGAAATAATGCAGAAGCATCTAGACAGGAATGCAGTTATACTGTAGTCAGCGCATGAATCTGTTAAGGTGCGATCGTGTCTTACTAATTTTATTGGACTACGAGGCAATAACAGAGGAAACTAGATGAAAAAATAATTTGACATATACTTAGATTTCAGAAAAGTTTTTGATACTGTTGCATATAAAAGTGATTTGGTGCTGGATTCATTGTATTACTATTTTCTATACAGGGTGTTTCAGTTAAACGTTTCAGAACTTCTAGGAGGGGTAGGGTACATCCTGACAACTCGAAATCATATAGCAATATGGGGTCGGAAATGCTTTCCTGAAGCGGTGTTGTACACAGAAGCACCATAAAGAAAAGAGACCGTAAGTGAGAAATCGTTTTAATAATACATGAAAAGAAGCAAAAGGTACATGGATTAAAGTAAGTGTTCGAAGTTTCTTCCACGGGCTACAATGCACGCCTCACATCTCCGACGCATGGACATCCGAACATTCTGGAATACTCCAGGCGAATTTCGAATTTCTTCGGCAGCTACTGCGATTCTTGCAACCAGCTCCTCAGCATTGTCAACAGGGGTGTCATAAACTAGCGATTTCATATGACCCCAGAAATAAAAATCAAGACATGATAGGTCGGGTGACGGAGCAGGCCAACGCACGGGACCACCACGTCCGATCCACTGTTGACCAAATGTGACATCAAGGTAGTTACGAACATCTCCGCTATAATGGGCAGGGGCTCCATCGTGTTGGAACCACATTGTCTGTTGCGTCGATGCAGAAATCTGTTCATCTCTCAAAAGTTGTGGCAATACTTGCTGCAGAAAGATCAAGTAGATAGGTCCGGTTAGACGACACGGTAACAGGTAAGGTCCGATGAGGTGATCTCCCATAATACCGGCCCATACATTGACCGAAAATCGAATCTGTGCTGCACGACGTCGTATTGCATGCGGGTTCTCGACCGCCCAGATATGGTCGTTATGCGTGTTGAAAATTCCTTCCCTTGTGAAGGATGCCTCATCGGAAAACAACACTTCAGCAGGAAAAAGGGGATTTGTAGCACATTTTCCAAGGTACCACTGTGCGAAAGCAATACGAGGTGCATAATCCTCCGGTTGCTGTGTCTGGACACGCTGCACGTGAAACGGATGCATGTCTTGTTCTCGGAGAATCCTCCAGACGCTGCAATGGGAAACCCCGACTGCGTTTGCTAGACTTCGTGTACTCGTTCTTGGATTCCCCTGTACATGCTGCAGCACATTCTGTTCGACGGCTGGAGTCCGTGCTGTTCTTACCCTGTCCCTGTCAGCTCTTTCAAATGAACCTCTCTCAGCTAACCTCTGGTGCAGTCTTGCAAAGAAATTATGACTGTGAATACGCCTCGTCGGATATCGTTCCGCGTACAAACGCTGTGCGGCTGGCCCACTACAATTTGCAGCCCCGTACGCCAAATGCATATCGGCTAACTCTGCGTTCGTGTAATCATCCATCCTACTAACTTGGCGTTCTTGTTCAAGAAATTCGAAATTCGCCTGGAGTATTCCAGAATGTTCGGATGTCCATGCGTCGGAGATGTGAGGCGTGCATTGTAGCCCGTGGAAGAAACTTCGAACACTTACTTTAATCCATGTACCTTTTGCTTCTTGTATTATTAAAACGATTTCTCACTTACGGTCTCTTTTCTTTATGGTGCTTCTGTGTACAACACCGCTTCAGGAAAGCATTTCCGACCCCACATTGCTATATGATTTCGAGTTGTCAGGATGTACGCTACCCCTTTAGAAGTTCTGAAACGTTTAACTGAAACACCCTGTATTTATTAATGCTATTGATGAAGGCATATCGGGCTTTGTGTGCAACGGACACAAAGGTTGGCAGGGTAGTTAATGATAGTAATAGGTTTAGTTTATGCTACTACAAGGACTAGACAAATTAGTTAGATGGGGCTGAGAAGGGGCAATTGAAGTTTAATTTCGAGAAACGCAAGGTACTTCATATGGGGAATTGTAATCCCAGATTATCATATCAATTGTATGATACTACACTCAGGGTAATGACCAATAAAAATGACTTGGTGAGGGTAATTGTGCAGTTAGATATGTTTCTGAGCAGTGAAGACAGTCTGCCAGGATGATAGGTGGTTAGGCCGCGCGTCCTGAGTATTGAATATCGATCTGGTGGCCTCATTTTAGGTAGGACGTGAATCTGTTGTAATGGATGCAGAGAAGAGCAACAAGATTAGCGAGAGGAACAAAAGGGCACGCTTACAAGGAAAGGGTTCATTTCTACAACTGCACCGCCTGGAGGCTAGGCACCCGTGAGGTGATTTGCTTCAGGTGTTTAAGACTTTGAATGGATTAAGCAAGCTCAATGGTGATGGAATCCTTCCTCTTGCGTAGACCACATACATGAGGGAGCATAAATCCAAAGTGAAGAAGAATAGGCGTAGGGTAGATATGCGGAAATTTCTTTCAGCCAGTGGGTGGTCGATTGTTAGAACAAATTCTCTGGTGTTGTAGAGGTCGTAGCTTGAATAAATTGAAGAAAGAACTAGAGAAACTGTTAGAAGTGATGGACAGATGATATGGGAAGTGTGTTTTGGCTGATACTTTGTAAGCTTTCTTTCTTGCATCATTTGCTACTAATAATACTACTCAAAGTGATATTTAATTCCACTCGATTTTAGTCAGTAATGCAACGTTCTTGACCCTGACTATGCGATTTATCGTCTGCATCTCATGTTTACTTTCAGATTCTGGGGCGCGACTGCTTGTTATTGGAGCTTTGATTTAACTGGGGTGTCCAACAGGCACGTCTTCTTGTCGTGATTGATGATTTTTTTTTGGGTGGGGGCGCTGTAATGTGCTACAGTATTGATTCAATTCGTGATCAGATGTGCTGTCAGATCAGGTTGGCATTTTTCAAGTACAGACGAAGAAATATTCTGAGCTCGCAGACTTTTATTGTTCCGCACATCAGCATTTTGATGATGCTCTATTGGAATCAACTGATACATATTAAAAAAAAAAGAGCATAATCTCTTATTAACAATGGATTATGATCAAAATAATCATTTGCAACTATTTATGGTACGATTATTTCACAGAAGAAAAAAAAAAAAGTTGCAGAATATAAACAAATTAAAAAAAAAAAACATTCTCAACAATACATAAAATGAATAAGATATAAAACTGAGAATATGTAACAAATACGGTTTAGATTTAGTATTTCATGATGGAAATTTAGGATGTAAGCTGACATCACGCACGTGAATTTACTATATGTTTTTCAATTTCATGTGATCATATGACTGCGCATCGTTCTTACCACGTCATCGCAGATTTTTCCTGGTCTTTTGAATTTGATGCCTTTTCCGTCTATCTCTGAGTGACACCCAAAAAGATAGAAAGAAATAACAGATGTTCTCCAGCCTGCAGCTCTAAAAGTGCTTCGGATTTTAATTTACATTTTTTGTAACGTTTCCAGGCCTCGAGGAAATGGCTCACCAATCCTACAAGCGGTAGTTTCGGAACAAAGAGAAATAATAAAAGTGCGAAGGAAAATATTAAAATGCATTCATCATACACAATGAAAAATTACGATTGCAGAAATAAATCCGACGGAATGGCACATTGCGGTCTGATCATAAAAATTGGAAAAGAGGATTAAATGAACAGAGACGTCATCTGAAGAAGATGAAATATAAGCCCCTTGAAAACAATCAAGAAGCAGCAAACCCACTTGCGAATTGCACCTAGGGGATGTTTTTTGCAGCCAGAACACAATAAAAGCGCACTTTGATTAAAGCACCACCTCCGCCGGTTTCAAAAATGAATGAACCATGATGCACAATTGCCGAATAACTTCCCTTCAAGGGGAGAGACGGGGGGGGGTGCTTAATGACGAAAGTATGTCAAGAGTCGCTCGCTATTATGGGAAGACATTAGCCCTTTAATCCGGGAAATCCCCTTACTCTAATTACCAAATATTTGCTTAAATTCTTTTTTAAGGTAGTTTACGTCACCTTAAAACATTCTTCAAGTTTTTAGAAGTTTGCGTTTCCTTTATCGAATGGAGCGTGTCTGTTATTGATCACCATCTTCCGTACGCCGCTCATATACACACTTGTATGATCGAACGTGCCCGCACAGTAATGCCAAAATAATCCGTTACACCCCTGTACGAGAACATCTATTTCTATAAAGTCATACAGTCACGAACGATCGCAAAACTATTTTATATATTTATAAATCTCAGCGCACATGCATTTTATCTCATTTCTCTTGTATGCGTAACATATATGTGCTGGCACGTCACTGAAATACGGATATCTGGGAGCGGTCTCTCATAGCACTGTGACGGTACAATAAAAAAATCGACGTGTCCAAACACGTACAGCACTCGGCAATCAATAAACCTGGCCACACGCATAATGTGAATGTCGGCCGTCATCGACACCTGATTCAATGAACTTTGAAATAGGTATGATCATGGGAGCCAGCAGAGCATACGCGGTGCTACATACTGTGCAAAGTATGAATGTTGGGATATTTATTTAAACTCGTATATCTTGAGAGGTACACTGGTCGAAACGATTAGAGAGCCACTGCACAATCTATTGGACATTTGTAAATTTCATGCGAGACGGATTTGCGCGAGTCAACTGCTAGGATAGAAACATCGGAAGGTATAGCCGCAGCTAGATTCTTGTCGGGTCCTAGGGTGGAGTGAAATAGGAACCCGAAACAACCGTGTATGTATAGAAACAATATTAGTTCGGAAGAGGTGAATTGCTGGTATGCGGTGGCATTAATCTCTTGGTCATAGTCCCATTAGTTTTGGTGATTGTGGTTTCGTTTTTGATGACTTCCACGTTGCCAGCAATGGGACCCAGATTGTTCGCAGGAACAGCAATGAAATCCTGTGACTGACGATCCTTCCCTGTACTGGTGCTGTAGGCAAAGAGTAATGATGGATGACAGTGCTCAACTCTTCGGGGCACAGCTGGTACACAATACTTTATAAGATGGATAGGCCGACCTGAATCCGTCTGAGACGCTCGAAGAAGATGTACTGCAGTTTGTAGAGACTGTCCAGTGATTTTTAATCAGAACTTCCACAGATCGAGTCTGCATAACTCTTCAATACCTTGACCAATGCATCTCAGGTATGAAATATAATATGTCTGGAGGATTGTTCGAAACCACACCAAAGTTGGGCTCGTGTATGTGCCATCCATAACGGTAACAAAAACTGTTCCTACAAGCTTACAGTACTTTGCTTCTATTCGTATTCCATTCTGTTCATATTCTACCTAGTAAAGCCGCAATTACTGTTCACTTTGCAGATGCATTGAACTCGCGCTATATAACCAAACTGAAACATTTTGCATATTTTTCCATGCATCACTGAATCTCTTTCAACAATTTTTAATACTCTTTGGACGTAGGAATATAATTTGTGAATATGAAGTAAGCGTCTTTTGAGATTATAGTTTCTTTGTAAACATTGTTTTTCTTCATCCCTTTGATAATAAGAGAAGGGTTTACCGAGCAACCTTTTTATGAACATAAGTGTACTTTTTTACTCTTCTAGTGCTTCTCCTGCTTTCAGTTTCTTGTCTTTTTTATCGGTACTGCCGCTTTGTGTTGTTCAGAATTTAATTTCTCACTGTCTGATTACTAAAGTGAATTAGTAACGATCTTTGGAATAAATCAGCTTAATGATTTTGTGTTCTCTCGCTAAACTTGCATTGGCTGAGTTTAATATACCAAATTTAATTACTGCAGATCTCCTTGTAACGAATAATAGCCTTTCTTAATTCTAAGTCTACATACTTTATTAATAAGTGTAGCTGCCGTAGAAATTGGATTCTTCTTATTCGTCTTACGGGTCTAGACAAGTTTCGCAAGCCGACAGATAAGTTAGACATACAGAACTTATCGTTGCACGAAAATTCATTTGCGTTATCTTAGACACAGGATCGCAGTCTGCCATGGCTGCACGGTCTCTAACTTTTAATGGACTGCAAGATAATAAAGCAGAGGCTTTATCTGAAGTTTTTAAAACACACTTAGTTAATAAGGTATAGTGGTTCATCGTATAAGTACGGATTATTTAATTTATACTTCCTAGATCATACAGCATTAGTGATTTTATATTTTTCTTTTTAATTTTATAATTCCTGGATAGTTATTACAGTTATACACACACTGGCCAAAAAAATAAACTTTATTCAGTATCGAATCGGGTCACCTTTGTGTTTCGAATTCACGCATGGATTCTCTGAGGTGATTTAGTTCGTTCTGGTTTAATTGCAACCATTCTTCCAGCGAAATATCGCGTAGCTGCGACAAAGTTGAAGGAAGAGGACATCGTTGTCAAATAGCTCTCTCTCTCTCTCTCTAGCATATTCCACACATTCTCGACATGATTGAGATCAGGAGAATGTGGGGTACAGGGAAGATGGTGGAAATCCGTGTCATTCTCAGAACCATTCTAACACAAGTTTTTGCACTGTCATCCATAAAGAGGTCATCGCCTTCGGGATAAAAGTGTAACATTGCATGGTGCAATATATCTGATATAAAATTCACGTACTACCTGGATGACTGATGACCTTCCATTGGTATCTGGTACCAACACGCAACCAGCAGATCCTTTAACTCCTGTAGGTCCGTGGTTGAGACGCCACAGATCGGAGATGCTGTTCCAGCACAAACCACAGATGCTCGATGGGATTGATATATGGGGAAATTGGAGGGCAGGGCAATACCTGAAAGTCTTCCCTCATGTTCCGCGAACCAGTCTCGAACAATCCGGGCGGTGTGGCATGGCGCATTATCCTGCTGAAAGACGGCACCGCCAGAGGGGAAGACCGTTGCCATGAAAGGGTGTACCTGGTCAGCAATGATGTTTAGGTAGGTGGTAAACGTCAGAATTCCCGGCACTGGTTGACTGGACCCAGGATAACCCAGCAGAATATCGCCCAAAGCATGACACCACCGCCATCGGCTTGTTTTCGTCCCACGGTGCATCCAGGCGCCATCAATTCCCCAGGTAAACGACGCACACGTACCCGGCAGTCCACATAGTGCAACAGGAAACGTGATTCATCAGACCGGACACCTTCTTCCAATCACTCAAGGTCCAGTTTCGATGTTCGCGTGTCCATTGTATCTGAATACAATTTTTAATGGAGATAACAAAGTAATCATTAACACCTTAACAGCAAAAGAATGTTTTTCTGGTTCAATATCATTTATATCAAGCGATGGCCTACTCGACGAAAAGAAAACAGACAGGAAGAACTTCTGTCCCATGGTGGTCTTCGACACTAGCTGAATTGAGACAACAAACTCAACAAGCACGAAAAGCATACCAAAGGAATAGGCATCTATCGGACGCAGACACTCAGGCTTTGAAAAATGATTACAGAGACTTGAGGAAGAGGTACCATAAAGCAATTGCTGATAGCAGGCAAAATTGTTAGCAACGTCTGGTGAAGGAAACAGGAAATGCTGACCCTTGGGGTATAATCTATAAGCTTTCAAGAAATAAACCTTTGTGTGGTGAAATTTACAACACGATAATTAGAGAGAATCAAGAAACTTCGGACTGGGAATCTACAGTCGAAGGGATAGTAGGTAGCCTATTTCCGGAAGATTTGCCGTTTATGGACAGCGCTGATCAAGCGGAAATTAGACGCATTAATCGTGAATATAAGGGGACAACCGAAACTGCCATTTTTAATATGCTTGAGCTAGGTGCTGCAGTAGCTAAATTGAACCATAAAAAATGTCCTGGCATTGACCTCATTGAGAATCAAGTAATTGGAAAATTTTATGAATTCTTCCCTGAGATTTTATTAAACTTATTTAATAAATGCCTGCTAGAAGGGCTTTTCCCTCTCGAATGGAAGCTTGCGCTCTTAAAAATCTTGCATAAACCGGGAAAGCCAAAAACAAACCCCAGAGCATACAGGCCAATCTCTTTATTGGCAAATCTTGGCAAATTATTTGAAAGGATGATTGCCCCAAGGATTTTTAAATTATTTACAGAACATAATCTCTCCTCTGATTGCCAGTTTGGATTCAAAAAAGGACGTTCCACTGAGGACGCAATCTCAACCCTGCTGACTTACATTCAGGAGGCAAACAGCAAATATGTTCTTGCTGTTTTTAATGACTTTGAGGGCGCTTTCGATTCCCTTTGGTGGGAGAGTGCTCTCAGGTCACTGCAACTGGCAAAGTGTGATGACTACCTGTTCAGAGTCCTCAGATCTTACTTTAAGGATCGACAAATTAGAGTATGTGCAAAGCATTTATCATACACGACTACCGTTTCAAGAGGATGCCCTCAAGGTTCAGTCTTGGGACCTCTCTTTTGGAATGCAGTGCTAGACCAGTGGCTCACGAAGGATAGCGATGAGTTCATCAAAGTTGCATATGCAGATGACTTGGTGGTGGCGGTGCAGGGAGGATCAAGACAAATTCTCGAACAAAAAATTCAGTCAGTTTTGAATAATTTAGTGGCATGGGCGGGTTTGAATAAACTAAAGATTTCTGTCACCAAGACCAATTTCATGGTGTTTAAACACCACTTCGATTATGGAAGGCCGCCAAAGGTAACCCTATATGGTACTCAAATTCCATATGTACAGAACACCAAATATCTGGGTTTAACTTTAGATGATCGTCTCAGGTTTCATGTACATGTCACTAAAATCAATGAAAAAAATCAAAAAGTTCGTAGCTGCAGTTGTTAGAATTTCCCGCAAGGAATGGGGTTTATCCAAAAAAACTCTGGTATTGTACTACAAGACGATATTTCTTCCCATTGTAGATTATGGTGCTGGTATTTGGTTTGCGGCTGCTACCAAGGTTACAACTAAAGCCAAGCTTCTGTCCCTGCAACGTACAATGTTGCTTACAGTTATACGCGCTCCAAGGACAGTGTCGACAAATGCCTTACAGGTTATTGCAGGTACCATCCCCTTGGATTTACACATTATTTTCCGAGGTATTGTATATAACTTAAAGAAGGGAAGGGCGTTACAAATATTGAATATCACCTCTAATCCAAATAACAACATAAAGGAGGAAAAACGTAGAATTTGGGGCGAGCTTGTGAATTGCTGGCAGCAACGTTGGGATTTGAGTGAGTATGGAACCATTACAAGAGGCTTCATTCCAGCCGTAAGCTTTGCAATGGACAGGAGGGTGTCGTCTTGGTTTGCTCCCACCATGACAACGAGTTACTTAATCACTGGACATGGCTTAAGGGCCAAACTATTTGAAAGAGGATTAGAACATGACCCCTACTGTTCGTGCGGTGAGGTGGAATCTTGGAGACATGTCATCCTTGAATGCGGACTGTATACTTCAGACAGGCAGGAATTACTAAATAGGTTGCCAAACCTCACGGAGAATAATTTACCTCTCTTGGTTCAGAGGTGGGACATCTTTGCTTTGCTTCAGGAATTCTCGGCCAAAGTTTTTAAAAGAAGACAGGAGCTAAGAAATCTATTGCAGGATACCAATTAAGGGAAGTGCTGCACATTTGACGACAGAACACTTCGTGTAATGTCATCTTTATAGGATGTTTCTTGTCTACAGCGAGATGATCTTCTGCTCCTGGACACCCAATTCAGGCTTGCAGGTGTGGATGGACTCTAAAGTGGAGATAATGTTAATGTTTCTAAGTGTTAAGTTAATGTAAGTGTATGTATTTGCTATTTGCATGTAAATAATCGTATAATGTTGCTTTTTTTTTCAACAAGTGTACATTGTTCTTAGTTGGAAAATTTTTATTTTTATTTTTTATTTTATTTTTATTTTTATTTTTTTTTTATTATTTTTTTTTTTTTTCGCTGGCCTCCAAGTTTGGGCAGCCTTGGGGACGGGATTGCTGGCACCTACCAGTATAGCACTACTTCCGGTAGGTGCAGGATTTGTGCATTACAGCACACATAGAGAATGGTGGATCCAGGTGTTAGTTAATCCCTGGTGGCGAAATGGCCTGACATAATGCTCTTTTTTTCAGGCCTGTCTTGCAGACGTTCTGAGCTTTCTCAGGAGTAAAAGGTGGAGATGGGCTTGTGTCTAGGAGCCACCCTTCATATCAGGACACACACAATCAATGTACAGAAAGACTACAGTATATATAAGAGCATGTATATAAATCTGTATATAAATATTGTATATAAATTGATTAATATTGTATGTAAATTGATTAAGATAACTTGAGAATGTATATACAGTTGTGTGTTAATAAATAAAAAAAAAAAAAATGTCCATTGTAGGCGCTGTAGCAGGTGAAGCGTAGTTAGTATGGGCACTCGGAGTGGCCTGCAGCAACAAAGCCCCATTTTCAGCAGGGTTCGATGAACTGCATGTTGTCACATATTACGCCGGCCACCAGCATTCCAATTACCGGCTAGTTGCGCCACAGTCGCTCTCCTGTTGCCACGTACCATCCGGGAGAGCCTTCGTTCACTTCGAGCATCGATGAGCCGTGGTCGTCCAACACCTCGGCGGCGGTTCGTGGGTTTTCCCTCCTACCACTTTCGATAGGCACTAACCACGGCTGACCCTGAGCTTCCCACCAGCGTGCCGTTTCGGATATGCTGTGACCTAGTCGTCTGGCCATTACAATTTGGCCTTTGTCAAACTCGCTTATGTCCGCTGCCTTTCCCATCTGAAGAACAAGAGTAACACTAATTAACGGAGCTCAGCATCAGGTGTTTTTTAAACCGTGTGCCGACTCGCTTACGCGCCGTAGTTGCTTCGATTTGCATAACGACTAGCTGGTCATAATGTTTTGGCTCATCGGTATATTTTAGAAGTTTAAGAAAAGTATAAGTGGTGAAAGACGCTAGGGACAGCATGTTGAAAAGATATACAATAATATGTTTCGTTATATATTTTTGTCTGAATCGCATTCCAATCTAGTCACATTTTAGGAAAGCAAATAACTTTATAAGATTCGTCTATTTCAAAACTAACGTTATGCACAAGTGGCCACGTGGCAGAGGATGATGGGCACAATCAGCCTCGGCACGTTTTCTCCTCTCTGCAATAAGCAAGAAAGGGCAGCCAGTGTCACGTTTTATGAGCTACGTAAATGTACCTATCTGGTTGAAACGTGTCCGCCATAGCCCACTTGAGACTTATTTTTATGCGCTAAGAAGGTCCAAAAGCTCTGCGACAATCTGGGAGTTCATTCAGGCTTTAGTGGTGGTCATGATGGCAAAACAAAAAAGTAGCAAGAAGTTTTCTCTGATAAATCCCGCCGTGCGGCATTAGTTCATTAGAGACCACCCCACTAAGAGGTATCTTGCGTGTGTGGGTGGGGACTATTATATACACTGGTTAACTTGGGGAAGACAATCTATCGTGTATTAGGAGTGATATAAATAATTATATTTAAAATAAAACAAATGACTACATTTCCATTGTAATAGAAAAGTGATTTTTATAATTAGTACATAATTACTATATAGTAATTATAAAAATTTGTACACTTAATTTGTTTTAAACTGAATATATTTTTATCTTAATATACTGCATAGATGTCTGTTTTTCGAAAATTAAACAGTATACAGCGAAATATGAAGAAATCCACCACCTCCATTGATGTGAAAACCCATCTTCATCTAGATATTCATCCATCTGTCTTAAGGCGCCTCCGTAGCCAGGTGGGAAGGAGCAGCAGTGCGTAGCACACGCTTCTTGATTAGACCGGGGTTCGAGCCCGTCACCACCAAATACGGGAGATGCGAGAAAGGTCAGGGAATGACCACCGCATAAACCCGGAGTAATATCTCCTTAGTTGCTAATGCTCCTAAAAAAAAATCAAATAACCTGTCTTAAAAATGTAATAATTATTATTTTTTTAAATTATTATTTTGCTTTATTTTTTTTTTCTGGCCTCTTGAACTTCACTCGAGGTGGAATTTTGTTAGTGCCTGGGTTTGGGCATCCTAGGTGCGGGATCCTGGCATCCACTTGTATTGCACTCCCCCAGAGGCCGTTGGATGGTTTTTTTTCGAATGATCCCAAACTCGTTTTGGGAATTCAGTATGAGTTAGCCGGGGTGTGGCCTACTTCCCTGTGGTGTAGATGGACACTGGGCAGGCTTACCACGTGATCGCCTTCCTGGTGACAAAGAGGCCAGAAACAACTAAACGACACACTGAGGCGGAGTTCAACTGACGTTCAGGTGCCGTCCTATAGAAGGTTCTGTACATGTCAATATGTCTTAATGTTTGTCTCTATCTAGTCATTCCTACATATCACTTTTTTTTTCTTTGTCTACAGCTGGTTACAGTTTGATAAAAAGAACGAAAAATAGAAATCTGATTCTTTCACAGCCGTTTTGCAATTTTTTCTAGACATGCACATCTTTTCTAGGAGAGAAAGAATTTTGTCATAGGGGATCATGTCCTTTCGTAAATAAAACGTTCTGATTTTCAGTAAGAACCATATATCATAATGTAGTTGGCTGATTACACCGATTTTCCTTAGTGATAATTTTATTTAAGCCCAGTGTCCAGGGAATCATTTACTAATTGTGTGGTCTCAACTGTGAGTTTGGTGGAAGATCTATCACCCTCTGTGGAAACAGTATGGCCTGGTCCTTATCTGTTTCCCCATGACAATGAACCATGCCATGATGCATAGCCCGTTGTCATTTGGTCTGAAGCATGGGCGCCTAAAAGCCTCACTGGCCTTCCTGGCTTTAACTCAATTGAACACCTTTGGCATCAACTGGATCATTGGCTTTGGGACAAGCTAATACGCCAGTAGCTGAATTGACTGCCGTGTTGAAAGAGGAATGGACCAAAATACCGCCTCTCTGTTAATAAAAACAGTGGGGATAAATCATGTAATTACGGACACGTTATTAAATATCGTATTAATACAAGCTTTTTGTTTGAAAAACGAAGGTGTCCCGTTATTGCATGTATTAGTTGGCCATTGCAATTGTACCTTCTGAATTCTCCCCCTCCCCCAAGTGGCATGTGATGTGTTATCAGCAAGGCTGGCCACTCCTCGTATATGGTCTTTTGGGGAAAAGTAAAATGGCGTTTTCTTAGACTACAACTTTCACAAGGCTTTGGATAAGCAGTACGGCTTTCTGAAACAACAGTGCCCTTTGTGTCCCTTCTAATATAAGGAAAACAAAACTAAGAAACTGCGAAACCTACTGTTTTATTCAAGTAAGCGACACTATTTATGTGCACAGAGCAATATATATTTATTATTAATTTAAGCCGTCGCAATGTTATAATTATTGGCGAAGTCCCATTTCCAGAGATTGCCGCAGCAATAAATGCGGCTCACTGCGTTGTGCTGATTTCTAAAATAATATTAAATTATGCATTCTGTTGTTCTATACTCCGGAGAAATGCTCTGACGTCACGTGTTGCGTAACATTGGACTGTTGCCAACTTTCTCGCTCTCCACCCGCAATCATTCGGTGGCACCAAAATAAAAACCTCGCAAAATAAACGTCAGATGAGAGCCGCAAGCAACAGAACATAATATTTGGTTCTATTTAAATACGCGATTACTGTAAAACTTCCTTGTTAGGAAAGGAATCGGCGAATGTTCAATCGTGTTTTCCGAGTCCCTCGGGCGGAGGATTTGTTCCTTAATCCTCTCTGTGAGTGAATGGATGGATTCGGTTTGTTTTTCACTAAAAAGGCGTGAAATGTTGTCTCGGTTCCGTTCGCTCGGAGAAAGGGCAAGGTGATGTTTGACTGCATTATTTTATTGATATTAATTAGCCTCATTCTGTTGGCATGGAGATGTTTAGATTTAGTCGTTAATTAGCGTTGGCAATAATGACCCTAAATTACTATTATTGAGTTGCGAGTTGCGTTCAATGTCTTCCTGTAGCAGATAATGGTGCCGAACGTGTTCCTCCAACCATTTCGAAACAGTTCTGTGAACAAACAATACTCAGTTCATAACAGCAGTTTGAATTATTATAAGCTCGGAATTTAATGCCGCCTGGTGGGCGACCGCGCTAAAATTATACAGTACACTGAAGTATACAATATTTAAAATATTAATTAAATACGCTATTTTAATTAATCGATGTAATTCAATTACAAGTAGAGTACAATACTATACTATGGTATTGCATCCATTAAGCCCTCGTGAGTAGCACAGTTGGTATCGCCGTCCTCTCTATATCGGGTGGGAAAGACCTGAGTTCGAGTCCCATCGATGACAGGAGGAATTTTTATGGACCTTTTTCACAAGGCTAAGTTAGTCGGTCTCAAGCAAGGATAGCATACTTTTTTTTTTTCCAGAAACTCGGGTTTTGCATCCAGCAAATAGAAAATTGACCATAGAGCACATGCAATTTACAGATAGCATATACGGAGCAATATTGCCTTAGTCGCTGATGCTCCTAAAATCTTGTTCCTGCAGCAACAACAGTAGTGTCGATTAAGATCGAATCTGCGATATACAACTCCATCTCGGGAACCCCATCCCGATGTTATATTATTATTATTATTATTATTATTTGGTTTTTAGGAGCATTAGCAACTAAGGCCATATTGCTCCAGGGATATGCGGTGGTCATTTCCTGACCATTCCGCATCCTCTGTATTTGGTGGACACGGGCTCACACCCCGGTCTAATGCACTGCTGCTCCTGCCCACGGAGGCGCCCCATCCCGATGTACAGCTCCATTTCTTGACGCACTCATAAAAAAGGACAAATACACACCCATTATTGTTGAAAATTACTGAATTTTCGTTGAATATGCTTCATCATTTCGTCCTCAAATGCAGGGGCGCCTCCGTAGCCAGGTGGACAGGAGCAGCAGTACGTAGCACACGCTCCTTGATTAGACCGGGGTTTGAGCCCGTGCCCACCAAATACGGATGATGCGGAAAGGTCAGGGAATGACCACCGTATATCCCTGGAGCAATATGGGTTTAGTTGCTAATGCTCCTAAAAACCAAATAACCAACCAACCAACCAATCCTCAGATGCATTCAGATCGCTTGGGCAATATTATACTAGGACTTATGGGTAATAATTCTTAAAGTTCATGGTGCGTGTGTGAGCGTTCTGATGCCGATTCGCACGTTATCTAATTCACTGGGGAAAACTCTTTCCACCTAAGATCTAACTATAAGAACCTCAGTTAAAGACCTTTAATATTCCTCTAGTCTCTGACGGGTTTCGAGTTCCGGCTTCTCCACAAGAGTGACAAGTGAAAACCCAGTAGAGAAAGTTGAGGCAAAGTGATTCAGCTTAAATTACTGCAAACGAATAAGAACGCTATAGCACGTTGTATTCTGCCAGCCTTTGTTCACCAGCCATAGCCCCGGGTGCTGAAAAGCTTACTTTCTGATCACAGCATTAGGCTGAAGTGCGCCCTTTGTTTTCACTCAGCTTCCCGCTTACTCTGCTTGCCGTACTATTTCGACTGTGCGGAAAGTTCGCAACCCCTAGCCCGAAGCCAACTCACAGCAAGACATCCACGTAGATTACGCAAAAGCCCGTCCATTGAATATCCCCACTGCTTTACTCCCAAATATGAGCAGAAACGGAAAACCCCTAAACTCGACACAGAAATGTGCCCTTTGCTATCATTTGGCTGTTGACGTCATCCTCTGTACCAGCTGTGATAACCCCATCTGTCCTGGATGTTCGGGCCTGTCCCCATCCAGCTGGAAGAAACTTTCCATGGCAGCCAGGCTGAAATTCAAGGGATCATGCTGCAAGAAGCTACGCTCATTAGGCCACAAGGACAACCCGAAAATTTTCAACAATAACTCACAGAACTCGCCACGCAGAGCCCAAAGTGGAAAGCAAAAACAGCCCAGTGAGGTTGATTTCACCGAAGTCGCCACTAGATAATACTCAGCACTATGCCAAGCTGCAAGAAAATATGAGCGATAATACCTACGAGACTGACACCATCGCTACAGATATAACGCCTCATACTGACGCCTCCTACAGACCAACACCAGGCCACCTGAACCTGCCCACATCGCATGCAAGCATCTATGCATCTTCAACAACCCCTCAGACACCTTAAATTATGCCAATATCTGAAAATAGCCAAAGCACACCTGCGCGGAGGTCCGAAAGGTGCCAAACCGAACCAGAAATTAACATCCAATACTTAAATTCATCCCTAAAGCAAATCTTCGACAGGATTGTTTGTTTGTTTGTTATTTGGTTTTTAGGAGCATTAGCAACTAAGGCCATATTGCTCCGGGAATATGCGGTGATCATTCCCTGATCTTTCCGCATCCCCGTATTTGGTGGTGACGGGATCGAACCCCGGTCTAATCAAGAAGCGTGCGTTACACACTGCTGCTTCTTCCCACCTGGCTACGGAGGCGCCTTCGACAGGAAAATCAACAAAATAGTAGAAGTCCTAATAGAGAAAATAACTAGTTGCCTAAAAAGTCACGAAATCAATGCCAGTCCGCAAGCCAACTCTCACACACTGGAAAGCATGACGTGCAAATGTGCTGATACATCAGCACATTTGCACGTCACATTTGCACAGCCCTAAGAAACATCCATGATGCGCAACCTTCAGAGTCCCCCCGGGATAAGCCATTGCAGAAATCCTGGTCACCGAGGTGAGCAATAGTGGCAAAACCATCAAAGGTCAAACTCCAACATGCACCGCGATAAAATTGCACAGTTCCCTCCAAACTTCAATCCCTGACAGTGACCTAAACCCATCGCTGACTTCCCAACGCAGTCAAAAAAATATACCGACAATCTCATCAAGCCACGTCAACGCCCAAGCGAGCTCAATCGACATAATTCAAAATCAGACGAACAGCACTGCCCAATCTGTAACAGCTTCACTAAACGGCGATACCAGACAAGAAACCCGCACTCAGAGAAACTCTATAAAGTACGGCATAGCAATAAACTCCAAGCTACGAGCTTCCAGGACTCAAGACACTATGAGAAACAGTACAACCAGCCTATTCGTATCTCGACTGGATCCATGCACAACCCCTGAACTAGTCAAACAGGTTATATATGAAGAGCTGAATCTACGGCCACCTGTAAAGTGAAGGTGTGTTTAGGGTCAAACGGCACCAGGGGTTTCCCCCATCTCCGCGTAGTTTAGATTGTGGTGTGATACAGTTCAATGTAAAGGCCAGAGATTTAAAAGTATATGGATCTTGAGGTGTGTGATGTTGTGTACCGTTGTTCTTCTGGCCATTTAGCCGCCGGACCCCAGCTGAGGCCCGACGTTGCCCACACTTCGCCCCGTGGAGGCAGACCAGGTACACTAGTATTACAGTTATTTACTCTGGCAGGCCCTGCCACCTAGTTTCCTGAGATTTCAGTGGCAAGGACCTTAAAAAAAAAAAAAAAAAAAAAAAAAACGTTTGCGTGGGTTGATCGCTAGATTGAAAGACCGAAATGTGAGCGAACTTAATTTGGAGCTATTAAATTTTGACCTGTGGGATATACGCTGGCGAGCAGGTAGAGAGGGAGAGGAGACTGAAGACTGGGGGGAGAAAGACAGAAGAAATGGGGTCGATAGAGGAGGCGACCCCATTATAAGTCAGTGGGGCATGCCCATGCCCCACCAGGAGGAAATCTGGGTTGGCGAGTAGGGGAGAAGGCAGGAGGAAAAAAAAAAAAAAAAAAAAATCCTGTCTCCTCCCCTACCGCCGAGGGAGGGGGAAAGAAAGATGGGTCCAGCAAGAGCGCCGGCACCGATTGCCATTATGGCTGGCATATGCAGAGCGGTCTCATTGGGCTGGTTGGAATTCAGCTGAATAGAAAGTCACTCGTGAGGCTGTGTCCTGTCCGAAGGAGGTCCACATATCATTTCATGGTTGTTGTTGTGGTGGTGGATGCGGGAGAGTCCGCCTTCTTGTGAAGAGGTCTTGCGCATATTGAGTGAAGGCACTATAAGTATCTTTTTCAGTTAGTATCAGATATTCCTGGTCTCTTAGCATTATTTGGGTGGTGGTTATAAATCGGCAGCGGAGATCCTCGTACAGTGGGCAGTCGTACATCAAGTGCCCCCATGTCTCGGGTAGTCCGCAGTGGCATAGAGGGGTGTCATTCAATCCGAATCCATGGAGTTTTTCTCTTATGGCGCCATGGCCGGTCAACAGGTAGGTGGCGAGTAGTCCAGGAGAAAGCCAAGGTGGATAGTTTGGGTACACCAGTTGTAGATCAGGAATAAATTTTTTAGTTATTTCACCTTTGGTTGATGTCTGCCAGCGGGTTTGCCAGCTCTGGTTGAGATGTGTGAGGAGACGTTTGCGTTCCAATTTGTGGTCAGTTTCAGGGTCCAAAGTGAAGTTCAGATGGTTAGCCTCGCGTCCCTTGGAGAGTTGATATATTAGGCCGCGGAAGACTATTTCAAGGTCTAGGGGAAGAGTCCCTGTCAGGGCCTGGAGGGCGTGTGTGCTTACAGTATTGCAGGCTCTTGTTATTATAAGTAATATATACCGTTGCGTGGTGTCCAGTTTTCTTCTGTTGACGGCCGTGGTAGCCTTCCGGTACCACACTCCAGCGGCATACGTTATGGCAGGCAGGAATACGGCTTTATAGAATAGCTTGAGGGTTCTCCTCCGCAGGCCCCAATCCTTGCGGGAGACCCTCATGAACAGAGCAGAGTATCTTCTGATCTTTTTCTGAATGTAGGTCAGATGAGGGGTGAATGAGAGGTTATTATCTAGGACAACCCCGAGGTGTTTTAGTTCCTTTGTCAGCTTAATTGTAGTTCCTTGGATGCGGATTTGTGGTGGTCTCCTGATGTCCAGGTTACCTTTTAACAGTATTGAGCTGGTCTTGGTTGAGGATATGCGGAGATTGTTTTCGTCGGTCCACTTCTGTAGGATGTCAATGGCGCGAGTAGCAGAAGTTTCTAGCCTGGCTCTGCTGCCCTCTCGGAGTACCAGGGTCAGGTCGTCCGCGTATGCCTGAGTTGCCACACGACCTAGGTCTTTTTTTTTTTTTCGCTAGCGGGCTGCCGTTGTGAACAGACGTGTGTTTCATCGCTCCGCGAAATTTCAGTTTAAAAAATGAGTTTTACTTCCGTCAGTGCCATGAAATGTATCCTCACTTGAAGACAAACTGGACTGGACTCCACTGGTGAGAAACTTTTGCCTATATATTGGGAATTTGGTCAGGTTGAAGCGTTATTTATCTGTATCCTTTGTTGCCAGACCGCATGGTCACCATGTCGCTGACAACAGGGCTATAGAGAGGCTGCCGATATAACACGGCGGCCGCGTTTCCACCTGACACCTTGACTGGGGAGGTGCCCCAACTAGTGCAAACTGAGCAGTTGTGCTCTATCAATCTGTGCCTTTACCGAAAAATATCACCAAAGAAATATGACTTTAATGTGTCCCCCCCCCCCCACCATAAACTCTCCATGGAGAGAGAGAGAGGCTATCTTCGCACCTGTGCTTCTACCAGGAATTTGAATGCCATGAACGTCTTCGCCGCTACTAGATATCCTGCTGGGAAACTACTCCCGTCCTTTTAGGAGCATTTCTATATCCGGCGTTTCCCCCCCCCACCATAAACTCTCCACGGAGAGAGAGAGAGGCTATCTTTGCACCTGTGCTTCTACCAGAAACCTGAATGCCACGAACGTCTTCCCCGCTACTAGATATCCCGCTGGGAAAGTAGTCCCGTCCTTTTAGAATTTATATATCCGACGTTCCCCCCCCCCGCTCCAAGTGCTGTGGGGAGACCCAAAACTTCCACAGTCCACTGTGTGCCTTCAAATACACCCACGAACTTGTGGTTGGCATCAATCGCCATCATTTTTAACAAACTATCTAACCCCAACATTGTGAACCCGA
The DNA here is from genome assembly GCF_048544385.1 of Mastigoproctus giganteus. Classification (NCBI taxonomy): domain Eukaryota; kingdom Metazoa; phylum Arthropoda; class Arachnida; order Uropygi; family Thelyphonidae; genus Mastigoproctus; species Mastigoproctus giganteus. The sequence continues at coordinate 9,088,341 of NC_143583.1, forward strand.
TTAACCGAACAGTCCCGGTAATCCGGAATCTACGGATATGGAGGGGAAAGACAAGCACAAACACTCCCTGACAGAGACACAAAATGATGATCCCATCATTATTGATCAACTGGAGGATATAGAGGACACCCGACCTGGGACCCCCCCAACCAAGCGGAAAACCCGCAAGCGATTGGTTCCCGAACCGGAACGCGAAACACGATCTCGGGTTGAAACAAAGGAACAGCCAGAAGCCAATGCATCGCAAAAAGAAAGAAATGATGAAAAACAACAAGAACTATGTCTGGATCATACCATACCAGAAGGCTCCGTATACGAGAAAACTCTCTTTCTGAAAACGGCCCTCGAAACCATTTTTAAGGAGAATCCCAGTAGGATATCGTCTGGCCTGAGATCACAGATTGTCACCATCTTTCACAAGATGGAGACAATCCTGCATGACACACATGTTGAAAACGAGAGAGCCATCACACGGCTACACGCCTACATCGAATGCGGGGCAAGACAAATGCCACAGCGCGCCCCGACATATTCGGAAGCGCTGAGGACCCCAACGGAAACGCAACAGACAACAACGCACCAGACAATAACAACGCACCAGAAGAGGAAGACGCTCCTACCAACACCAAACCTGGTGATACTTAGACCGAAACAAACAGGAAAAATTCCCACAAGCGAAGACCTCAAAGCAAAAGTAATAAATAACATGAAGGAGGACCTGAAGCTAACACGAATAAAAGGGATGAGAAAGATGAGAGACGTAGGACTGGTAATAGAGACAGAGACGAGGCAAGAAATCCAGAGCATCATTGAAAACCCCAAGATTGAAGCCCTTGGATTAACGGCCCAGCCGCCTAAAAGGAAGGGACCAAATATATTAATTTATGACGTTAGCCCAGAAATTACAGCCACCCAGATAGCTGAAGAACTTTACCACAGAAACCTCCAACGCGAGATCCCGGACAAGCAGCCGCAAGAAGTGATAACACCAAAGTTCCACATAGAGGCGAGAGGAGGCTTAAAAAACAGCTGGAGTGTGGAACTAATCCCGGAAGCGTGGCAAGTCCTAAAGGACCGGACAAGGGTCTACATAGAATGGGGAAGCTATCGTTTTCGTGAGCGGGTGGCAGTACCGAAATGCTTTAGATGCTGTAAGTTCGGCCACTCCAGCCACGTCTGTTCCCAGACAGTCCCAACATGCGGACATTGCACTGAAAAGGGCCACGAATATAAAGAATGCCCACACAAAGACAAGGAAGCCACATGCGCAAATTGCAAAACAATGAAACTCGAATACACACACTCAATCAGGGATCCTAACTGCCCAATCTATATAAAAGCCAAGAGCACCTACCAAAACAGAATCGATTATGGGTACAAAAATTAAGAAATATAACACAACCATGATCAAAATAATGCAAACAAATGCCCAGCGAGCAAAAGCGGTGGCTGACCAGATTCGGGTCAAGGCCGATGAAGAGAACATAGACGTTATTATATTACAGGAGCCGTATGTCCATGCAAGGCGGGTGGCGGGCTACCCATTACAGTATAAAGTGATCCACACAGAAGAAGACACCCCGTGGGCGGCGGTATTGGTCAGAAACAAGAATATTACCGCAACAAGAATAACGCAACTATGCACGGCTTGGGCAGCCTGTGCCCAACTCATCACAGCACTGGGTTCCCTCTACGTGGTGGCTCTATACAGTAGACCGGGACAAGACATAGAGATCGCCATCAACTACCTACGCTACCTACAGAACATCCTGCCAAACGAAAGAATCATAATAGGCGCGGATGTAAACTGCCGCTCCCCGCTATGGTATAGCGCTACAGATGATAGAAAAGGGACAGCAAACGGACAGCAGCTTGAGAATTACCTGACAGGATCACAGTTAGCGGTCCTAAACCAGCCACACCAGTTACCGACATTCTGTAACACCCTATGGGAGGCCACAATCGACATATCCTTAGCCACTAGGAACCTGGCGAACCACGTGGCCGACTGGAGGGTGGAGGAAGCCTGGACCACCTCGGATCACCGAGTTATAACTTGCACAATAACAAGAACAATGACAAGAGCAACAACGATCAACCAACGATGCCATAGATATGCAGTTGCCAAAGCGGACTGGCCGCTATTCAAAGAACTACTGACCACAGCGATCAACAGTAACCCACTAACCCTGAACCCATTGAACAGCCCGGACGACCTGCAGAAAGTTACTACGGAACTGATGACAACTATCAGTAACCAAGCAATAAGAAAGAAACACCCCCAACTGGGGGCAGTACCCTGGTGGACTCGAGAAATTGCCATGCTCCGGCGGCAAACGATAAAAGCAAGGAAGGACTTTCAGAAGGCCCGCAGATCATGGCCTGCAAACGAAGTCGAAGTCCTGAGACAACAATATAGGGAGATAAGAAACCGCTATACTGATGCCATTAAGAAGAGCAAAAGACACTCTTGGGAGCTCTTAGTATCCACAGAAGGAAACACTAACCCCTGGGGACTAGTCTACAAGGTAACCACCAACAAAATGCCCAGAGGGGAGGTGAATGCCACCACCAGGACCCGGCAGGGAAACCTTACCACGACCTGGGAGCAGTCGATGGACAATATACTGGACACAATCTACCAGAAACCAGCGATGCCGATACTACCAGCACAGAGCGAAATATGCGAGAGCAATGCCAGTTACACCAATCAGGCAATGGAGCCCCCCTTTACCAATGACGAGCTCAGCGTGGCAGCTAGTCGAGTAAGAAGCAAGAAATGCCCAGGTCTCGACATGATTGAGCCTGAAATCTTAAAGAAAACTGTTGAATACGCACCGTACCTATTGCTCACCCTATACAACAGATGCCTGGAAGCCGGCCACTTTCCAAAGGCATGGAAAACGGCCAACTTAAAACTAATTCCAAAAAAACCCCAAAAAAACCCAGAAAGCCCAGATGCATATCGACCCATCGCACTGCTCTCGGTGGTAAGTAAAGTATTCGAAAGACTACTTCACAGAAGAATAATTGCTCACTATGGAAAAGCTGGACTCCATGCCGCGAATCAGTATGGCTTCAAGCCAGGGACCTCGACAGTGGACGCACTGGGAAACCTACTCAGGACGGTACAAGAATGTAGAAACAAGTACCTGCTTCTCATCTCGGTTGACTTTGCTGGGGCGTTTGACTCACTTTGGTGGCCAAGCGTCCTGGCGAGGTTGAGGGAGGCACGGGTGCCAACAAACCTATTCAAGGTCATGGAAAACTATTTATCACATAGAAAAGTGGAGATCAATGTAGAATACCATAAGATCACAAGAGAAGTACACAGAGGCTGTCCGCAGGGGTCGGTGCTGGGACCACTCCTGTGGAATATGGTGTTAGATGAGTTCTTAGTGATGGATCTGGGACCCGTCAGGACACAAGCATTCGCTGATGACCTGATATTGACCGTGGGAGCGGATTCCCGGGCCCAGTTGGAAACCCAAGCAAACCAAGCACTGCAGCAACTCCAGCAATGGGTCGCAAAACACCAGCTAACAATTTCACCCATAAAGACCTCTTCAATCCTGCTTAAAGGAACCCTGCAATTGCGACGACCACCGCAAATAAAAATTGGCAATGTCACTATTAAGTTTGTAAACCAACTTAAGTACCTAGGCGTGGTACTGGACAACAACCTCTCGTTCCAGCTGCACCTAAAGTACATAAGAAAAAAAATCAGGAGCTATTCTGCACTGGTAGCCAGAGTTACTAGGAAAGATTGGGGACTCAAAAAAAGAGCCCTGACGCTATATTACAGGACAACGTTTCTCCCAGCAATTACTTACGCCTCAGCAATTTGGTTCCCAAAAACTGCACTGGCAGTGAATAGAAGAATTCTGGACATGATCCAAAGGACCATACTCTTAACTACGACGCGTGCGTGTAGTACAGTGAGTACTCCAGCACTACAGGTACTCGCTGGAGCGCTTCCTTTGGACCTGGAGGTTGTTCGCACAGGTCTGCTATACTTGCTATCCAGGGGAGTGGCGGCCACACATCTGGACTACACAACTGACCCAACGAACAACCTAAAAACGGAAAAAACTAGATTACAGAACCACCTGCTAAAATTATGGCAGAGAAGATGGACGGAGACCACCAAGGGTGAGATAACCAGAAGATATCTGCCTGACCTCCAGAAAATCTACCCAAAACAGCCGACCTGGTACTTCCCAGGGTACCATTTGACATCTCTAATAACAGGACACGGACCCTACAATGAGAAGCTGCACGGATTCGGACTCACAGAGGACCCAAACTGTACGTGCGGGGAGACAGAAAGCTGGAATCACATAGTGTACGAGTGCCCACAATATGAAGACCTCAGAGGGGTACTTATAACAAAAATAAGATACCTACCAAAAGGATTGGAATCCCATTTCATAGATACTGAGGATGAATATAGAGCATTATCCCAGTTCGCACAAGACCTCTTCATCAGGAGAAGGACATTAATCACCATCTACAATGACTGACATCAAGTACTACTATTGAGACACCAGCCAGCACAATGTAAAGGCTGCAACTAAAGATGAGTGACACAAGCACAAGGACGGAGCTTGCCCCATGAGTAAAGAAACTTGAAACAATAGCTGCCAATAGCCATATGGCGATCTGAAGAGGGCACTCTAGCCCCCTTCACCTTTAAACCTACTTCCTTGGGGGGAGGGGGGACATTTTCGTCCTCCTCTCCTCTCCACCCTATATCTTCTACTCTGGTGGGACATGGGCATGTCCCACTGAAAACTGGGGCTACCTACTCTATTGGCCCCATATTTCTGTCTTTCTCCCCCCAGCCTTCTGCCTCCCCCCTCTCTATCTATACGCTAGCGAAAGCCCTACCCAAAAACTTAACATATCTAAATTACCTTACGCCCATAACTTGGCCTAGCAAAACTAAGCGATTCTACCCCTACGTCGACGCGTTTCTGTCTTTCTTTTTTTATTTTTTTTATTTATTTATTTATTTTTATTTATTTTTTTTTAAGGTCCTAGCCGCCGAAATCTCAGGAAATTAAGTGGCAGGACCTGCCAGAGTGAAACAGACTACTGGGTTCCTGGTCTGCCTCCACGGGGCGTAAGTGGGGCAACGTTGGGCCTCAATAGGGGCCCAGCGGCTAAATGACCAGATGAACAACGGTACAAGGCATCACACATATACAAAGTCCATACACTTTTAAATCTCTGGCTTTTCCAGTCAACTGGTTCACCCACAATGTAAACTACGCGGAGATGGGGGGAACCCCTTGTGCCGTTTGACCCTAAACACACTTACACTTACGACCTAGGTCTAGATTTAGAAAACCGTCGAGAACCATGTTCCAGAAGAGCGGGCCCAAGATTGAGCCCTGTGGGCAGCCTCTGAAGATCTGTCTGGAAATAGAATGATATGGAGTTTCTACAACGACCATTCTGTTGTCAAAATATGTTTTGACGCATTGGTGTAGGTTGGCCGGGATGTTGGCCTTCCGGAGCCTGCCGAGGACGCTTGGCCACCACAGGGTGTCAAATGCCCCGGCAAAATCTATTGCGATTACAAGTAGATATTTATGGTTTGTTGTTTCAGCAGCTCTGGTAATGTTTTCCAAGGCATCCAGAGTGGAGCAGCCCCTCCTAAAGCCAAATTGATTCTGTGATTCTAGGCCTGCAGCCATGTAGCACGTTTCGATTCTAACTTTGAGGAGGTGTTCAAAGAGTTTACTTAGTACAGAGAGAAGGGCTATTGGTCGGTATGACTCCGGAAGGTCCTGTTGCTTGTTTGGACTTTTCAGGATTAAGCGCAATTTGGCAGTCCTCCAAGCTTGTGGAAAGCATCCCTCATTAAGGCAGTGATTAAAGAGGGTGAGTATTACCTCTGGAATTGTCTCGATGGTCTTCTTGACGATTTCAGGCTCCAGTAAGTCGATACCCGGTGATTTCTTGTTGCGCAGTTTTGCTTCAGCAGTATGAAGTTCGGTGATGGTAAGTGGTTCTTCCTTATTGGTGGTAGTATAGGTATCATTGTCTTGACATAATTTTTGCTGTTCTGGTGTAGTGGGAGTAATATGTCCAGAAAACATGCTGTCCAGGATGTTGTTGACATTATCCTGCCAGGTCTTGGTATAAGTGCCTAGCGGCGTCTTTGTTGCAGGGATGACTTCTCCCTTGGGGAGTTTGTTTGTCGTTATTCTGTAGACAACCCCCCAGGGGTGCTCGTTTCCGGTTGTAGAAACAAGTTGCTCCCATGAGCGCTGTTTTCTGAGTCGGATTAGAGCCGTGTACTCATTTCTTGCGGTGCGATAGTGGTCGCGGAGTTGGTCTATTTCTGCTGCTGGCCAGGAAAGTCGTGCTCTCTGGAATAGTCTTCTCCTTGTGTTCACCTCGCGTCTGAGCTGTTGTAGTTCCGGCGACCACCAGGGGACGGCCCCTGGAGTTGGGTTTTTCCTTTTAATTGAGCAGTTTGCAGCGGCAGTGATGAGATCCACCACGGCGGTTTGGTGCTGGTCCGGGCTCAGCCCCTCTATTTGGAGGGTTTGTGCTGCTTCTCTTAAGGTAGTCTGGAAGAGAGACCAGTCTGCCTTCTGTATGGCATATCTATGTTGGATTTGTCGGGTTGGTTGTTGTCTGTCTATGGTGCGTTGAAGAGTGAAGGTTATGACCCTGTGGTCCGATGTGGTCCAGCTTTCCCTGACCATCCATCCCGAGAGGTGACCAGCCAGAGACCTTGAGGCGAGTGTAATGTCAATTGTGGCTTCCCACATTGTGCTGGAAAAGGTGGTGGGGTTATTTGGCTGATTGAGTATAGTGAAGGTACTGTTTGCCAGGAACTCCTCTAGGTGTTGTCCATTTGTGGCGCTGTGATGCCCTCGGGTTTGGCTGAACCACGCCGGGGATCGACAGTTCACATCCGCTCCCACGACGATCCTGGCATTCTGGAATTCTGTGAGTAAACTCTGCAGGTACCTGGTAGCTGGGAGGATATCTCCCCCTGGGCGGCAGTACAGTGAGACTGCATAGAGTTCGCCGAGCGGGGTTATAATATGGGCACATGCGGCCCAGGATGTACAGTAGCTGGAAATCTTGGTTACAGTGATACTAGGGTTCCTAACCAGGATGCAAGCCCAGGGGTTGTCTCTATTATCCTGAACTATTTTGTAGGATAGGGGATATCCTCTCACCCCCCGGCTGTGCACATATGGCTCTTGGATAAGTAGGATGTCGAGGTTCTGTTCATTCGCTTTCTTGGTGAGTTGTCCGGCCACGACCTTAGATCGCTGTGCGTTTAGCTGCGCGAAGTTTACCCTGTCTAGGTTGAAAGGTCTAAGGCGTGCGTCCATAATCAATCCTCATTTGGTATGCACCCTTAGCTTTGATGTAGATGGGACACTGATTGTCCCTGAGTGAGTGGTCCGCTGGCACCTTCTGTGATTTACAGTTTACACAGGTGGGCGGATCATCTTTTTTAGGGCAGGTGCCAAATTCATGGCCTTTCTCTGCACAGTGGCCGCAAGTAGGCTCTGTCTGGGCACAGGTGTGCGTCGTGTGTCCAAATCGACAGCAACGGAAGCATTTGGGAACAGACACATGCTCTTTGAAGCGATGGCTGCCCCAATGTATGAAAACCCTGGTTGTTTGTGCAATCGTTTTCCATGCCTCTGGTGTAAGTTCAACTACCCAATTTGTGTGGTCTCCTGTCCTGGATTTTGTTTGGAATTTTGGGGTGATTAGTGTCGTTGGTTCCACGTTTGGGTACTCATGCTGAAGGTTCCTGGAATATAGTTCCTTCTGCAGAGCTTCTGGTGTTAGATCCTTGCTGGTATTAAAAATAACTATACTGGGGCCCTTTTTCTTGGGGGACGCTGCCTCTAAGCCAAGTGTCTGGATCCTTGGGTTGTTGAGGATTTCGTTTGCGTCTTCCTTCGTCTGGGTTTCAATGATGACACCTGTATTCCTTATTTTTCGGACAGATTTGATTTTTGTAGTCTTAAGATCCTGTGAGAGGTTCTTCATAATGGTTTGTTTCACCTCTTCACTAGTCTGGTGTTGTGCTGTTGAGGTAGGTTTTAATATTACTAGGTGTGGAGTAGGCAGGAGCGTTTTGCGTTTCGTAGTAGTTGCCACACGTGGCAGTTGTAGAGAGGTATCTGGAGCAGTGGTCCTCAGCGCATGTGCATATGTGGGTGCACGCTGTGGCATTTGTTTTGCCCCACATTCAGCGTAGGCTTGCAGTTTAGCCTTGGCCCTTTCGCTCTCGAGGTAGGCTTCGACAAGGAGTGCATCGAGTTTGTTCCACAATGTTATTATTTGAGCCCTTAGTGCAGTGGTGACTCTGTTTGTTTGCTCTTTAAAGAGGGATTCTAGAGCAGTTTTCAGGAACAGGGATTTTTCATACATTGTACCTTCAGGTAAGGTAGGATCCAGGAAGGTTTCCTGTGTCTTGTCCTGTGTCCTGTCGTCGCTAGTCTCCTTTGTCGTAATCGCTGTGAGATTTTCCTGCGTTTCCCTTATCTCCGTCTGGGAACGGGTTTCTATCTCAAATTTTGGTATAGAGCCTTTTTTATTTTTCTTCTTACCCGTTTGGGGGGTCCCGGAGCGGGGATCCATCCCTTCGTTCTGTTGGTTTGTGATGATTATGCATTCGTCGCCCTGGGTTCCCCTAAGAGGGTCTCTGCTTTTGTCCGTATTCCTCTCCATATCACTCTTTCCGGATGACCGAGACTCGTCGGTTTATCGGGATTTCCTTTCTACTATCAAGAAGCAGTGTGCGCGTTATGTAAATAAAATCAGCCACAAGTGCGAAGCACAAAAAGAATTTGAGTTGTGGGCCTTTAAGTCATTGGGCTATCCCCTCAGTCACATGTGGGGAGGGAGATAGCCGGGTGTAAAAATAGACCTAGAACAACGGGACTACTTCCCTGTGGGGTTTCTGGGCGCGGCCAACACGATAGTGGTATTTAAAGACAGTAGAATCTACCCTAGAAATGTTCCGCCTTTACCATGATAAGTCTATGGCAGAGGGGGGGGGGTGCACACAAATGTCATTAGTTTGGGTAAAACTCGCACACAGTTTAGTGGAAAATGTTGGGACACAAATGTTGTCCAAGGTTACAAGCACCGTTGCACCTCCCAAGTCAAGAGCAGGGTAGAAGCATGGCGATCGCTATATCGGTCGCCTCTCTATATTCCAGATGTCAGCCACAAGGTGACCTTGCGGTCTGACACAAAGAATACAAATAGTGACGCTTCCAACCAGCCAAACTCCCAACAAAGCACAGAAGGTTTTCTCCCCTTGAGAGTCCACTGGAGTTGAAGAAACACTGTGTATACTCTTGCTGTGAAAAACACTTTAAACTGAAATCTACGAGCGTGAAATAAACAACGTGTCTGGCAGCCATAATGACGATCGTGAAGGCAGCCCTATTGGCTCTGCGCATACGGGCTACGTGCAGGCACAACGCTGTCAAGTGTAAAATTAGTAACACTCAGATAAGTTCTTTAAATCCACGCAGAGTTTTACATAAAATCACCTGGTAGTTCAGTATCATTAGTTCTTCAAGTCCAGATCTTTGGCGAACAGTAATTCCATGTTTAATCGGCACTAAAATCACTTATTAATCAGAGCACAAAGAAACGTGACCGCACGGACGATGCGCCTCGCAAATATCCTCTGTACATAAACTACAAACTAGGAGTCAACAATATGCTGCATTCAAAATTGACTGTATCCGACAGCAAGTAGACCTGATAGGAAGCGTCGCCATTTTGCCTGTCGGAACGAGGATCAAGCCATTTGTTCACTATCAATCAACCTTGAAACCTAAAGCGACTACTCAGATCCGACAAAAGTACTCCCACCACAGTCGCAGCTGAATTGACGAGTATAATTGCCTGCCAGAAAGGATGCCAGCACCAGAATCTTCCCACACCAACATACTGGAACAAACTCCGCCCAAGGTTGGTAATACCATCCTCCAACGCGAGAGAACCCGAGGTCGTCTCATTCCTGTCCTGATCTCTCATTATCGAGAGCCTCTACTTGTTCACAGCCGGGAAGCAAGGCTCCCTCCTGTGAGGATAAGCATTACAACCTCTCCTACCATCCGCGTAATGTTCCAGAATACCAGGTCCTTAAGAAATAAACTTAATACACTAGAAGAGATTCTACTCTCAAACTCACTAGACATATTGTGCCTCGCTGAAACGTGGTTAGAGGCGGACCAGACAGATATCAGCTGCTCCATTCCTGCAGGCTTTCATGTACTGGCTGCCTCTCGCGATAACTGCAGAGGGAGTGGAGTTGCTATAATTTTCAATACGACAGTTCTCCATCGTACACTCTGTCTCAAGTATCTCTCAAGACGTGGAAGCCTTAATGATAACTCTGGAACATCAAGGTACCACTATAGACGTCGCATCCCTGTACCTTCCTCCAACACCAATTATGATGGCCATTGACGCAGCCACTACCTGGTTAATAAATAATCGCCACCCAGCAGCCACTCACATCGTATGTGGGGACTTCAATCTTCCGCCATCTACCCAACACCTCAAAAGTCGTCTCACAGAATCTCTCCAATCAATCCAAATATTCCAAGTTAACTACCAGCCAACGAGAGACCGAAACCTACTGGACATAGTCTATTCCTCGGCAACATGCCAAGTCGAAGAAACCACAGCCGACATGTTTCAATCAGACCACCAACCAATCATATTTACAGCTCTTCTACCCAAAAAATATTTCAATACCCCCAAAACCAAATCTGTGAAAAAGGTCACCGCCCTAAAATTTCTGAATACAGAACTCTGCATTGAAGCCGCATCCACAGTCCCATGGAACATCTTAGATGGATGTGAACTGAGCCTCGCAATCGATTTAATGACCAAATGGATCAATACCATAGCCCTTCACACCGCTACCAAGACGGTCACCATTACTCCGCGCTCCAGAGCATGGTCGACAACCACTACAAACAATTGCTACACGCCAAGTGGAAAGCTTCCGGCGATGTCCAAGACGGCATTTCATTCTCCAAAGCCAAGGCCGAATTCAACAGAAACAAATCAGCTTCAATTAAAAAGCACCTCGAAAGAACCCTAAAAAGGGGAAAACCATTCTACAAAACAAAGGCTAGTTCTTCCAGCAACATCGACCCAATTGACTGGCTCAACTACGTTGCCAGATTTTCTAATCAACCTCCAGCTCTACCTAATCGGCCACTCCTCAACCGCTCTCATCTCACTGATAGTCTCGCTACGATCCGAATTTCCAAGCAACAACTGATGCAGGCCATTAATACTCTCCCTCTCACAACAACCACCGGTGACGATGGCATCCCCCACTTCATAATCAAATGTTTAAGTGTCTTAATCATCGACTCACTCCTCAATGTATACAACAGATGCCTCGAAGTTCATTTATTTCTACCCCAGTGGAACAGGTACTCTGTCTGGCCCCTTCCTAAGCACCAACAATCGACGCTCCCAAGCCAACATAGGCCCATCTCTTGCGCCTCTGTATTGCTAAAAATTCTGGAGAAAGCATTTCTACCGTCTGTCACCCATCAAATTCTCCATGACAGTCCTCAGCAAATACACTATGGGATATCAGGAAGGTCAACTATAACAACCACTCTGCACATCTTAGATGCCTTCGAACAAAGACAGGAATGGTCAGTTATATATCTTGATATCCATTCCGCATTTGATGCTGTCTATATACCTAATCTCCTACGTCTCCAGATCTACCCTAAAGCTCCAGCATGGTACAGCCCAGGGTTATATACCACTTTCCTGATTACAGGCCATGGATCTATAAATCACAAACTTGCCTCTATGAACATCGTGGATGATCCTTGCTGTCTTTGTGGTGAAAACAAAGACTGGGATCACCTATTCTATGTTTGCCCGCTCTACGAGGACCTGCGAACGTTGCTCATATCAAAAATACATGCCTTGCCTCGAGGAAATGAACATTTTCTGATCAATGAGGAAGACCAGTACTACGCTTTTTCTGCCTTCGCCCATGATCTCTTCACCAGAAGAAGATCACTGGTACAACGTCCTGGAACTGATGCACATTGATGAACACTCTTTCTCATATACTGAACATCTTCACCTAGATTGTGACCACTTCTAGCTACTGGACACTCAGGTCGCTTGAATTGTTTCATCCGTGTCTCTCTTGATACGTGATTGCCTTCCCACCCTCTCGAGAGGCCTCTTCTTTCACTTCCGCTTAGGTGAGAGAATTCCCACCCAACCTGTGGAGGATGCCTTCCCTTACATCCTCCGTCGCTCTGTCTATACTTCCTTCCTTTACCCCCTCCAGTACATCCTGTACTCCCTGTACCCAATTATATTATTTTATATATATCTTTTTTTTTTTTTTTTACTTGATCTTCCCCCAAAACTATGCATACTATGCACACTATAACTGCCTTTGTACCTCCAGGGGGGTGGGTCCTGTCTGGCATTCTCTTCTCAGCAATCATGGTGCCATTTGTGACCAATAAGTGCAATTGGATCACGTATGCTGATGATGTCAAGCTCCTTACTAGAATATCGCCATCAAACTCGGCAGCCGAAATCACTCAGCAAATCATTAGCAAACTGCAGGACATGGCTGACTACCTCAATACCTTCAACTTCCAAATCAACCCCCTAAAATCAGCACAAATAACTTACTCTCTAAAGGGCAGCCCAACAATTGGAGCCTGTGCTTAATGGCTCCTCAGTTCCAAGTGTTCAAACACACAAAGATCTGGGGGGTCGTTTTCGACTCCAAACTATCTTTCAACGATCACATAAACCTCATACGGTCGAGGCTGAATTCACTACGCTGGATTGCCAAACAACAGCTGCTGGACACCACCGACCCACAACTGGTAAAAAGATACATCGTATCACTCCTTTACCCGACAATACTGTATGCTTCAGAGATATGGGCCTCGGCCGCCGAATTCAACATTAAAAGAATATTCTCTGCCGAATTCTGGCTTCTAAAATGGGCCAACAGCAAACTCCACCTTCCCCCAGCTCTCAGATCAACGCAGTTAGCAGAAGCTCTTCAACTACGCAGGCTCCGGTCCTACATCGCAGAAAGAAGGCTGCTTTTCACCATCAAGATGGCCACTGGTAAAATTACAGAGCCCAACTTCTGGGATCACTGCTCTTGGCGCATTCCTTCCCCTTATCTCCGGTCTTCAGCACAGCTGCTAGCAAACCGCAACCGATTAGTACTAACCGACAGATTCCTGCCAAAGCAAATGCTGCCCTCATTGCAAGCCTTCGACGGGGACTTTCAAGAAGTGGTCAATAATAAAAAATACAGGAAGGGTATCCTCGTCGAACTGAAAACTGTGCTTTGTTAATAATCTGATGTAACTTATGTTTTTCTCATGTATAACACTTTTGTAAATATGTTTTGTAAACCCCTGGCACCACCATGCCGTGACGGGACTAATTGTATGTCTATCATTGCTGCAATTAAAGATTCTATTCTATTCTATTACTTTGGATTTTGATCTGTCGTAAAGAGAAGTTACCTCAGTTGTAGGATTTTAAGCACATCAGCGACTCCAGAGACTGATTTGCATGTTATACGATCTGAAATCCTTCAGCAGTAGACGGGAATCGAACCTAGACATCTCCAAACGGGTGGCAAGTGACAAAACTACTATACCATCAGGGAGGACCCTTCTAACTCAATTGATCGGTAATCCATATTTTTTGCTTATTTTTCCCTTGTTAAAAAAAATGGAAAGTTTTTGTGTATCTTGGTTAAATTCATCAGAAGTTACGTAATACTGAATTATTCACAAAATAGACAGAAATGAGTTTGGTAATTTTAAAATATTATTCTTAATTTTATATCGATTTGATGCGTACGTTTTGCGTATTGGAATTAAGTCTAATTTGCTAATGAATTTTAATTTAAAATTTTCCTTGTTGGAGTAAACGAATAATCGATAATCATTCAAAGGATCTGAAATATTCATTTGGATTTTTGCTTTGAATATAAAACCAGATTTTATTTTAGTAGTAAAAATTTACATTTTTTCATTAACATCCTCATTTCTTTATATTGAATATTTATATCTGTGCCGTATTTTTAATTCAGTTTCGTTATTTATACATGTTTATTAAATTAGGAATATTACTCTTTAGGAAAATGATATTAATCTCGCAATATCCAGGAGAGAATCACTTGCCACAGATTTCAAGCGAGAGGATTTGAATCCCTTCGATGATCGAAGCTACTTAGTGAGGACTTTTCTGGTTGGTTGGATAAACTAGTCGGCTAAGAAACAGAAATGAATGTATTACTAAAATGTTTCCGGCGTTTTTCGTGCCTCAAACAAATAAACTTTAGAAAATTCGCAGTTTATAAAAATGACATATTGGAACCTTGTGGTCTGAGTTACCTTGGCAGTAAATCCAAAGGTTTAACGAAAGCTTCAGGGGATTAATTAGGTGGTGTTCGAACTCAACTTGAAATTCTTCTTGCGCGTACCTAGAAGAGACTCAGCGTCAAGTTGACAAGTTCCATAAAATTTGATTTGAAATTTTTGCTGTTGTCGACATCCCAATTCTGAAAATGATCCAGAATTTTTGGGAGATGAAAATGCGTCAAGTTAGAAAGTCTTTAACTGAAGGTTTTTTTTTATTCCAACTGATATGAAATGGTGTTTTTTTCTCTTAACGTCATTCTGTATAGTGAAATATTTTTCTCCCTGTTCGCAGCACCTGTCAAATAACTTTCTGTAAAGGCTTTTCAACTACTATGAGCCTTGGGAACTTCATCTCCGCTTTCATTTTGTGTAAACGAAGCGAAGAAAACTCCTACGATTGCTCTGAATTGATATGCTTGTCCGTTTCCATTGCTAGTGTCCGAAAACTCTCCTCACCTCCTGGCTATAATAAACAGAAATGCGTTACATCCATTTCTTCAAGAGCAAGCTTCTACAGTACCTTGTAGAAGTTATTGGTAAAACCAGCAGCCAAACGGGAGCCAATAATTCAAAACTGTCGCAATCGTAATTTAGTGGGAAGCGTCGGTAGAGAACTGGAATGACTCACAGAAATCCTAGAAACACGTCATGTGCCGTTACTCTATGCTAGTTTCTGCAAAGGTTATCCTCTTACTACATCTCCAGCAAAATCCACCGGAAGATAGATTGCCGAAGATATTTTGTTCACTCACTGTTTACTAAGGCACTCCGCGTCGCCATGGCAACTGGCCAATTAAGCCGCATTCCACTCGAAGGAATATCGCCGAAGGAGTGTTATGCTGTTTGGACCACCCTGTAGAGAAATTACCCGCACTTGTAGAGTGAAGCAAAACTTTGTCTCTTCGAGAGACATCGGTAATGTTTCCTCGCGCTGTACACAAACCCCAATTTATCTACTAATTGACATGAAATTACAGGAAAAGTGGATTAAGTGCCGAGATGGAAACTACAAATCCGACTCTCTAATTAATAGGATGGTTACAGTTGCACGAAATTTAGTAGTTTTAGAATGCTTCGAGAAACCATGCATATCAGGTGAGCCATTCACCCTTGCTATTTCTTTACTTCACCTGATTAATTTAGAAAGGGTATTGAGGGTTCCAAAGAATTGTTAATGAACTTAAAAGAATTATCACTGCTCTTCGTGTGTTGAAATGAAAGAATTTCATTTCTAATCCTAAGGTCTTCGACATTTATTATTATTTTTTTAAATTTTCCGATTCTGTACTTCCCAAACTTACAGTATGACTTAATCTCAAAGCGAACTCAGATAGAAATCAATAGTAAAGGCTAATGATGCAAGAAAGCAATCTTATATAGCATCAGCCAAAAAAAAAAAAAAAACTACAAATGTTCACCCATCCGTGCTCCCCCAAGAATTTGTCTTGTGCTTCCTGGAATTTATTCAATTCATCCACTACCACAACAACAGATGGAAGCCTATTCCACAATCAACAACCCTTTGGCTGAAGGCAAACTTCTGGAATCATCCTTCCTCAACTTGAATTTATGCCCCCTCATGTGTGTAGTCTTATCAAGTGGACTCAGCAAGGCGTTCCACATGTCACAATAGATGAGTATTGCGTGTCCATACGCCTAACTTCTCGTTCAAAAACCCTACAATTGTTGAAATGGACCGAGGTCACGCCAATTTGAAAGCCAATCAGGACGGGTGATATCTTCACTGTTTTCCTCGAACCACATGTGCATAGTGCGGGTCCCATGATGACACAGCGCATTATCATCTTGGAAGATAAAGTTTCGGTCCGGGGAAAAAAATGCAACATGGCAGGGTGCACATGGTCTCCTAAGAGCTGCCGGTATGAATATGTATTCATATCTAAGGTGTGTGTGTGTGTGTGTGTGTGTGTGTGTGTGTCAGTGATACGCCACTTTGCTACCAGGAAACAGCCAACACCTGGGTCGCTGCTTCCTGGTGCTCGTCCCTAGGTAGGTGCAATTTGCACGGTCGTGCAAATTGCACCAAAATCCAGCATCCAGACCGATAGAAATGCTAGACCAGTGGGTGCTAGCAGTCTCACTCCCAGGCTGCCCAAACTTGAGAGCCAGCAAAAAAAAAAAATAAAAATAATAATAATAAGAGAGAGAAAAAAATAATAATCCCGCACTCTGCCCCAAATGGGCACGGCACAAGTGCCAGCAAAACAAATTAAAATAACAAAAAAAAAAATCATCCCGCACACATGCTTAGCCCCGAGTGGACAAGCCACAAGTGTCAGAAAACAAAACAAAAAAAAAATAAATAAATAAAATACAGACAAAATGTAATCTCCATACAGACAAATAATAATAATATATATATTTGACGTCCTGAAAGACATCCTTTGCAAAATCCTGCAAAGGATTATACATTTCCCTATTTTATTCACATTTCTTAAATCTTGTATAACCCCTTTTAAAAGCATTCTGAATTGCTCGTAGATTTAACAATTATGTACAATGTGACACCACGATTCTTCACACGAACAGAAGCAAATGGATTCTCCAGCAAGCCAAAATGATACAATTTCATATTAAAAGAGCCAGTAAGAAAATGTCTCCAAAGGTTGGCAGGGTCGTTAAGGACAATACTGACGCTATGCTGCTGCAACAGGATCTGGAAAGGTTGAATAGATGGGCTGAGAGGTGGCAAATGAGGTTTAACATCGACAAATGTAAAGTGCTGCATATGGGAAACAGTAACCCCAGAGCAACGTATCAACTCTGCGGTACTACACTGACAGTGGTGGAGAATGAAAAGGACCTGGGGGTAATTGTGCAGGCAGATATGAAGTTCTCTGAGCAGTGCAGACGAGCTGCAAGAGTAACTCATGGTGTCTTGTCAATGATATACAGGAATTTTTCTAGCAGGGATAAGGAGGTGATTATTCCCTTGTATAAGGCAATGGTAAGGCCACATCTTGAGTACTGTATACAGGTCTGGAGGCCTCATTTCAAGAAGGATGTAGAGCTGCTGGAACGGGTACAGAGAAGGGCAACAAGATTAGTAAATGGAACAAAGGGTTGCTCTTACGAAGAAAGGCTTAAGTTTTGCAAATTACAGAGTTTGGAGACTAGGCACCGGCGAGGTGATCTGATAGAGGTGTATAAGGCTTTGAATGGTTTGAGCATGCTCAATGCCAATGGGATTCTTCATCTTTCTCAGAATAATCACCTCAGAGGGCATAAATTCAAATTGAGGAAGGACGGATGTCGGATAGATGTGCGGAAATTTGCCTTTAGCCAGCGGGTGGTTGGTTGGTGGAACCGACTTCCATCACTTGTTGTTGAAGTTGATAGCCTAAACAAATTTAAAGCTCAACTGGACAGGTATTTCGAACGAACGGAGGGGTGAAATGGGAGTGGTTTTTTTTTTTTTTTTTTTGGCTGATGCTGAATAAGCTTGCTTTCTTGCATCATATGCCTCTGCTAATGCTAATCTCAGGAAAAAAAATCGTTAGTCTTATTATCCAACGCTAACTACCTTAGGTATAAAGAGTCTGGTCACTAATCCAATATCACGAAAATTTTATTTTGTTTCTCAGAGCAAACTAAACTAGAATTACAATTAATAAGCTTTCGGCTGGGAGGCAGCCTTCTTCAGATTGAATACATGAATGGCAGTTGGAATCGAGATGTGCACTGCCAGGATGGTGCGTGAGGCGCGTGGTTAATTGTTTGTTGATGTTTGTGGCTGTGACATATGGTGGTGACGTGGCCAGCGTTTGTCTATGGATAGAATTACTGCCTCTGTGATGGGGTAAACTTGGCAACCACTGTTCCTGTTCAAAGAGGCGTCCGAGCATTTTATATTTAACGATTCCAACTAGGTGCGCTTTAGGTAATGGTGGGACCTGTCCACAACCACGACATCGCGGTGTGGGTCGATGTCGTGGCGGGTTGTCCAGACATGCTCGGCGATAGCTGAGTGTGCTACATCTGCCAAACGGATCGCCCTTTTATGTTCTGAGAGACGTTTCTCGAGTCGACGTCCAGTCTCTCCAAAGTAGCAGCTGGTGCAGTCACGGCAGCATTGCCGTGACTGCACCACGTCGGACGCAATGTTGCCGTGACTGCACCAGCTGCTACTTTGGAGAGACTGGACGTCGACTCGAGAAACGTCTCTCAGAACATAAAAGGGCGATCCGTTTGGCAGATGTAGCACACTCAGCTATAGCCGAGCATGTCTGGACAACCCGCCACGACATCGACCCACACCGCGATGTCGTGGTTGTGGACAGGTCCCACCATTACCTAAAGCGCACCTAGTTGGAATCGTTAAATATAAAATGCTCGGACGCCTCTTTGAACAGGAACAGTGGTTGCCAAGTTTACCCCATCACAGAGGCAGTAATTCTATCCATAGACAAACGCTGGCCACGTCACCACCATATGTCACAGCCACAAACATCAACAAACAATTAACCACGCGCCTCACGCACCATCCTGGCAGTGCATATCTCTATTCCAACTGCCATTCATGTATTCAATCTGAAGAAGGCTGCCTCCCAGCCGAAAGCTTATTAATTTTAATTCTAGTTTAGTTTGCTCTGAGAAACAAAATAAAATTTTCGTAATGAATCCAGAGCACGTAGGCCTTTTTTACTAATCCAATATCACTCATATCCCATCTGTTCTGCCACAATTCTAACAAATGACTAATTTTCCTTTTTTTTCCCTTTTCCAGTATATTAGTTATAATTCCCATAAAAGTGAAGTACCCTTCGGTAAATAATAGCAAAAAGCTCTATATGCCACATAAGTCATGTGGTATGAAGCCCGACAGAACCTGCATGGCCTTTTCAGACACAGTTCTACAGATTTTTTAACAATGACAAAATCATTTGTCTTTGAATTGACAGTAATTTTTGCTTAAATTTTACACGGAAAATTTTGGGAGACCCGATATTTGCACCAAACACTACAATTGGCAGAAATACTGCCTTTACCTTGCAGTATAACAAAAAAGCCTTCTTTCTCAAACCCCACTCAGTTCTTGTTATAGGAATTATTACAGAAGAAAATTTCTTAACTTTCTCACTTAAGTATTTTAAATGAGACAAAAGGGCCAGTCTATTATCTATAATTATACCCAGATGTTTTGTAGTAGTGACCATTGGAATCCGGTTCCCCCAATTAAAACTATGGGTTTCCTTTCAATACGAATTTTACCCTTAAAAAGAATCGTCAGAGTTTTATTACTGGATATTTTCAATTTATGTTTACAAGCCCATTGAAATAAACTATTCATGACAGATGTAGCATTGTCTTCTAATTCTCGCCTGGGACTTCTGGGTAGACACAACCAGATCATCAGTATACGCAACTTTATGACATTTTGGTATTAACTCAGTTAGCCACAAATTTAAAACAAAGTCCCAAAACATGGGGCCCAGGACAGAGCCTGGGGACACCGACGAATTACAACTTTGGGATATGCTGTGACCTGATCATGATCTCCCTACCGGTAAAATAACTGACAATGGCTTTATACAGCAAATCAGTGCACAAAACCTATCTTAGGGAGCAAAGTATGCTCTGAAGCCAAGACACTATCAAAGGCACACTCGAAATCTAAGTATAGCACCAAAACATACTTGCTAACATTGATATATATATAATCTACCAGATCTTTAATAGCACCTCTGCTGAACTTTTTTTCTTAAAACCATACTCATGAGGCAGTTGAAACCCAATTTGACTCAACCAAATCATTTAATCTTAATAAAGCAAATCTTTCATACATTTTGGCTTAATTTGGAAGCAGAAAAATTGGCCTATATCCCCTTGGGTCAGTGACCATCTTACCTATCTTAGATAACATTTAATCAGGACCACTTTCCATAAACCCTTCAAGATAACATTTATTACAGACATTTAATAAATTGTGGGAAAACTTCTACCATATTCAAAATTCAATGGCAAGTAATTGTAAAATCATAATATTGGCAATTTTAGTGGTAATAATGGCAATTGTAATCGTAATTATTGATAACTGCAATATTAGCAACTGTATCCAAATTTGTAACCCTTTCTATTTTTGTTCCCCCAACAGCACGGTTTGATGATGGGTATTAGTAAGCTCCCTGAAACGTTATCTTCATGTTTAGGAGAGTAGCTTAATAAACTATATTATTGATTTCACGTGATATAAGAGTGGCATTAAATATAACAATAATCTTAATGGAAAACAACCATATAATATCCTTCCATAACTGTATTATAGATATCTGGTTTGTTAGATAATGCATGATAAGAAAGCGATATTCCATTTAAGATTCATCTGTTCTTATTTGCTTTCGATTTTAAGTGTCATAATCAGGTTGTTGCAAATCCATGGATCCTGGATTCATAGTCTTGGTCAGTGGGGGATCCAGAGAGGTGTGTTCCCTTTCTGGATCTTTTCATCTAAAAGAAGGAAACATATCTTTTAGTAGGGATCTCTCTTACATCGCTTTGGCCACTGAAAATCGACTTGCCCTTTCAGAAGTAGACGATTCTGATTCCCGCGTATGCATAAGCTTATGTGGAGTCACAAAATTGTTTTATTCTTGTACGACAGAAATGCCAGCTCCTTGTGCTAGCATTTCTGTTCTAGGCAGCTACTTGTGGCGCAGGTTTTTCTCAGAGGAGTACTTGGTTCCTGCAGATTCTGCGATTTTGCTTCTTGAAGAACATCTTGAAGTCGTGGACCTTGAATTGGACTGAAAATTATTTATAATCTGGAGTTGGGCACTTTAACGCGGACTTTGAACGGTTCTATATGTACCTATTTTTGTATTATTTTAATATGTCGTTTTGGAGGGTCTTCCCATCCTGGAATTCGGCAAAAACAGGGGAGAAGTACATTATAATTATCGCTAAAATATCGTTAAGATAGCGGTGTTGCCAAACTTTGGAAGGACCGCCTAATACAATAAATATAAATTTATCATATATAAATATATTGTTACGTTGTAGCAACCTGACATGACAGACCATGGATAAAAACAAGCGCCATTAGCTCAAGAGTGGAACAGCACAGAATTATGGATCGCTTATTCAATTATGCAGGTTCTCTAGATTATCGGGGGGTTAAGAGTTACAAAATATGGCAGGTCAGCGGAATTTTCTGCCATAAAATTGAAATGAAGATTCTCTTTTAATGCACACATAAAAGAAGGTACACAATAATGAAAACCTTTGCTTAAAACTAGCCTTTCCAAGACAGGTAGATAAAAACAAAGTGGATTACCTTGTAGACATCAGTATGAAGAAAATTCGATTTGTAAGTTTCATTAAAAATTTATATTCGCCTCCAGTAAAATAAAAAGGTTATTTAAAATGTTTTTTTTTTTTCTTGCTACGTAATGAAACGAGCTTTCATTTTATTCAAGAAAAATATTAACACGATACACAATATATCAATATGGGAGCCTCCAGGCGTGCTCTAAAATAAATTACTGTCCTTTTTCATAAACATAATTTACTTATACGGACAAGATAATTCGTATCAAAATCAACAAGAAGCAGCATACACAATGGCTTACAACTGAAGCATTAGCATGACGTTAGACTCCCTTCAACGAGACAATCTAACGTTATAATCTGAGTGTCCCCTGATTACATTCACCATAAAATTCCAATGTATACCTTTGATGAACTTTGCATACCTAATGCACATCGATTTTGTTATAGAATACTTTAGATGAAATTTGCATATCTAATGTTGCCCTCATTATTGCCATATTAAGTTTTAAAAGAAATATATTTCGATAGGAATAAAGGACATCTGAGTTGACTATTTCTTTTCGTTTGATTATCATTGAAAGATGAAAACAGGGCTGCAAAAATTTATGAAATAGAAAACCTGACAATAAAAGCATCACGTTGATCCTTTTTTTCTCCTAAAGAACTGGCTCAGATTTCGATATCCGATACTTTTGTTAATCTTCTTAATAATATTGAGTGCAAGTTTAGCGAAGATGAGCCGTGCTTGTGACCTGTACTACAAGCTTTGAGAAACTGCGTTTCAACCGTGTTCTGAAGGTGACCGAAAATGTAAGTCAGAGAATCGCCATAAATTTTTGATGAAACCGAACCAACATGCCAAAAACCTTTTTAAAGAAGTTTAAGACGTAAATTTCCTTTCCTTTCCTTTCAAAAGCACCTCTGAAATTGTTCAGAGGTGCTTTTGAAAGTAATTTAAAAACACACTCATGGGCATATTACTTCACGTGAAGAAAATACGCGCTAAACATAATTGGAAAATTCACAATAAATCAATAGTATACTGATTTAAACTGGAACATCGTTGTCGGACCTCGATTGTAGCAACTGAATCCATTACTTGCTCATTATGAGCTTATCAGCGAGAACCCTCTTACAAATTGAATACTATGAATTTCATAGTAGTTTGTTCCGCGTTTGCTGTTTAGCTTGACTTAGTACAAACAACTCTAATCGCCTTGAATATCTAATGTTTAAATTTGGTGTAGGATACAACGGCTTAAAATAGACTTGGGCCACTGCATACCTACACCCTACATGCGAAATCAATGAGATAGCCGGCTCGCTGGTAAACTAAACGAAATTGTAAACAAACATTCAGAATCAACAACACCTTGTGATAAGTCATAGCTCTTGTGAGCGATGGACATGTTTGGAAGTAATCCAATAACATGATAGCAATACTCTTCACTGAATCAACTTAATTCATTTGAAGTGATTCAGCAGTTGCTCAATAACCAACAATTTCTCAATGCATATATACATCCACTTGTTATGCAAATATCTTTGAAAATGTTGCAGCCTTCCAAGAAATTAACTTATATCAACACAATTGTGGCTCTGAAGAACTAGAATACATTGTGGCCAGTGGAAATTCAATCCTTGCTTTAAAATACGGTTAACAAACAACTATCGTATATGATTAATAATTGATATTTTTATAAGCAAACACCAGTTGAATTACGGTAGCCGCTATGCTTTATAGCCAAGACATCTACTGTAAGTCAACTGGTTTTGTAAATTTGAACGAAAACTCCATGGAATTTGTGCAGTAATCTACTAGTATGCATTAGTTAGAAATATAATCAGATAGATATATATAGTATTCGATGAATCATTAAATTTCGTCGATATATTCGCAAATATAATAAAGATTAGGTATCGTAACCTTAAATAAACTTTAAAAAAAGAGTGGTATTTCTTTCTTTATAAGCTTGGAAGACTATTTTTCCTGTAATCTGTTTTTGCGTCCAGAAGGATTTAAACTGCATTGATAATGCAATCTTAATTCTCACAGACGAAAACTGAGCAACTCTTTGCAACGGCGAAATCGCCTTTGCAAAGAGTTATTCTGGCATTGCACTACTTTCAAACAGACGGCCTCTCCTAAAGGCCATCCGTTAAAAAGATGAGACTGTCATGACAGCCTATTTCAATGCTAACTGGTCCCTCATCAGATTGCAGGTGGTCTGTAGTGACAACACAGACAAATAATTTGTAATTAACTTTTCGATGGGAGCTTCGCTGCGATATACGAAATAAGTTAAGGTTGTATTGCATACGCTCAGTAATCACTGAATTATGACCACCTGCCAAATACCATGTTGTGCACAGTTCAAGGATTACAGCCGTTATTCGCGTAGCCATTTACTCCACTATATGTTTTCCAAGCATTGTAGACAAATTTGGATGTCAATCAAGATGGATTATATCTTCACTGTGTTCCTCCAACCATTCGTGCAAGGTGCAGGTTCGATGACACGGCGTATTATCGTCTTGGAAGGTTCGTTTCTGTCTGGAAAAAAATACAACATAGTAGGGTGCACATGGTCTCCTAAGAGCTGCTGGTAGACTTCACCAGTAAAACATTGGTCCATATACACCAGGGATCTTAGTTCTTTCCAGTAAGCGGTGCCCCATATTAAGCAACCGGCGCCACCTGCATGGACAGTAGGCACCATGTACGATGGGTCTATGGACGTGTTGCAAGCGCCACACACGAAAGCATTCCTCGAAAGGAAAGCATTTGGACTCATCCGGCCAACACACTCGTTTCCAGTCCTCCAGTGTCCAATCAGGGTGTTGTTGGCGCCACATCATTCTCCGTCAACGATGAGGTGGTGGTGTCTCTTGGTCGTCTGCTGTAGAACCCCATACGTCTGACAGTGCGGGGCCATGAGATGGGGGAAGCCCCTGGGTTCCATTTGACACTAAACTCACTCTACATGTGCGGGGCCATGATCATTTTAGATATTGCTCTTGCATTCCCATATAACAGTAATGTATTGTGATGTCAGCTGCCATACAGTGACCTGCCGTTGAGCCTGTGTAACGCGCTGCACCCTTCACTTACCGCAAACATCCACCATGCGGAATCGTTTACAGTTCTGTGCGGGAGGTGGTTTGACCCGTTCGACACCACTCATTGTACACCTTAACCACAGTGGACAGTCAGCAAAGAAGACATTTCGGATTCGGAAGTACCCAACACACCCGCTTCCACAGCCACGTTGCATAGTCCATTATGGACGGAGTGTTTGTAATTCAGAGATCACTGAGTGTAGCTAAAGCCATTTGTGGAAATTATCACAATATCAAGGCAACTTTACAAAGGCAAGTCTTTTCTGCTCTGAGAATTAAGATCATTGCATTATTAACATGCAGTTTAAATCCAATCACTTTTAAAAACGTATCAAAGGACAAGAATGCAATCACTGTAAATGTTTAAATAACTTCAACTGATTGCGCTTGATGATCATTGAAATATGATCTTTAAAACCCAGCTTACTCCTCCTTTATAATCTCTTGTCCACCAGATAAGGCAACTCGCCTACAAGACGTAAGCGCCTGGCCAGTAGGTACCTTAGTCAAGCCCTACAGAGACAGATGGGCCAGACCACTGGTTAAAAATGATGCAAGGAATCGGGCTCAATAGCAATCAAGAAAACTACCCCCAGCTGGAGATGCAGAACATCACATCCACCTGTTTGCACAAAACGTGAGGAGCATCTCAAATAAGCTCCACACCCTACAAACGATGATGATGTACGGGGACCTGGATTTCATTTGCCTAATCGAAACCTGGTTGGGAAATGGAAAACAGTTAGATCGGCTAACTGCGGCAGCAAACTGCAAATGTGTGGGAACCGGAAGAACAGATAGGCGAGGAGGGGGAGTTATAATTTGCTATCAAAATAAATACCAGTCTATAAGAGAACGAAAAACCAATTCAAATAATTTTGAAGGGATTTGCGTTACCTTTTCAAAAGAGCACGTGAAAATACAGATATGCATCATATACCTCCCACCTGAGCACACAAAGGAGACAAGAAACGAACTCTATGCTTGGCTTGCTGCAAATCTAAAGCCATCAGTCGACACAATAATAGCGGGAGATTTTAATTTGCCTCTTCCGAAACACAGGGCGGCCAAGAAAGAGCTGGATGCTACATTGGGTGCATTGCACTTAACGCAGCTTCCGACACCAGTAACAAGGGGAATGCAGCAACTTGACCTGTTGTACCATAGTTCCTTAGACATAAGGCTAACGCAAAACTGCATAAAATTTAAGTCGGACCACAATCCTATTGAAATAGAAGCAGCACTGAAGATACACAAATACATGCAGGGTAACCACACGAACTGGGAAAAGCAAAGTAAGTATCTTTTCTCCGTGAAGTATATTAATGCAGAGGTCATTCTCAGTCACCTGACTAGTTACAACTGGAATGACCTGCAAGAAAAGCCAGTAGACGAAGCTTTAGAAATGATCACTAAAAAGCTATACCAAACAGCATTGGAAGGAGCAGCAAAAGAAATCAAAATATCTGAGAGAACAAAAGAATGGTTTAACCCACAACTGAAAGCAAGTTTCCTCAGGAAGCAAAAACTGTATAGAAAATGGCAAAGAACGGGTCATCCTGCCGATCACATTCGTTATAAGAAAGAAAGAGCACATTTCATCAAAGCAAAACGACAGGCACACTGCAGTGTTATTCATAACAAACTAAAACGAGCAAAAAGAATTACTAGCAATAGAAATAGCACAGAGAATATGACAGAATGCATTTTCAAGGAATGGGCTAATAACACTTTTAGTAACCTGCATGGACTGAATCAAATTGAGAACACTGATAATGGTAACAAAATTTTGGAATTCCTGAAAAATTTAAACAAGCGAAACTATTCGGCAAGAGAGGAACCAACAAGACCTCCATTGAGTGAAATACTAATCACCAAAGAGAGCGTAATGAAAGCAATCAACGATCTACCCAATAAGGCCACTGTTGGACCAGACAAATTTCCAATGTTCATCCTTAAAATAAGTAGCCCATTTATAATAGATCTATTACTGCACATCTATCAGAAAATCATCAGGTCAGGAGCTTTCCCGCAAGCTTGGAAAAATTACATTGTAACCCCAATACCAAAGATTAAACACCCAAAATTGGCTAAGGATTACAGACCAATTTCTGTTAGTTGCACCCTACAGAAGGTATTCGAAAAAGCGCTTCTTCCCACCATCAATCAACACTGCTTCAGCCATAGACCACCACATTTGCACTCAGTTATTTCGGGTAGATCAACAATAACAAACTTACTGGAAACCCTTTTTCGCGTGCAGAAAGCACTAAATGAGAAAAAGCAAATTGATATTATTTTTTTGGATATCTCCGCAGCCTACGACAACGTCTCAATTCCAGCGCTCATTACGATTTTGAAGAATTATTTTAATGTAAGAGGAAATCTGTTAACTATAATAACCAGCCTGCTAGAACATAGGAAACTTATTGTTAAGCACCAAAAGCTACAATCTTGCTTTACCATCTCGCAAGGAGTGCCTCAAGGGGGAGTTCTTTCGGCTACTCTCTTCGCGGCCGTCCTGACGGTACTACAATTTTATAACATATGCTGACGATGTAAAATTCTTCATCACTTCCAAAGACCATGAATCAGCAGAAAGTATTTGCCAGATGGCAAATAGCACAATCCGAGAATTTGAGAGCTACCTGGATTGCATCGGGCTCCGTATTAATGCACAGAAGTCTGCCCAAATGACCATAAGTTACAAGCAGAATAAAAATGACATCTCAATCTCTGTGAATGGGTCTAGTGTGGAAAAAGTGCACTCTCACCTGGACCTGGGTCTTAAGTGGGATGACAGACTCACCTTTGCTCAACACTTCGCCCATATGAAGACAAAAATATTCGCCGCTTTATGGGCTACTAGGCAGGAACTGGTAGGAATTAGGGATCCTCAGCTAGCGACCAAGTACATTTTAATGTGTGTCCTGCCAATTGCAATGTATGCCTCGCAAATCTGGTCTTCAGCTTCAGATTCACATTATAAGTCCGTCCTTGGGATCGAGTACTGGTTCTTGCGATGGCTTAACAGAGTTGCTGGCCACCCTTTTACTATCTCAAGGGCCATTCTCTACTCAAACCTTAACATCACACCCTGGATGCAGCGGACAATTAACAGAAACATACACACTCTCGCACAAATGCTCACAGGCAGAGTGGATGCTCCAGTCCTGGATAATATTCTAGTTAAACCGCGTGCCACTGCTAGACGTTGCAGAGAACTAAATAATCCACTGCGTTCAGTCCTGAACAATCTTAGTAGCCTGCAAAGATTCTTCCCATCAAATGCAGCGAGAATATTTAACTCACTACAGATAGATGCCGAAAAACTGTGTGAGGATGCAGCATACCGGAAAGAGATCTTCCAGGATTCGTACAGACTTACCGAAATATGAATCGGCTGCAAAGTACTAAAGAATTGTGAATAAAAGTGAAGCTTTCTGCTTTAAGAACAATAATAATTTGTTGACTGGAAAAATATACCTTCTGTAACAGTTATGTTAATATGTAAGTTATAGATGGAATTATTAGTGAATTGTAAATATATGAGTTGTAGAATGATTAATGCGTAAATACTGTATATATTAAACATAAAATGTGTATATAATATTTCGGGACGAGACTACGTGTTCAGTATATGTAACCCACTGCACGTAGTATCTCGTACCCTGATATGTACTTAGCACCCTCCTGGCACTTTGCCGTCCCGGGGTGGTTTCCTTATGGAAATAAACAGATAATAATAATAATAATAAAAAAAAAAAAAACTGCGCACCACTAGATATACTTCTCTACAATCTGGAAAATTTTAAAATCTGGCGTCAATCAACCACCGAAAGTGGATTTTTAAGATTTTACTGCGCATTATATTTGATTTGTATACAACACGGAGACTATTTTATTAATTGTAAATTTTCCAAGCGCCTACATAACATATTTAAGAACACATGTCAGACTGAGTGAAGATTTTAACCAATTGCAAATGTGTATCCTTTTGCTAACGGCATTATTCCTTAATGAGGAGGCAGATTACGATGTTAACAAATGCGCTTAATCATTAAGGAATGATGTTTATCCTTGTTAGTATATTCCCTGATGACAATACACTCCTGCCAAGTCCACAGTAGATGGGGTTCTATTTAAGGAATAAAGATCAAAAACAATCTTTTGTGAAAAGATTACAAAATTTCACTAAGAATTGTTTTATTACTTTCCGCAACCAGTTAAGGCAATACGAGTCAAATTTAAATTGTGCCAGCAATGCAGACTTACGAGATAAAATTTAAGAAACGCCAGATATCACTGAAACCATTTGTAGGGCATAATGAAACGCTTCTAAAATTCGTCCGCTGGCATCTGGAGGCAGGAAAGATGGGGTGTGTTTTATTATTTTCATCGCAATCAAATCGATGAGCGAATGCAGACAGCTTGTTGTTCAACTACGCCGGAAATCTTCAGGCTATCTCTTTAATGATCGAACGGTGTTAGAGTGGCAATAAGGCTGCCGATACAATAAACAGAGATAGCCGGACCTGATCCCTTTAATAGGTAATTGCCAGAATCTGAGATTATTTCCTCATTTTGCTGATGCAGACTAATCACGATAAAAGTGATCCTAAATTAGCAGAAAATGGCATTTAAAAGTTTTGTAACACAGCACTATGAAACGGGTCTCAACTGTGTAAGTGCACAACAGCTGGGTATCTACATCACTTCATTAACGCCATCTATCAAAGAACAGAGGGGTGATAAGCGTTTCTATCAAGTTTGTTGGACTACGGCTTTCTTAATGTCCATATAATGTGTCGATAGACGCTTGCCAAACCATGGAGATAAGGAACATCAATAAGGACAGACCGTTAGTGTTTTTTGGGGGATGCAGTACATTACAGAAGGGGGTTCAGTTTATCGTCTTGGCCTTTTACCATAATAAAAACAAATATTGCGTAACATTAGTGGACACTAGGGATTACTTTATTAAAATGGATGATAAACACAAAGATTCCTTCGGATAAAGTCAAGGGCACGTTAATATCAGTCGATAAATTAACGCGTGGACTTCAGAAATAACGGCTTCGCTTACAGTCGAATAAAGAATACACATAAAATCAAAGTATAAATTAAAAATTACAACAAAAATGGATAAAGAGCAACTATTTAAATTAAAAGTAATAAAATTTTATAACGAAAATAAACCAAATGATGCAAGTAATTCAGACATGTGTAGGGCCAGCTTTAAAAATGGGGTCATTGTGATGCACGCATTCTTTATCTATTTTTCCTATTTCACATACGCAGTATCAGTTTCAGGTTGCTGAAACTGATATTCAGCGGGAGCCTTGTGTCCAGTTGACGTCTTCCGGCAATTTGGGGAGTTTTTATTAGGTCACTGATATCAGGGGTATCAAGTCATCCTGTGATTAGTCTGGCCAGCGTAAGAAGGTTCGCTGCCACAATTCGTTGTTTCCTTGATGGAACTTCGAGATTGATGTTGAGTTGGGCCCTATAAATAGTGAAATGGTTACCAGTCGACCATTTCAGGAGCCAGTCCAGGCTGAGGAACATGTTGAAGTGTGTTTTAGGGGCCGATGGCCAAATAGTTGCTGCATAAAGAATAATGGGGTAATGACATCGAAAGACGTATTTCTTGACCAATTCAGCATTGTGTATCCCCGTTAGTTCCTGGCGGATTGCCCAAATAGCAAATAGATTTTCTGTTCTCGTGTTCAGGAAGGGTGCCTGGAATGTCAGACCCTCATCCCATACTAACCCCAGATCCTTGTTGGAAACATTGTTAGACGCATATGAACTTATTGCCATCAATACCTTTTCACATTTTTTTAATGCCCTCTACAGCGTGAATTGGTGTTTGGAGAACAAGATTTATTCCAAGCAGATGAATCATGAGAATAAAAGGTGGTTTAACACCGCAATCCCAAACATTGCCAAAATCGCCTTGATAATATGAGTAAATTATAATCTAGCGTTGTTGTGCAACAGGAATTCAATGAATTCTTTTAAATTAAACGATCCTTATGCCTATATTATCTTAAACAAATTACTTATAAATGATTCCCGTGCTGTACTAGGAATTGTTCGACATCACTTTGGTATTTTATTTTCGAAACCAAAAATTTTTGTTTCTTCAACAGTGAAAACCACGAACACGAATCGATACCGTATTACCTAGTCGTAAATTTCAGTCGCACATTTCCCAAATTGAAAACAAACTCCAATGACAGGACCTTTAACAACACTACAACTCTGATGAATACGTACTGCTTACGGTACGCAATGACCTTATAGACGGAAACAATAATGTAGGTCAGCTGCCACAGTTTTAGTCCTGGAATGTGTTTTCAAACCTTAGTAATCTAATTCGCCCTTTAGCTAGTTCTCTAGATCCACAAGGTAGACGTTTGTTTCAATAGTTTAGTCTTTGGAAAATCTTTTTTTCTTATGTCTTGTTGTTTGTGGATTTATGGCGAAAGAGCTGCTTTGGCTATATTGCGATCTGGTCTGTAGCTCTCCTTTAACTTAAATGCTTGTCCTCTAGTTTATTGATATTATCACCTGAGAAAGAGAAGGATCCAGCTTATTCACCCCTTTAAAAACTTTTATCATGCTTTTAAAAGGTAAGGTGGTACACTACTAAAAAACCTTTCAATTGAATAACATGTTACTTTTCAGAAAGGAAATTTCTCACATACTTTCTGATATGAAGTTTCCAGACCTACAGACGATACTCCAGACAACATCTAACCATCACTTTAGACAAAGAAACGCTACTACCACCACCATTTTTGTGCTTAGTGGAAATTTTCCATAGATCAATATAAAGCCACGTATATCCTGGCGGCTGACTACGCTGCTTAAAAAAATTCTTATCAGTTAAAAACAAAACATTAAATAGATTAAAATGAAACATCGAACAAATATAAATTAAATTGAAACGAATATATATATATATAGACATGTATAATAATTTTAATAAAAATTAACTAAAATATTAGTGAATATATCAAATTGTTTTTAATGAGGTAGTTAATAAAATTGCAAACCAACTTGAGACAAAATCAACAGAAATGAGCTGAAAACGAAGTGGGGGTTTTTGAGTTAGCAAGACAGGATCCTCAGCTGAATAAAACATCAACATTTTAGCTTCTTTTACAGTTGCGCATTCATTAAGCTAACAGTTTTTTCAAGCCAAACAACTCCTTTTCCAGCCAGCGGAGAAAGGATCGTTCAACCGATAAAAATTAGCGACAAATCAGAGAAAGATTAAAAGCAAACATTCCTTCATCTTTAATGTCATCTCCGTTCAATTTTCTTAATAGTCACTTGACATAACGCCTCTTCGCTGTCTCCCGTGTCGTGCGCACATTAAACTTAACTGCCATTTCGGCAAGATCAGATTACAGACACGAAGATAAATAACCTTAACGAACTATTACAATTATAAAGAATCCCTTTCTGTTTACACGAAATCAATCACATCATAGAATCTCCATTCCTGCCATACCCATATTAACAGCACACGCCAAAGCATCGACTTCGAAATGAATACAGTATTACCGAGGAAAAACTCTTTCTATAAATATAAAACAGTCCAACATTGCAGTATATACTCTTTATAGAAATTTTCCAATCTTTCTGTTTATCTGTGTAATATTTCCCATCCATCCATTTCTACAAGTGGAAAGGGAGACTCCATTTTAATACTGGAATAAATATTTTAATACACAGAGTAAATAATCAAATTCATTTTAATTAAACATACAATTCAGCAAAAACTGTGAATCAGATTACATGAGTAAAAACAAAACTAATGAATGAGAGATAGCACTTAAAATAATTTAATATTTCCTAACTTTTTTTCTTTCCCACTGGTTTTTCAATATGACCAAAATAAAAATTCAAATCAGGCATAACAACAAAGGTAAAAATATTAATGGCTAAAAGTACGTTCAAAGAGCAAAGCGCAGAATATAAAAGCCAGAATATATTGCAATACAACTAATTATTGTGGACTGAGCACATAAGGCAGGCCTTGTGAGTTTAGTGAATTCCATTTATGCTACTCATCATTATGAAGGTGTCCATCTCGAATATACTCCGCACAATTGGAAAGCAGCTGTCTTTAAGAAAAAAAACTTTACAGAAACTTGTATTTGCCAAATAATCATGTTGAAAATTGCCAATGCATTACGTTAATCACTGTTCCTCTCGACTACTATATTTACGTGAAGGAGATGAATGCCGTGGCCAAGAGCAGTTTTCCATTTACAAACTGTTCACAAAGCATTGTGTCAACAAGGATTACATCGGCAAGCTGGGTCCATCATTTCATGACAGGCGAAATGATGTCATGGTTTGAAGAACTGACCTCTTAAACAGTGGAAACAGTTTCTCTGGAGCAAAGAATCTCGATAAACTGCATTGTATATCGTTTTAATCAGATGGAAGAACCTTGATATGGCATCAACGAGGAGAATATTTTAAATGGATTATACTCGAAGCTTAGTTATGAGAGTATGATGAGTTTGGTATTAATTTCGTGGGGTGGCATTGCTCTATACGACGAAATAGTTTTTGTGGTAAATACCATGTAGAAGAAACAGCAACATTGTGACATACAAAACGCCGCTATTTCAACGTTAAGTTAACAGCAATGGAGAAAAGGATCCTAATGATGATGTTATTATTATTGGGTTTTAGGGGCACCGGCAACTAAGCTTATGTTGCTCCATGTATATTGTCTGTAAATCGCGTGTGTTCTGAGCTCGATTTTCGTTTTGCTGGCTACCATTGCCTGGGACCGACTAACTCAGCCATGTTGTGAAACAGGCCCATAAAAATTCTTCTCGTCATCGACAGGATTCGAACTCAGGTATTTTCTACCCGGTCTGGGGAGGACGGCGATCCTACAAACTGTGCTACGCACGTTGGCAAAGGACCGTGAAATTTCACATTCAAGATAAATAATGTCAAAATTCTTGCTTGTAACCAGCTGTTTAATGACTTCAATAAAAAAAAAAAATAACTAGATTGCTCAGGCAATGCTTCCCACTAATAAACCCACAATCTGATCTAATAAGGATACCATTCGTATCGAGATGATCTTCCATATGGTATCCTTAATGAAAGGGACCCATGATGTTACCAGCCATGCAGTCAAACTCATTGGTCTACAACGTCTTTCCACCTCCTTTGTGGATTGAGGGGGTCGTCAGCGCTTCTCCAGTGTAGGGGAATTCTCCGCTCAGTCTAATAATAATTTTATTAACATCCTCAACGGGATGATGCGTCCACATGCAGTTTTCAGTACAACAGAATGTATACCATTTATTTCCTTCATTCTTATTCAAGTTTTTTTTCCGTGATTAAATATCAAAATTTACAGCAGTTTTAACTCCTTGTCCCTGACAAGGAGTTAAAACTTTTCCAGTTCGATCAAGTAAGAGGCCTCTCATCCGATTCACTCTCTTGTGAATTTTTTTTTTTTTTTTTTTTTTTATTCACGTAAGATAAGAACTCTTTCTCCATTTTAAGTCTTTTTGCTGGTGATTTCTCGTACTCAGCTTTCGCCTGTCTTTCTTACTCCATCAGTAAAATTCGAGACAAAAATTATCATCACCTAAATTCTAACTCTTATTCACTGAACAGAAAACTTGCTTATTTACTGATTAATTTATTTACGAATGTTTTCAAAAATAGTAGTGAAAAATGAAGTCTTTGCACGCCATAATGCGAAAGTTCGGAACTCGCGTGAGTCCAATGTTGTAGGCAGGGAAGAATACCGACTCCCTACAGACCAGCAATTAACATGCCATCCACGTCT
The DNA here is from genome assembly GCF_048544385.1 of Mastigoproctus giganteus. Classification (NCBI taxonomy): domain Eukaryota; kingdom Metazoa; phylum Arthropoda; class Arachnida; order Uropygi; family Thelyphonidae; genus Mastigoproctus; species Mastigoproctus giganteus. The sequence goes on from NC_143583.1 coordinate 9,123,072, forward strand.
TCACTCTAGACTGGGATGTTTTCCTCTATGATTAGTGTATGTCTTTTTATTGTCACGCAAAGATCTCATTGTGAAGTTACAGTCGGATATTTCTACGGGTTCTTCGATGTGTTCAGACTATTGCCAGTCTTGTAAATCAGTGTGTTTGTTATGGTGTTGGATGAAAAGTAAGAGCACAGCAAAAAATAGTACGCCAGACAGAACTCCTCCTTTGAGCGAAGCCAATAGAAGTAGTTTTTGAAAAGTCTTGGCCTCGAACAATATTTTGAAATACTTTTCTTACCAAGAGGGAGTTCATGTAAATCAAGGTATGTTTTCTCTGTTATTAAAATAGCTTTTACAAATAAGTAGGAGAGTAAAAGTATCAGCAGGCTCAAAACATGTTGTCCATGTAAGTGACTTTTAGTTATGATATTCCCTTAATAGATCCCTAGAGGAATTAACCATTAGTTTTGATTTTAAAAGCAAGTCACTCACTAGTAGGAGACTCACTAATTACACTTAACTTGATAATACTTGTAGACTTGAGAGACTTGACTCACTAATTATACTTTTGATAATACTTGTAGACTTGAGACTTCGCAAAACGTCTGGGAGAAAATTTATCCTCATTGCGTACACTAGGTTTTGTTTTTTTTGTCTGTAAGAAATATGCTTTTTAAAGATTGAATTCATTTTGGCAGAAGCGCAGGTATTAGAGAAGTCATTAGAATGACCATGCGAGTAACATAGGCCAAATATCACAAAGTGCATCCTCTCTGTGAATGTGTCCGAATTATAATTACCTTATGCAGAAAAGGAAACATTGTGATTGGTCAAAAACCACAAGCACACACATACTACAAGGAAAATCGTTGGCAGGTTAGTCGTTGTGGGGTTTTATGTGTATCACAGCCACTTAGACAATAAAGCCTGTATGCATTATGTCTGTAAGTTGCGTGCTTTCTGTGGTCGATCTTTTTGTTTGGACGAAAGACCCGAGTTTCCGGGAGGAAAAAAAAAAAAAAAAAACTATGCTACCCTTGCCTGAGACCGACTAGTTCAGCCAAGTTGTGAAAAAGGCCCATAATAATTCCTCCCGTTATAGACAGAATTCGAACTCGGTTTTTTTCCACTCGGTGCGTGGTGGACTGTGATTAACGACCAGAAACCCACTTTGTTTCAAAATGACTTATATCGCTGCACAAATGGTCCGAAAAACGGAAAATGAAGTTTAATGCTTCTAATGCAAGGTATACACCTAGAAAACATAAATGTAGGAAATGCTTATATGGGCTGTGGTTGGGAGGAATTAAGAGCTTCGAAAGGTCTTAAAGGTTACGATTCTGTCGGACATAAAATTTTCCATGTAGTGTATCCAAGCGGACAGGAAGGCATATAGCATCCGGTTCATGATATACACGATCTTCACAAATATGATAAAATTATATCATTGTCCCTTTCTAAGATCGAATTTGATCGAATTTTGAAATGTTGGATTATTATGTTTAGAACTGGTGCTGTGACTACAATTGAAGAAAAATACAGAGCTTATAAGAAGGGTTGGAAGAAGGGTAACCAGATTGGTGAGAGCTGTTAATCGATGTCCATGATAACAGCATAAATGGTGAGGAATGCAAAGCGATCCTGAAGGGAATTAGTAAAATGAACGAGAGGGGTACGCTTTCACTAGTAGAAAAGCATGAACTGGGGATCTTTTGGAGTAATTTCTGGATCTCATGAAGTTTACCTTTGAGCAGTACGTTGTAGATCACTGGAATAAGTGCTTGCTACAGTGCGGAGCCTCTGGCAGACAATTATTTCAATTGAAGAGTTTGGTAAAGTGCAGAGGGGAATTGGATAGCCACTTTAGGCAACAAAGGGAAGGTAGTTGAGGAAATTTCTTTACTTATTACTTTTTCTTTTCTTTTTAAATCAAATTCAGAAAAAGTCCGAATCAGCCTATCTAATAACTAACTCTTTTCATGACCATCTGCTGTTTTTTTTTTCTCTATACAATCTCTATTAATTTTTAGAATTTTAATTTCACTGTCCTTTTGTCCCTTCTTTTCAGCTTTTAAGTATCTAATGGTGTATGCAAGTATTAGATGACCTAATGAAGCCAAATCTTTTATAGAATATTTTATTGCCTAATAAAAGCAAATATCTTTGTATACACTACTAGATGATCTGAACACGATCTGATTAAATTGATTTCTGTTGTAGTAAACTAAAAGATGGCCAAGTTAAACCGAATATTTTTTGCGTTCCATTTTAGGCCACCTGAGAATTGACTTATTTTATTAATTTCGTAGCTAATGTAACTTGAATTCTTCCTCTGATCCGTCTTCGAAGAGTTCCTTTCTACAAGAATTCTAACCAGCTGTAAAGGGAATAACGTCTCAATTTAATTAGCAAACTTAAATTTGCAAAATTCCATTAAGATTTCGCTCGTGATCTAATTTAAATTCCAGCAAACATCTTCGCTCCAAACGATCTTCTCATTGTGATCCTGCAAAGAAAAGCGACCAAGTTCAACCATCGTCTCCGCTGTCACCGATAGCTTCTCAACCTTCCTGGGAAACTGTCAAGGATCGATTGTTACTTTCTTATCCTTTTCCGAGCAAACAGGTTTTGTCTGTGGTTTGCATGTGTATCGAAAAGTGTCGGCTCTCGCCGCACAATGCGTTGCAATTGAATAAAACGCTCGTTCATCGGCGAGCCCGTGTTCGTCTGCTAATTTCCGTATGCCGAGGCCATCCAATGCTTTTCCATTTTCCACTCTGTCACAGGGTTGATGTTATTGGATTTTCGTTCAGTCTACCTCCGTAGGTTCTGAGTCTCCGCGCGCAGTTTGTCGACACTTACACAGTTAGACTTGTCCCTGGATGCCCCAGTAATGTATACCATGTCCCGCGCATCTCTCGCTCTGCTGGGGAACGTAAAAAGAAATTCTTTCTCAGAATTCTGCATAATGCTATCTCTTTTCGGAGACCTCATGTCGGTCATAAATCATGCTTAATATGCCCTTTGACTTCCTTGTTCATCGTGTTTCGTCAAAGGCTTCGAATCTACCTTTTCAACTACTATTTTGAACCCTCATGTCGTCCCGTTGGAAAAACAGTTAAACAGCCCATGCTGATAATAAATTGAGCTTTTTTTTAACTGAGGAGTTTGCTAACACATGGAATTTTGGGCAAATCTGTTTCTTTTAGTTTGGTCTAGATGCGAAATCGATTCAAAAGAGTTAAATTAGCATCTCTCTCTCATCCTCAATCTTTTCTTTCTTTCGGATCCCTTTCTGTGTTCGTATGTTTTTCACCCATCTTTTCTCTTTGGCTCTCACTATATCTGAAAAAAAAAAAAAAACATCGCGTTTATTATCTTTTGTTTGTAGTTGTAGTTATATATTTTATTAAAATGCTTTGGCGCCTTGATATTATGGTCTGCCCAACCTGCGGCTGCTCAGTTTGTATCTAAATAAAATAAATATGCTAATTACACATTTTAAATAGATCATTTGTTTTTTTTTATATAGAATTTCTAATTATATAGTTAACTCAATTCGCTGAACGTTACACATATAATGTAAACTATGAAATATAACTCGTTAGTTTTCATAGTAACTCAAGTCAGCATGAAGTGAGATGGCGTGTGACATGCGTTTGCTAGCAGAGATAAGGAGGTGATTATCCCTTTGTATAAGGCAATAGTCAGGCCATACCTTGAGTACTGCGTACAGGTCTGGACGCCTCATTTCAGAAAGGATGTAGAGTTGCTTGAGCGAGTACAGCGAAGGGCAACAAGATTGCTGAGAGGAACAAGGGGGTTCTCTTACCAGGAGAGGCTTAAATTCTGTTGGTTGCAGCATCTGGAGACTAGGCACCTGCGAGGTGATCTAATTGAGATGTATAAGGCCTTGAGTGGTTTGAGCAGGCTCAATGCTGACGGGATACTTCCGCTTGCTCAGACTAAAAACCTGAGGGGGCATAGATTCAAATTGAGAAAAAGACAGTTGTAAAATAGATGTGCGGAAGTTTGCCTTTATCCAGCGGGTAGTTGATTGATGGAACAAACTTCCATCTGTTGTTGTGGAAGCTAATAGCTTAAGTAAATTTAAGGCTGAACTACACAACCATTTGGAGTGACCGGATGGACGAAATGGGAAGGGTTTTTTTTTTTTTTTTTTTTTTTGGCTGAGGCTGTATAAGCTTGCTTTCTTGCATCAAATGCCTCAACTAATGGTAACGTGTTTTTTCAGTGGAACAATGCTTTGTTAATTTTTTCGTAAAGAAAGGTTAATAAAAAAAAAGATTAATTGATGTACTCATACAGAAAAATAACAATTGTGAATTAACATCAGTACTGACACCGTTCTCAATTCTTTACTTTTGAAAGTAATCATTCCAGAAGAGATAAGGCATTGCGATCTCTTAAATCGACTATCTGAAACCAGCTCTAAGAAAAAAAGAGGCGATCTCTTTTTCCAAATTTATTGTTTTCCTCCATATTTCGCTAATCTGACTATAAACTGATTGCTTGAACTTGAATGGCATGCTCTTCCAAACCTTCTTACAGTCTGATTTTTAAATCAGTGTTTTCCACTTGTTTGCGCTGCTTAGAGGGCACAAAAATCAAGTCAAATGAGAGGGCAAAAAGTTAATTAATGTACACAGCGCGTTACATTTCAGGCGTGTTCGATGTGTTTTATTACATTAAAATAAGTTTTCTTTTTCTCTGAATAACAGAAGTGAAGAGCAAATATAGTTGTCTCCTTAACAATTAATTACTAAGATTATAACTTTATAGAAGATTTTTTTTCCAGAATGATCTAGGTAGATTTCAGGGGTTGGTCTGAAAACAAGGGCTTACACCTTGGGAACAGTAACCCCAAAATAACTTATACGCTTGGTGGAGTTTAAAGTCAGTAGTAGAAGGATGGGACTTAGGAATTACGAAAGGTCACACATGAAGTTTTTCGAGCATTGTAGACAGGTTGCAAGGAAGGTCAATGGTGTCTTATCGATGATTTATCGAACAATTGCTAGTAGAGATAAGGACGTTATAATCCCATTGTAAAAGGCTATTGTTAGACCACACTTGGAATACTATATTCAAGTATGGACACCGCACCTAAAAGAAAAACATTGTGCTTGTTAAAAAACGGGTAACACGCCTGGTGAGATCGGCAAAGGTACGTACATTCGAGGAAAGATTTCGAATATGTGGGTTGCAGAGCTTGAAAACTAGACACCTTAGAGGAGACTTACGGGGGAGATGTTTAGACTGGATTGCAGAAATTTTTATTTTAGCCAGCGAATTATAAATTACTGGAATAAGTTATCTACATGAGTGGTAAAGCTGACCGTTTGGGAAAATCAAAGTTCAGCTGGATAGTTGCGTGCGGGAGGAGAGAAAAGCATAGGTTGACTATTTCCTTTCCTTTTTTTTTTACTCTTTTTTTTCTTTCTTTTTTCTTTCTTTTTTTTGGCTGGTGCAACATAAGCCTTAGGCTTCCTTGCACCATATGGCCATTAGTAATACTAGAACCTTAACTTTCTAATTTTCAAGCAATAATCACATTCTAAAACTTCTTGAAAAATTGAAATACGTAAACTACCAGAACTCCTGGACAGATCTATTACAAAGGAGGGAAGGTACCTCCAAAACTGACTGCAATTTAATTTCCTGTATCAACTGTATGATTAAAAAAAAGGCAGTAGAATGAAAATATGAATTCCATTCACCGTATTTCACATTCCGTTTCTTGTTGCTTCATGGCTCAGGTAGAGGTACTATATTATTGTGGGTCACACAACGACTGTTTTCAAACCATCTCCGCCTTTTTACCTTCTAACTTTCTCTTATTTTCAGTATTTTTCAAGTCTCGATCTTTCTGTCTTTCTCGCTCTTTCACACACACACACACACACAGATACGTGTTGGTGATTAATTCTATGTGAAGGAGTTCGGTATCTCTGGAAGCAATATCTTCGGCTACAAGGTCGTGTCCTTACGTGGAACAGGGGCCCGCTAATGTGTTTCAGGGAAAGGCACATCGTTTGGTTACTCCGCTTCACGCCCATTTGGAACCCATTTTCACATTTGGTCACTTCGTAATATTCCCACAAAAGACACTTTGGAGGCGCCTCAAGTAAGACGACGGAAATGACGTTTCTGATAAGACACAATGAACTGCGGCATAAATCAATGGGGTGGGCGAGTAGCTCGCTCCATGAAAAGAAGCAGAAATAGTCTGGCGAGCTGTTCTTCTGGGGTAAACGTTGGTCTATTTAACGAGAACTAATAACCCTAATGGTATATCAGCAGTGCCAAGCTTTACACGCTAACTATCGGTATCTGTCTGTGGATCACGTGATCATTTTTCCTGACAGAAGGCCTCTACACAGGCTCTTCCATTTTTCCTTACGTGGCACGCGTTAAACTGCAAGGAAATGATGATGATGGCGCGTCTTCTATAATTGCGACTCCACGTCTTCATACAGTCTCTTCACAAAAGATTCGGATCGCCTCTCCATTAAGGTTCGCCAAATGCGCTATCTAAGAATATTCGTACTGTCAAATATCACAGGAGATATTTTATTGTGCAATGCATGCCCTTCAACAAGGGGGAAGGGGCATTTCCATTAAAGTAATCAGAAAGCATTCGCTTTAACAGTGATTTCATTAAATTATTGTGTTTTACTTTTGAAGGTGCTCTTTAGGATTCATACATGAATCAGAGAGGACGTTTTTCGGTTAACAACGCCAAATGCTGGGATATCACATCTACGATTACCACAAGAAACCTTATAGATATGATGCGCACTCGGATAATGTGGGTATTTCTAGATTATAGAAATAACCCATATCAAGCCTAATCTAAAATTATTGATTAGGCTTATTTATAAGTTCCAAAACGGAACTTATAAATCAAATGTTTTTGCCATTATGAGAAATGCATTAAAATTCTCAGAATATCAAAATAGTGTTTTAAGAAGCTCAGAATGTTTAGAACTATAATTCTTCTTATTCCTGAACATGGCTTCATAACGTACTGGATCACCACAAGGATATTTAAAGGGCAGAAAGATAAGATATAGTTTGTAGTGAAACATATCTTACAGACGTTTTTTGAATAATCAGCCTGACTCTTATTCGTACAAATCTTGGTTTACCACTTTGGCCTAATCTCTTAATTAGGTCCTTTGTACAAAGGACCTATTTTAATTGTAATTATTGGCATAAGATAATAAACTTACCTAATCATGACTTCAAAAGACTCCTATCATTTGCAGGTTATTTCCATTAAGAGATTGATACCAATTACCACACTTATTATACTGCGATGATTACCCTTGTTAAATGCATCACGTTTTGGAACTTCTGCCAGCCCCTTGGTCAAACACACTACTCATCTCGGTGATCAAAATGTCCAGGAAAGAAGGAAAAATAAGATTATGTCATAAGAGAGTGATGAACCCATTACCTATAGAAGATATATATATATATATATATATATCTTGGCAAAAGTCAACTGATTCCGAACTGACCTTTATATATATATATATATATATATATATCCTCTAAAGGTCAGTTGTCTTGTAATTATAGGAATTGATTTTAATCTAAGATTAAAAAAAAAAAACATCGAAATTTTCATTTATATTCTGGTATCAAATGGCTGGAACTATAATACATCTATATTCTTTCCAATATTTGTATTTATCGTATCTCGATTTTTCTTATAAACATTACTTCATCTTTCTTTTGATAAAATTCATTTTTCCCCCAAGATTTTTTTATATTTTTTTATGTAAATATTTTTAAAAGAATTAATTTTTAGATTAAAATTTTTATTGTTAGCATGGGAACATCTTAAACGTGTTCGGATACGTCCAATTTTCCATATTACCCTTTTCTGCATGTTTACAACGTTCAGCAATTCGAATTTCAAAGAACATCCTTGTCTTGCATCTGTACGTTGTTTTACAGTCACATGCACTGCGTTGTGCATGATACTGCAATTTTATGAAACTTTCAGTTTCATAAAAATCCATAAGATGTTTCAATGGTTACGATTTTGAGCTTTTTATTAAGTTTTAAATAATTCAAAATATAAGTTAAATACTTTTATAAATAGGAATGAGACCAATAAAAGCCGATATATATATATATATATATATATATATATATATATATATATATCTCCTTTCCGATGTCAGAAAGTGCATGCACTAGACCCTGCTGACTTTGCCCACCGTGTCGAGTTCAACTTGCAGCCTGATTTTGCCAATAATGTGCTTTACACTGATGAGGCATTGTTCAACAGCCTCAACAGTCGTGTGTGTAGAGAATAATCCCCATGCAATGGCTGAACATGGCTACCAATAAAGGTTTAGCGTCAATGTATGGGCTGGTATTGTGGGAAACGTTTTAGCTGAACCATACATGTTGCTAGAGCAAACATGTATGGTCTAGTTTTCTAGAGCAAACACTTCCAGAGTTGTTGGAGGATGTTCCTTTGATTGTCCGAGCACAAATGTGCTTCCAACATGATGGCGCACCACCACATTTTCACAAACGTGTACGCACACACTTACATACAACCTTTCCACGCAGATGGATTGGTCATAGGTGGACCTGTAGTCTGGCCAGCAAGGTCACCTGATTTGACTTGTTTGGACTTTTACTTTTGGGGATACATGAAGAATCTTGTGTATGAAACGCCAGTGGAGGGAACTTATAACACAGATTGTCGCAGCAAGCGCAGAGATACAAGACAATCCTAGGAACTTCCAACGCCTACAACATTCAATGATGCGTCGGTGCGAGTTATGCATTGAACATCATGGTCACTAGTTTGAGCACTTCTTATGAATTGTTTTTTCTATTTTGTGTGCAAGAAGAGCAAATGATTTCTATGCATTAAAAGACAGCATGGGTATCTCAGTAACTGCGTAGATTTCCATATATAACTGTGTGTAACAAGATTAGTCCAATAACGAAACAGCATAAGTCAAAGGCGATGCTGTGGTCGGAAACAGCTACTTGATGTAAGAGGCCAACATGACTAATGTACTGTAACAGAAAGGCTACAGTCAGTCAAATAACAATCCAGTGCAACAGCGGAAATTAAACAGGCATTCCATAAGGAACAACCCGTACTCCCGAATTGTTATTATTGGAGCCGACGACCGATTCGGATTCCACTGTCAAAAATAGAAGGTTAAGTTATAGTGGGCTCATGAAAAGTGAATAGCGAAAGACGATATTGTTTTTTTTTTTTTTTTTTAATTATTAAAGAAGGCGATCCCCACCCAGCTTTCCTGGCAACCATACCATCTCTTGCAAATACTGCATAAGTAATTTCTGGCATAACATATACTACTAGTAGTAGTTGGTTATCATTCCTGGCGTATGAATACGGCCAGAGACTGACGATCAGAAAGGTTCTGACGAATCACAGTTCCTGTACGCTGATGAGAAGACTAGAACATGTCAAAAGACCATGAGTCTATAGACGCGGCCAGCCCGATATCTCAACAATACATGAGGCTGATGGTGGAGCTGTAATGGCGCGAGTGCATATTGGATCGATACCAATGAAGAAACATTTGCATGCTACAGCGTATCTAGAAATGTATCCGAGCAGGTACATCCTTTAATGGCTGCAGTGCATTCACTTACATTACAAACGTATTCTTCCAATAGGAAATGCTTCATGTCACAAAGCCAGAATTGTACATAACTGATTCCATAAAATGGGAGTGAATTCAGTCTACTGCTGTGACCACCCCAGTCACCACTGAAAGCCAACTGGGAACCTCTTGGAATGAGGTGGAACGGGTTCTTCGGAGTAGAGATCCGCAACAATCCGTTATATAACGATTGTAGGAACAGTGTCAACATGGATCAGCATCCCTGTGTATTCTTTCTTGTTGCGTCTATGTCAAGATGATCCGGGCTGTTCTGAGAGTTGAAAGGGGATCTAGTCGCTATGGCAGTGTGCCTATTAAATTTGCCACTCACTGTACGTTACAAAGGCTTAGTAAAATTATTATCTAATCTCTCGATACGTGGAAAACCATGAATTCTCATCAGCATAGTGTATCGCGTTATGCTGGAAATTAGGCCGATTTTTCAACTAAAGCTGAAATATTTAAGGAAACTTCCGCAAGCCTTTTGACTGTGAAAAAAAAAATTACATTAAAACGGGGATTAACCATTAATTAATTATAAACGACTAAGTTCATATAAAATATCTTATCGACCAGATTTTTAAAGACTCTCGGAGGTTCCAAATGTGTTGTGATGTCTGATTAATAGCTTGCAAATGAGAGAAGAGTTTTTTGGAGGGACGAAAAAACCAACAGCAAAAAATGACTGCAGAAAAAGCTAACATCAACTCGTGTGGCTGAAAATTGCATAAATATTTTAAGGATAACAGAGCCTCGTGAGCGAATATGTAGGTCATGCTTCCTTCACTGCAGGCTTCTGATGTTAAAAAAATAATATACAGTAGTCTGGCTCCATTCCAAAATGCTCCTTCCAAGCAACACGTGGCAAGAGATTTGTTCGCAAAGCAAGATGCTAAAAAGCAAAGCAGTTGGTCAAAAAAAATTCTTTGTATACAATTAAGTTTTGTGGAAAACTGGTTATTAAATAAATCTGTGCATTAGTATAGAAAAGTACCTTGAGAAAGATTAAACATCGAGAGTTTATTAAAAAATATTTACTATTTTTTGCTTACAATATTAATTTATTTTTCTGCTTAAAATAATTACTCATAATCACTTTTAAAATCTAAATTAGTTAAATATGCTTTTAATTTCTTTATTGATAGATAATAAATCGCTCGCGACATTTACTGCTCAGAACATATGACACAATTTCACTTGCTGACGTGTTTTACTGGGCTGACATCGATTAAGCCCAATTTGAATTTGGATTATTTGACTATCTTAGACTGGTCGAGAAGGGTAGAATCGGATGTGACTACTATGGGGTAAAACGTTTCCTTATTTTTCGGTATATAAGATGCACCTAAAAAGAAGGGCTATTTGGTTTCGAAATTAAATACTTCTGTCCCAGAATTCACCTTAAGATGATCCACTGCTCCATCGTGCACAGCACAAGCGTTGCGTGATAGAGTACGATATGGGTGACGCAATAGCTGATGTTATTGTAAACTGCGCATTTACATCAGAACATCAATAAACGTAATAATGGTATTTGATAGAACATCGGCTAAACTAGGCTTATAACTTAGATTATTGGAAATGTAAAAATAAATATGAAATTTGCTGGTATCCCTCGGGTAACTTTTCCAAAAAAAAAAAAACAGAAATGCATAAGACGTCACGATCACTATGTTCTTTGGTTCCCCTGATGAGTGAGCGACACTTGACATAAAACAGGCAGAATCAAACGACAGAACCATCCTCAGATTTTCGAATTGCATATCAAACAACATACAATGGGTGTATCTGATATGAAAAGTATAAAAATTTCAACACAATCATATGAAGCACTAGTATGAAGTGAGAACAGGTAGCCACCAATTTCAATAAATTATACGTTTTTTATCTGTTGGTGAATCTACAGATGATATTAAGGTCCCGTTATTAAAAAGGGAGTTGTTAATGAACGTATTAAGACTTATTAAATATTAAGGAATTAAAAACATAAAATAATTAAAACTTATTAAATATTGTCAGTTGTCACTTTTTTGTTAAAAGGATTGAAAAGTTGAAACACATTCACAATGGATTTAAACCCGACACAAAGTGTGTTATTATTCATTCTTTTGATTTCAATTATTTTTCGAATATTTCAATTAATAGATTATTTATATATAATTAATTTAACTTAAAGTTTTTCTCTTATAGAGAATAAGCTTCTGATGACGGTGCTGTAGATTGCGAAAGGAGACAGAGGATAAACCCAATGAAACAACTTTTGAGTAATAATATTATGATTAAAATATTGGAAGTTATATTTCGATAGTAAAAATTAACTTAAATTATCTCCTTTTTAAATAAAAACAGTGATATTTTTAATACAAAACTGATACCTCATATATAAAAAGACCTTTAGTAAATATGCGAGCGTGTTTGTAAATGAGATGTGAATATCTCAGAAGCATATTATCCCTAACTTTTAAATTGACTAAAAAAGGATTGCTATTCGTCATTGATAAGGGCAAAGAACAGTTTCCACAGATATAACCTTCTCGTGCAGACACTAAAATATCTTTCAGAAAAAAAGAGTGGTGCATATATATATATGCAAGTACATGCAATGGAGGTTTTTTTTTTTTTTAAGGAATCGCAAGGATGGGTACTATTTCGATCAATATTAGTGCTGCATATGTATTAACAATAAACGGAATGTTTATGGTACTGATAATGCGTGATCCATTCCAAAAAGGTAATCAATACAGAACGCAAATGTAATAAGCTCGGTGAAATTCTGCATTAAAATGAATTTACCATTCCGATTCCAGTAGTCTACCTTAATTTCATAAACATCCATCCTATCGGCCACCTGATCCTAAGTGGGCGTTCCCAGAAATTATCGAACTGCCGAACACGAGAAGTTTGCCCAAGTTTGGCGATTGCACATCGGAAATGCAAGCGAGATTTCCCCTTCTGCAAACGAAGCTACAGGTCACATTGACATCTCTATCAATTATCTTCCGCATAAATTCCACTTTGGTGAGTACACGGCAGAGCTATCGCCACTACTTTTATTTTTAATGGCGTTTTGTTTCTTAGAACAAGGGCATGTCTGCTAAGAAATCTATCAACTTACTGTGCAGCTCGCGTGCGAGAAGATTTACAGCGAACGGAATCAAGAGTATAATGAGAACAAAGAAGATAAAAAAAATCATTAGCAGGACACACCGTTCTCATAACACAACCGGCAGTTCTGTGACAATAATCTCCAGATTTCTGCATCAACCCCACCTGGCATTAAGTCCATATAGTCGGCACGCGATACGTGGTATGCCAGCCAAGATAATCAGAGGACCTCGGTCGCAAATTCTTGCAGCAAATCAGGTGTAGAAGGAAAAGCATCCGAATATCCGCACTAATGTGCGCCTTCAATTGGAAACCCCGAGTTTATTTTTAGTATCATCACACGGACAACAGAAAGACGAGATGTCGCCTTTTATTGACGTATGTACTCGCAGAGAAAGATCCCGGAAAGTCCGTTGACAATTATTGATCTCTGTGCAATACGGGCGTCAGATATTGTACCCTGCAATCTGAAGTCGAATCAAAATGATCATAAATAATAAAAAAGACATTTTGGAATATGACTGTTAGTATTTATAAGAAGGGATTTCGTAGTACGCACGCCATTCGTATGCTCAAAGACAACACGATCTCAAGCTCGGGTAAGGGTCTAAATTAAAGGGTTTAAATTTGAAAATGGGAGCAAAAATGAGAGCAGAAAAGCACGCGCTCGCCCAGAACCTCCGCCTGGACTTTTTACGTCACTGAAAAGGTTTTTATCGATGCCGTGAGCAGGGTGCAGTCACGTCACAGGCGCACATGCTAAGTGCACGCGGGTAAGAATGCCATATATCTCACCAGGCGGGTCGATACATCATCTCATCCCCACCTGGCTCTACATCACACCACATGCATGTTTTCTAGCCGTTGCAAATGCTACTTCCTGCTCCCAACCACCCCTCTCTAATAACAGAGCAGTTTCGCCAATTCAGCTATTCGCCTTCACTTTGAAGGTAGGCATCTTTTTCCGATATGGAGGTAGCGAAATATGATCAGCATACTCTGGCACATCCATTTCACCGCTACTGCACCAGAAAGGTAAAAATGATGGAAATATTCGCCATTATGAGAATGTGCTTTTCATTCTTTTAAGGGTTTAAATGGGAGCACGTTATCGACTGTGAGAGATAACAGACAAACATGAACTGCGTAGCAATCATATCATATTACGAAAGAGTACTGGGCCTCTCTAATAGGATATCTAACGCTTTACAAATAATGCAAAGTATTCCTTATTTTAAAGGTATGCAGAAAGGTAGACAACTCAAATCACGAAAACGAGCTTACAACCTTTAATTTGGAATCATTGCCCGCAGAATGGACATAAGTGTTCACGTGTGGTTCCAGGTAGGGGCTTCAGGGGATGTAGCACTCTTATGACCAAAATAATGCGTATTTTTGTTGTCTGCTGCACGATTATTAAAGCTTAATGATTCCTCGGAATACTGCTTTCTCCCTTTCTTTTAACTACTTTAGCTCCCCCTTGGAAAATCCTGGGACCGCACCTGTGAGTGCCCGTGCGAGTTTGCTACTTTGGACTCTCAGAGGCAAGCTGAAGATGGATGATCTACCAGTTGTTTTCCAACAACTATGGTGAATACTATTGTGAGTTCCTCAGAGGTCGTCTCTAGAACCTACGATTTTTTTATGTGAAGCAGTAACGAACGGCTGTCTATTATCTCATTATCTGCACTGAGGTTATAGGCACATGAATACATGCAGGGTGTCCTGCTAATTAGTTTAAATAATTATAATATTTACTGTGTATTATGTCTGTATAAGTATGTTGTGCAATAAGAGTTGTGCTCAAATTGTGTAAGATTAAACATATGAGGTTATTCTCACCGAAATGTTACCTATTGAACCGACGAATCAGTGATACTGATGGTGTGTTCGTATACTCGTAGGCTATTTCTGAAATGTTCATCGCGTTACCCTATAATGTGCATCTCCCAGGACCTTTACATTTAGTCCTAGGTGTTGGCGACCGTGAAAATATGAAATACTGATGCAAAGTAGGCTGGCTCAGGAGATTTCCTTTGCTTCTTTGTTTTTGATATTGGCCTCTTTACGATACCGACCTCGGGAAGGAGGAAAAAATAGGGAATTTGTTGCAATTCCTCCTTCAGCACATTCGTCAGTTTAGCGGCAGAAGAGAGATATTTGCAGCGCAGTGATCTGTCGTTTAAGTTATCCCCATATCCTTCGATAGGATTCAGGTATGGAATCTGGATCGGGCAGGCAAGTTGTTAGACTTCTTTATTCTTACTCCATGTTTTTATACTTCTTGCCGAAGTATTACCGTGCAGGATCATGAAGGGTGCATTTTCATAGAACTGCCAGAGTGTGGATACCATGGAATTGAACAAGATATTAGTGTGAACTCGGCATTGATGGTTTTTGGGAACTTACGAGGAGCAACTCTACCACAAGGTTTTGACGTAGCCGAGTGGTCAGGAGCGCGAGTGCAGCAGCACACGCTCTTTGAGTAAACCGGGGTTCACGCCCGTAACTGCTAAATACGATTAACATTTGTATTGATTGATTTATTGTAAACTCCACTCACTGGCTCACTCACTCAATGGCAAGAAAATAAAGATCGACTAGGTCGACTATTGAACTGCAAATGGAAGTAGACTGGTGCTGAAAACTACGCAAACCCTTAAATCCTCCGAAGCTGAGCCCTGCAAAGCATCGTCCGCTCCAAACGCAGACCTCGGTAAGACAAATGTCAGAACCAGTACAATGTGTACAGGACGCTGCATAATATGGGTTGCCACGGTCGGGCGCCCTTCCAGAAGCTATTATTTCACTCCGACTAATACTAGATGATTTTGGAGTGACGAGTTACGGTACACCAGTCTGACAGTCATACCTGGGTATGCCACATTGTATCATCCCGACAATGAAGTTTAGATGCAGTGTAATGGTCTGGAGCTGTTTTACATGATTTGTCCTGGATCAATTGTGTTGGTTTTTTTTTTTTTTTTTTTTTTTTTTTTTGGACAAAGAAATGAAGGCCAAGATGTAGACATCCAGGATAATAATTATTTATCTATATCGTGATAATACGCTGAGGAAGGCCCACATCTTTATCAGCACGACAATGCCCTATGTCAGGAGTGGCCTACTTAATTTGTGATGTGATCTACTTTTTTCCTTCAAAATGTGCCGCGATCTACCATCTCAAAAATTACATTGCACGAGGTGCACAAATGGAGGGATGACTGTATATTTAAAATTCGTTGTGATCGACCGAAATTAAATCCGCGATCGACTGGTAGATCGACTCGTTGGCTACCCCTGTTCTATGTTATACTGCTCATGTTGTGACGGACTCGTTTGAGGATAGCAGCATCGAAAAGTTTGGCTGACTAGCCTTGATCTCAATCCTACAGAGAACCTCTAGTGTGGACTGGACAGTCGGGTGCTTGTGAGGAGACAGTACCCAAAAAACAGAACTAGGGCGGAGTGCGGCAACGTTGGGTCCCATTAGGGGCCCAGAGGCCAAATGACCAACGGTACGCGACACTACACATATACAAGATCCATACACCTTTAAACCTCTGGCAATCAGTGTTATGTTTCACACCCACAATGTATACTATGCGGAGATGGGGGAAAACCCCTGGTGCCGTTTGACACTAAACACATTCTACACTCTATATATATATATATATATATATATATATATAGTGGATATGGCCAAAGGTTACAGCTATAAACGTAAGATAATTAATTTTAATGGTAATACGGTCAGTGAAAACCTAAACTCAGAACTTGACAAGGGAGAGAAGAGCTGATTAATGCCATCAATGTCTAGATTAAACATTACATCAGTCTTAATATCTATGAATGTTTAGTGAAAGAGCAGGTGATAACTAAGTGCTGTGATAGCTGTCATATATATATGACAGCTATGACAGCTATCATATATATAAAAAAAAAAATATATATATATATTTTATATATATATATATATAAAAAAAATATATATATATATATATATATATATATATATATAAAAAAAACACAACTGGTCACCGCTTTGAAGGATGAGTGGCAGAAAATATTAGATGGTGCGATCGGTCTTGCAAGCAGGAGAGTCAGTATATTATGTCTGTAAATTGCTTGTAATCTGTAGTCGATTTGTCCATTTACTTGCTGTAAAAGTAGTTTCCAGAAGAAAAACCATGCAGCCCTCGCCTGAGAACGACTAACTCAGTCACGCTGTGAAAAAGTCGATAAAAAATTCCTCGCGTCATTGATTCGAACAGAGGCCTTTCCCATTCGGCATAGAATAACGGTGATTATATATACTGTGCTACCCGTTTGGGAGGGGTTTAGTGAAGGTAGTATCTTAATGTGTTAAATCTCGATAGTACCGGATATACTACAAGAACCCTTCATTTAAATACAATCTTCAGATACAAAGATTCATTATTGATCACCAAATACGGAAAGGTCAGGGAATGACCACCGCATATTCCCGGAGCAGTATGGTGGCCTTAGTTGCTAATGCTCCTAAAAACCAAATAACAACAGCAACAACATCATTATTGATAAAATATCGCGCAATCGTAATTCACAAATAGATCATAATATGCCGCCTAATACATATAGGATTGAAACGCAAGGACGTGATCACACATTATCTTTACCACTCCCAAACTTTTGGCATGATGATCTTTGTTTGATTTCACAAATGTTTGGTTCATAAAACCCCTTAGTGAACAAAATACTTTTTATAAATCTTTCTGCTCTGCATATTTAACTCTGTTAGTGCCAAAGAAAAACTGCTTAAAGTTTCAAGATATGTTTTGAATTTTTATAAAGTCTTTCTTGTAAATATTTCATATCAAGTTTGAAGGGCTTCAATAAATGATCATATATTAAATGTTTATTAAGACCACGATACAGCAGAGAAAACCCGGAGAAGCGCTAACATGAAATGGGCGGGTCTTTATAAGATAAGTTTAATGGGATATGTTTCCTGATGGCGGCAAAGTTAGTTCGCCAGCTCCTAATCACAAAAAACGATTCTTCTACAGAAAACGTTAGAAGTTAAACCATTAACATGTGTATTAATTTTTCATTTGGTAAGTATCTTTGGTACTCTGTTTAATTGTAATGAATGCAAGAGAAAAATTTCTTCCCTTGTTCCACTCTTCTGAAAAATACGTCAGTACTGCCGAGGAAATCAGAAATATAGCACAAAACGATTCTACTTTCCATCAATCCGCCTACATAACATTTGATTCATCAAACATGTGCATGGATACATCTCTGGTGTAGAGGCAAATCAAATTTATGCAAAATAAATTATTAAATATATACGAATAAATTATAAACTGCTGGTTTTGCTTGGACAGGAGTATTACAATACCAGATGACAATTAGGAAGAACAGAACCCTTGAAATATCTGTAAACACAGCTTCCATCGGAAACTCAACAGCGTGATATGGAGTGGAGTAAGCTCACGAAACATACATCACTGATTAACTTCATTTAGCCGAGTACGAAAGAAAAATTAGAAGGAACATTAAATCGAACTTCAATGGAATTAAATACGGGAGGATAAATTATTAAACCAAAGGCTGATAAATGAAAAAAAATATTCTCCACTCTTGCTTTCCAGTGATGGAATCTTAACTGTTGTAGTTTCCAAGTGTGGTTACTCATAATTAAACTGTTACTCTAGGAACCGCTTAATCATTCGTTAAATTTTTATTTCAGTCTTGCTCCTTTTGTTGAGAACCAGGTGTGGATGTACATATATCAATATCCTTTCCTCCACTACATTCTGATGAGCGCCAACCCCTACCTGTCTTAATCTTTTCTACTCTTCTGCTGGATACTCCGAACCTCTTCGAGTACGGTCTCTGAATACGAAATGAAGTAGAAATTAGGCATGGGGCGATTTAATTGATGCATCTCCAGAGTGGGGTTCTGTTTGTGACAGAAAGAACAAGTGCGTGAGAAGGAAGCTGTCCGAGGGATGATAACCCCCAAAAGCATCACCACATACATTTAAATAACAATGGCTCATATTCTGCTGCCAAAAAGGGCGTCTGCAGAATAAAGACGATGGAGCGTCACAGAGCACCTACACAGAATTCTAAACAGCTCCCGGCTGACACAGCAAGTTCGGGTTGCATAACGAAGGGTAACGAGTAGGTTTCCCAAGGGCTTTTAGCTAACTTATCGATAATGAGCTCAGTTAACCCGTTTCTACTTTTTTGCCGTACAAACTTAATTCGAAGATACGAAATCAATGTAAACTCAGACAGTTAAAAAACATAACCAGTTACTAAAACAGTTTATTCAATATTCTATGGAACCCGTTTCCTTCCATTATTTTGCGAGCATTTTAAGTCGATTATAAAAACGTACGATATCAAGACATTTGGCTTTCTACAAACTAACAGCTCCTCAGCACAATTTTTTTTTTTTTTTTTTTTTTTTTTAAATCGAATAATTTTGATCGTTTCACAATTACAGTTTGCGAAACCGTGAAACGATCCAGATTAAAACACCAGTAAAAGATACCATAAAAAATACAACCGCTTTCTTTAACATATGAAGTAACGCCATATTAGTTTCCTCCTCGCGTAGTATATCCTCTTGAACATGCACACACAGCGGAAGTGTCAAATATGTTTTAACTCAAGTGCACAGATTGTTTGTTTGGGCATTTATTAGGAGAATCGGCATCTGTGGCCATAGTGCGCCACATGTACACTGAGCAACTAATTCTGTATTCAGAACAAGTTAACCCAGAAGTAATTTGTATCATAACTAGTAATGTAATTACCAGCATAATAACCTGTATGAATAATAACAAAGTAGAATAAATAACCCACATGAGTGTTACGCTCCTTTTATTACAATAAATAAAATTGAATCGCCATTGAAAAAACCCAAAGTTATTGTGGTGTGGCATGGCATAGTTCATCCTGCAAGATACCATCTACAAATAACAGCAATTAAGAGAACTGAGGCCAAGACTACTAGGCAGTGAGAATATCCTCAAGTTTTTGATCGCTGGAATGATACAGTTCTTTATGGGTTTTTTTAAGTAAATCATATTCACTTAAATAGAAACCAAATTCAAATAAATCAGTTAAAACAATAAACTGAAAATAAAACTTTTGGTAATACAGTATATTTCTTTAGTACATGTTGAGAAATTTACAATTATGTTCTTCGTAACCAAAGTTCTGTTGTTTCTATGGGGTGAGGGGGTTAATTCCAATTTCCACAACTTTATTAAGCAAATATAAAAAAAAATCTTGTCGTTGCACATCCAGTTCCTTCAGTGAGTACATCCGGGTAGCTAATCATATTGATGGGACAAATCTCCTTAACAAATCCCTGTTGTATAACAACATTTCTGTGTAGATGATCGGACATACTTCTCTAACCAGTGACTCCATTAATTTCCTTGGAACATAAGTAAAGCTGGAAGGCCTGCAATAAAAAAACATCTAAACTGTATAAACCTCCTCTTAACCCAAGTCTGCTCTCACAATTATGGCCAAATGGTTTTCTTAACTCTTTTGCTGCTTATTTTAATATAACGGGATGGATTCCATCAGCTTCAACAAATCTCTTTCCTTTTCTTTTCAGTTATCGTAACAGTTAGAATTAGCTATGCTTCTAGTATCCCCATCCCTAAAACATTCTTTTCGCTGGAATGTAAATGTAAAATATTTATTCTGTTTGTCAGCAACCTGAATAGGATCATCAATAATTATGCCATTCGCATCCAGTGGGCCAATGTAGTTCAATTATTTAAATTGCATAATCTACGGATGTGTGCATTCACACTAAAATTCGATGGTTAATATTTGCTGGTGGCGACTCCTTGTGTTTACTGTACAAACTTTCCAATATCTTCTCTAGTGGTTGTAACGCGTGAAAGTGTAATCCATAATATGATTGTAATACTCGAGAAAGCTTGCTGCAAAGCCCTCATTAGTTCGAGACAACAGTCGAACGTAGCAGAAAAGACCATCCATGTGAATTAACAACGTTTCAGGATTATTGTTCTGGGAGAGTTTGGATTGTCTGACTTCAGAAAGTGAGTCCATATTAACAAATGAGCTCCGCTGCTGCAGCAAGACATTTGTACAATCACGCAACATGAGGAGGCAAATAAAGGAGTGATTTTATGCTGCCGCCACCAGAAAAGCGTTGCATCCTGAATACTCGTACAGTAGGGATCTTAATTGCATCCAAGTTATACATTATATGCATATATGCACACGCACAGTTACCGCAGTCTTAGAGAGCACAAGGTGATTAAGACACCGTTCCGAGTGGAACAGAATTCCGAATTTATACGAGCTACTGCCACTAAGTGAAGTGAATTAAATGCACCTACCTACAAGTTTGCAAATAGTTGCAGCCAAGGGACGTCCACAGCAATTTCAGCGTTGTTCGCTCAGCTCATTGTGACAATTCATGTTGTAAGAGTAGAATTTAGAAAGGCCTAAATGAAAAGCTTTTGAATGTTTTCTTAAACAAATCTTAGAGATGTTCGCAGTTTCTTAGAGAAATGCAAACAAGTTCTCTAAAGACATCGCACGACATCTCTTTGATTATATCCAGTGAGTATTATTAGAGGAAGAACATTAATTTGAATGTATTGTCTTCAACAGCTGCACGGACAGTTTTCCATGCGAGCATTAATTCGCTTTCTCATTCGTATTCATTTCCCATCGCGCATTTATTTATAATATCGTGGGCAGCTATTTGTGCTAACAGAAAGGCAAGACTTATAAAGGAGATATTTCAGCCAACCACGAAAAACTATTTTTCTTCAGACACTTTCCCCTATATCCCATCAGTCAATTGTGCGACCGCAAATCCGAAGCCGCAAAAGTCATCCTGAAATCAACGCCACCCTCGCAGTAGAGTCCAGTGAGAACCGAGAACGAAACAATAAATCAAAATTGAAGAATCATTCATCTTCGGCTATTTCTCTTCGCTGTTTACTTTTAGGGGATGTTTCTTAGCTGCACCTTATAATCAAAATCGCCGCCTGAAAGCATTGGCAGTTCACCGTGTACCTGTGAAATATTTCTTTTTTTGCTCCGGTTTTAATTTTCCACAAGCTCATTTATTTGAACCAACTTCTTATTTTCACCAATATGCTATATTGGTGAAAATAAGAAGTTGGTTCAAATAAATTAACTTTATTTGCTTAATCAGATATACATTCTTTCTCAAAGTATTCTCCATAGCTGTTTAGCCAACTACCCTTCTATTCCCTATTACTTTTATACATGTATTTTCCTATATTTATGATAGATGTTTCGTTGCTGTTAGATCCATTTCAGGGTAGTTTTATTTACGTCCTTTCGTCAATGAAAGTAATATAATAGAGTAATAGATCTAAAACAATACAGGTTTTCATCTATTATGTTTGTACGGGACTGTGTTTACAAGCTTATTTGAATATGTTGAGATATAAAAGCTACACGCCCTCCGCCTGAGATGGACTAACTACGGCACTGATCAGAGAGAGACCTTTTAGAACTTCTCACATTCCACAACGGGATTTGAATCGCGTGGTCAATCCACTTGCCACTCAGAAGAATGGAAAGTATTTTTCCTTTATTAACAGATTAGCATTAATACTGAAATGGCATAACGATGCAAGGAAGCACATTTATTCTGCATTTGTCGGGAAAAAAATATCTGATATTATTCTCATCGGCAAAAAAAACAGCCTATCCAATTCCTCCCTAAATTCTGTCAAATACTTCGTACCTCTTTGCAGGCAACTTACTCAAATGTTCCATAACATGTTGACCCGAAGTGAACTTCATAAGGTCTGCTCTGTTTATTTGTAAGATTTTATAATTGTGCCTTCTAGTTCTTATCTCACCCACCCGTAAGAACATATGCGCCTCATTCAATTTCTTCAGATGTGAGAGGCAGCGGACTTAAGCGAGTTTGACAAAGGCCAAATTGTAATGGCCAGACAACTGGGTCAGAGCATATCCTAAACGGCATAGCTGGTGGGATGCTCACAGGCAGACGTGATTAGTACCTACCAAAAGTGGTCTGAGGAGGGAAACCCGCGAACTGCCAGTGAGGTGTTCGACAACCATGGCTCATCGAGGTGAGCGAAGGCTCTCCCAGATGGTATGTGGCGCAACTTGCCAGTAGTTGGTAGATGACTTTCATCAACCGGTGAAATACCACCACTTTGCTTATTGGAGGCTTGAAGTGGTGAAACCCATGTTTAGTCTCTAGAGTAAAGTTTCCGGCATCCCCCTCCCCCCATACTTCTCTTTAAACCCTTGCATGGTACTAAGTACTATAGGTTTTGATACCTTTCGTGTTTGTGGTTTTCATAAAAAAAAAAAAAAATTAATCTCTCTCGGGATCTTACACACTTCAAGAAAATCTTCCAAAGGTGTCTAACAGCTAAGATATGCAGATCACATCTTCACAGAAGGACATCATGGATCCCTCATATCGATGATGTCCTTCTGTATTGTAATTCCAAGTCTTTCTCATCCTGAACATCCTTTAAGTCCCTTCCTCCAGTTTATAAACTACTCCTACCTCTCTGTCCGCCAAGTGCAACACCCTGCATTTGGTAACATCCAACTTCAGCCGCCATTTTCAGACCGCACTTTCAATCCTTTTGAAACAACAAATGGTGAGAAATAAGTTAAACCAATCTTTGAGGGAGCTCACTTACTACGCCAATCTACTCTAAAGAACATATTTGTGAGGACCCCAGTCTATTGTCCTTTGACAAACCCCTAATCCACTGATGGATCTTTCCTGTTATCCCAAACTACTTCAATTTATGCAATCAAAAATCTCACTAACGTGATTTAAAGAATACTTTAAAAGTTATGATTTAAAAGATATAATTTAAGAGTAGTTTAATTTAATTTCATTCATAAATTTCACCAAGCATTTATGAAAATAGAAAACATTAAAAATAGTCAACGACCTTTATTTAGGAACTTTGACCTCAGAGGTCTCATATATGACACACAAACAGCACGACGAACAGAAGTTAATTGTAAGGGTGTTCACCTCAGTTGTCAATGTGCTCTCGTTCGTTTTGAAACATGGCCGCAAAATCCGGAACTGGACCGGAAATCGAGCTTATACACTGCCGTGTTCCGAATGTTGAGCTTCGCCGAACTTCTAATGGATCTTTGTTTTTGCCGTGCGCACATGTGACAGCGTAATACTCTAGCCAGAGAAGTTTTTGCACAGATAAATATGTTGTGAGGAAAAGGTAAAAATGGAATGCGAAACACTCCAGATAACAAGGTCTCAAAGACGTCTCTTCAGAGCAAAAACACAGAGACAGCAGGATCAATAAACATCATAATATTTATTAGGCTGTTTTCGGTTCGGTTCATGATTAAGCACTGGCCGTCACATGCATAGGGAAGCGAGTACAGTCGGTAATAAATCGTAGTTGAGAGAGAGAGAGATTTCGAGGGAGTTATCTTTTTTACGATTATCTTCAAGAAAAACTTCATTTTAAAACTTGAAAAATTCTTAAGTGGATCTGACCAAGTTTCGCTACTGAACTTGGCATGAGTCTAAGGAGAGGAGGCTGCGAAAAATGGTACCCATCGTTAATATATAACCTATGAATAAGACGAAAGCATGAATCAATCGTAATTTATTCGCCTGATACCTTTGCTTTCTTGTAGGTAGTCATATTTTCTTCCTTCTTACTAAGAAGCTCCCTTCTTTGTCAAGATTCATTAAGATACTGTAAATGCATCATTCATCATTATCGAAGATCCCTTAACCTTTTAAATGAGTATTATTTGACCTCGACTTTCAGTCCTAGGTTAGTAAATATTTTCGATTTTGTTTAAAGACGAATTGATCGAATTCACAAGATTTACATCTTAGTGCGAATATTGATATTTACGACGCATATGTTGCTTTATTAATGAGTTCATTTGAATAATTCTAAAGAATAAAGTAGATAACTCAAATAGAATTGAGCAAATATGGACTACTATGGACCCTTAAGATTAAAGATGTCTCTGAAGATGATTATCATACAATAATAATCAATTTGAAATTAAACGTAAAACCTATTTATTTTTATGATAATCAACGTCAACATCCCAACAAATTGAATGCGATTATTTCTCTTCTGTTACAGCAAGTGCTGGGTTTCCTGGGATGTGTTCATCATGCACTGAGGATTCTTCCATATTTGAATTGTTTAAGAAATCTTTATTGCAATAATACTGATGATAATACAATTCGATATATTGCAATGTTGCCCTTCACGGCCACCAGGACAGAGGTTTATACCAATTTTTAAATATACTACTACTTTCTATTGAATTACTCAGTTATTATGATAAGTTATTAATAATAAATAAGCTTTGCTTTCATTTACCTCATTCCAGAAATAAGTTAAGAGGTCGAAAGACATTAAACAATTATTTGCTTTCAAGATTGCATGATGACGTTTTCAGAGTGCCGGAATTGCGAAGTCTGCAAGAGAAAAGGGTACAATGATCCTTTAAATGGAACATAAGGATGAGTAATACTTCATTCAGACCGAATAAAAATCGGCACCGTTTTGACCCATACCTGTACTGAAGGCAGATAAGTCAATTGATATTGTCAACTCTATGGTATTCATCTTCGGTATTGTTGCCAATTGGGAATCCGCTTATCTTAAGGGAGTATTTCATTAATGTCCACAAAACAGCGACTCTCACAATTGTCTTGTGACATTGAGTTAAAGATCATATCACCAGTGACGGCGCCTCTGGAAAAAGAAGAAACTGCATCTCTATATCTTACTTGCCATCCATATTTCTTAGCAATAAAGACCAAATACACTCCCTCAAGAGCAGCATCTTCTCACGGCACGTTACAGAGCGTCACTTTCTCTAAATCATCTCCATCGGCCTGTCGTATAAAGCAGAAACTTTCCGTTTTCCAACTCTGCCACCCCATTAACCTTCCTGTACCGTCCTGCAAAGGGGGGTTCCCCTGTTCCATCATGTTAACCGAGTTAGGGTGTTCCTTCGACGATCTCAACAACGGATATGCTCGCGAACTTCGTGTCTTGTTCCTGTAACGCCTCACTGCTCTGTTCTAGAAATGCCATCTTTTTCTTTCCCACGCATGCTGAGTTACGACACAAGAGCCCCCTGCTTCATGCCGACGCCGTTTATATATAGATCATCGCCAGGACGGAAAGCGATTCACACCAAGCCTTCATTCCTTATACCGCCCACATGATCTTGAAAATTCGACCCATCACTTTTCTTTGACCCTTTGCAATCACCTTTGACCCATGCTAGAATAAAGAACGTAAATTAATTTTACTTTTCACTCCGATAAATGTGAAAAATAACCACCGGAATTGCTATATAGATTTCAAAAGATACTGGGTACCGTTCGTTGGCCATTTTGCTGATCTGCATATTACATAAAAATAAGTGCGCATAGCTCTAATCGGGCATTAATTTTAAAAGAAACTGTTCCTTTTATTAGAAATACATTTTAAATTTCTTAAAGAAATTTGAAATGTCTTTCCTAAACAAAGTCTTCCTCTTAGCTAGGAAATACACCTCGAAAGAAGAAAAGAAATGTCGATTGATACATGTTAGAAATAACAGATCAATTTATTTATGTAAAATAAATAAGTAAACAAATTTATTGTTGGTTTTGTTTACATTAAATAAAGTGGTATCTTTTCATTCGCGTTATATTAATTATTTGTCAACTGCTGGCATGTTTTGGGCTCGAAATAATTTCAGCCCTGAGTCTTTCTAACTCTGAGAATCTCCTTGAGATGATATGAGCATTCAGGTATTAAAAAAAAAGAAAAAAAAAAGTCTTCATTTCTTTTAATTGTTTCTATCTGGGTTTTGTGAAAGCAGCTTCTCTGCATGCCGTGAAGCAAAGAGGGAATGATACTTCTACAGGAACAAAAACGTCATTAATTATAATAAATGTTTTTTACCTAGCCACTTATGAACGTCAGTTTAAGACATTCATAAAAGAATAAAATACAACCCGAATGCAAATAAAATTCTCTTGTTTTATATAGTTCTTTTTTGCTGATAAGTACGCATCAATTTGCATTAATGGATTCCATAATGAGAACTTTTTTAACTCCACTCTATCCAAGTTTCATTAACCGGGAAAAAATGAAAATGGTAAATATGAAAGATATTAAGAACATAATTTCAGAGAGAGAGATTCTAACTCGGTTGTTCTTTAACTTTCCATGTAAGTATAAAAGGGCAAACTGAAAGTCTGAGACTTTAGTTTCTTACCTTGAATAGAAATGAATCTTGGTAAGGTGGGTGTTTAAAGTTCATGCGTTAAAAACGCTTTGCCCTTTCTTCATCCCAAAGGATACTGTTTAGAGCTTTACAAAAGTAAGTCGTTAAAGTTTTGGCATTGACTGTCGGTTAAAGAACGCAACATTCCTTGAAAAGGAGTAAAAACTTTTACAATCATCCACGGAAAAGCTTCAAATACTGATATTCTCAGAATGAAGGTTAGAAAAATAAAAGTAGTTCTCGTGTCGAGTGAAATAACTTTTGCTATTTAACAAGGAATGGGAGCGGGCTCTTTGCTTGAAATTCTAACTTTTTTATTATTTCAATGTCGAATGAGACTTAACATGAAAAGTTTCGAATGTAAGAAGTTTTCCAGGTGTATATCTAGGTGTGAGAAGTTTTCCAGGTGTCTTATGTATTGCCTAAAAACAGGCCGACAGCTGAACACTTTTGAGAGGCTCTCTGCAGATAGGTATGTATCCTATTTTTACACAAGTTATTCGCTATACGACATCCGTATGTCTGGGTTTGACGAAAGATCAAACCTTGACATATACTGTTCCATGCAATAATGGCAATACTATTTAAAATATTATTCAGTAGAGTTATTAATGAGTGGATTGATTATTTTCTTATAATTTTAATCTTAATATATTTAATGTAATTTAATATATTTTTTAATATTTTAGTCTTATTTGAGTTTCGATTTATTTATTTATTATTTTTGCGATTCACATTTCATGGAATCCATCCCCAAAATAGAATGAGTGTTTAGTTAAAATAAAATTATATTTAATGTAGTAGAACTCCTTGTAGTAACACTGTACAAGGAGATATTTCTCATCATGCAAGCACGGTCAGGAGCCATAACAGTTGAATTTGAGTCACTGAAGAAACAGATAATTTGAGTCGCTGATTGAAGAAACAGTTTCCCTAAGGATAAATAAAAGTTGCGCCTGGGCAGAGATTGAAGTAGGATAGTAGTAACTTGCCGAGAGAGTATCTGCAGGCAGCAAGTGACAATTTTACTTCCAGAATGCCCGATTTTTAGGTGGTGTTAAGAGGGGCTCATTATTCATTATCCAGATTAATTATCTTAAGTGCATGCTAACTGACAGTTTGTTAGACTAATATAGAACCATGCTGAAAAAAAAAAATGTGAGTTACATTAGAATGCAAATGGGTCTGCAGTTCTACCCACCAATGATAAGACGTATCTGAAATCTTTACGGATTAATTAAAGACTTGACTCTGCAGTTCTGTTTAGATGAATTTTTATCAGCATAGTCCGCATGTAGGTAGAAGGAATCTATTTTATCGAGATGGTATACATTTGAACAAAGGTGGCGGGAGGGATTTTTTTCAATATGATTAAGGAAGCCATAAGGTCCAGAGAAACAGCTAGTAAGGGTGAAAGATGTAATATAGACAAACATTTATTTTATGACATGAGTCAAAGTATACAATGCAAGAGCTCGTGTTTTTGGCCAAAAATGCCGATATTAGCAGAATGTAGCGAGGATAGCGATGCTTCACACGAACGAGTAACAAAATGCGAGTGAAAAACAAGCTTAAATAACTTTCAGAAGTGTGCTAGGGTAATAAACTAGATAAGAACACTTAATTCTGTAATAGCACCACAGAAAAGGTTGGGTCGGCAAAGGCTCAGTATCAGAAATCACTGACTGAGGAAGCAAAGTGAAGAACGACAAGTTTTTCATGTATGTGAATATAAATAAAACAAACCTGATCGATTCTTGCTTAATGCGTGTGTGGAAAAGTCTCAAATAATCCAGCTCATTTTGCTGAAGAATTGAACAGGTACTTTGCATTCTCTACTTCCATAGTGAGGAGAAGCCGTGCATGTAATTCTTAACAGAATTAAATTATTGGCATTGAAGTTGCAGACGATTGTTTGTTAGAAAAACCTTCCAGCTTGAGGCAATAAAGGTGGCTTACACCAAATAATTTTGAGGGAGGCGGCTAGAGAGTTTACCTAACCGTTAAGGGTAACGGCGAGGGCATCAATGACGACTAAGAAGGTCTTTTGATTTAGAGAAGTGCCAATGTACCGTCAGTACAAAAATTGGCAACTACAGGCCTTGGTAGTAGTACGCAAAATCACGAGAGCAACGATAAAAAGAGTGCGAGGGACATATAAGTAAAAATGGAATTCTGAATGCTGCACAACAGTTTTCTTAAGGGAAAATCGTGTTTACTAACCTGCTGAGCAATTTTTTTACACAGTTATTTATGAGCTAGATTTAGGAAATAACGTTTGCATCATTTGTTTGGAGTTTTCAAAGAATTTGACAGTCTATCCTGAGAGATTATAAGCTGGATTACACTGGGATCACGGGAAAGATTCTACGATGGATCGCAGGGTGCATTCAGGGTAGGAAGTGGAGGGTTATGATTAATGGTTATTCTTCAGATTGGGCTAACGCTGGAAGTGAGGGACTTGAGGATCAGTTTTTGGGCTACTGTTGTTTTGATTTTCTTAAATGACACCAACGAAGGGACAGTAGAGTGATGGTTGTCAAGATTTTCAGATGCCAAAGTCGATAAAATGGTTAATAATCAATGCTAAGCAGGGCTTCTTGAGGATGACAGATAAATTTCGGAGATGGTCAGAAAAGTTAGTTATATTATAATGCAGAAAAATATCAGGTTTTGAACTTTGGGAATAGCAGCCACAAAATGACTCATATACCCACTACGATTGAATTTAAAACAGCAGAGGAAGAAAAGGAGTAACGATTCAGTCGGACATAAATTCTTCCGAGCAATGTAGACAGGATGATAAGGCAGGTCCATGGTGTCCTGTCGATGGTTCATGGAATATTTGCCTGAGAATAAAAAATACACATACGTAGTTCTTCCTAATTTTTCATATATATTTTATTATTAATTTATTTTTGATTGGCCAGGAAAAAAAATTCTTCTGACTTCCTTGCACTATGTGAATAATATTAATACTAATTAAATTATTGAGATAAATATGCAAATTTAAGTTGATATAACTAAATATCAAAAATGGCATAGAATTAATATTTGCACATTCAGGATAGGTTATGTATTTAACAAACAGTTACTGAAATGAAAATGGACCGGGTTCAGCACGACGATCCATAATAGTTGTATTGAGGCAGCTGGTCATAGTGAGTGAAATATGGCGGACGTGCAGAAGCGAAATGCCTTCGGTTGGTGCACAAAAGTCATTTCTGTTTGCTGATTTTCATTTTTTAAATAAATCATGTATTATTAGGTAACAAGCCATAAATGTAACGCACTGCTAACATTACCTAATTTGTTATATTCGTACTGGTTCTTCGATATAATTACTTCTTTAACCGAGACAAACTGTGGCAGACAGTTGTGGTTGCTATGTTCATTATAGTCTAACTGTGAAAAGAAGAAACACCGCTGTACTCTTTGACTACACATAATCAACAAAATAATAATAATTGGCATAAGTCAAAGAAAAGAGGCGCAGCATAATTATGCTCAAGTCTGCGGCTGCAAAACCAGAGAAACGGTGGCCTCTTATGATGTAATTAGACATTATGGCTGTTAATTCTGCTAATAATTCGGTTCTCTCAGAGTAAAGTATTTAGTCCTTCGGAGGCCTCCGTGGCATAATCGGTATGACGCACGCTTGCTAGTTAGAACGATGCAATTTAGACAAAAACACGCGGAAAAACGATGGAAGTTAATCCCATATACATGGGATACTGCTGTTTTTTCACAAAAAAGAAAAAAAAAAAAATAAGGCTTATGTTTATAATCGGCTTTGCTAAAATAAATGACATCAAGAGATATTTTTTTCTGGCTTCACAATCCTCCAAATATGCTTCCCCATTTTCTGGCAGTTGGATTTTGGACTTGGCTTGTTTTCCTTGGACGTGCTCTACCCGGAAAAAAGTTGTTCTTTTCGGGTTTTTAGCCTCAGATTCCACAGGAATTATATATTTCTTCATTCCTTCTTAACCAATAATATTCGTCTTTCTGCGCGTGTCATTTACCGCCATTCCCGATACGATTAGCACCTGGTCGTACAATAACCTTCCCAAGATTCGCTGCTCCAGGAACGTTCCATTACCATGGACTCGCGGAACAGCGAGTGCCTTAACAAGGCAGAATATTCTCTCCTTCGCCCAATATCCAGCAACCCACATACTCAGCTGTCGAAGAGAAGGTAATCTATCCGTTTCCCATCACGCCCGTTTCCTCCAGTTATTATGTGACCATTCAATAAAGAGGCTGGCGAGAGGTACTGCATTTCCATCTACAAGAAACTCCGGCCCATTGCCGTATGAATACTACACTTTCCTCCCAATATCAAATGTGCTGCGGTGTACGTTATTATCGCCAATCCCCCCGTAATGCCACCCCCACCGGTCTGCGATCAGCCGTTACTATTATTTTCTGAGTGAAGTTGCAGCTGCTTTCTCCGTATGCAGGATTATATTCACAACTATCCTGTACCAACTCTGCTCTCGTTCAAACCAGCTGACATTTGCGTTCCGCGTTTGCATTCATATTTTATAAACTTTCACTACGATCGTCTCTGAGAATTACCTGCAGCAATCATTAATTGCTTACCCCCACTACGCTTCAGAATAGTGATTAGAGATTAATGTAATAAAGCGATCCAATATCACGATAACTGCAATTCTTGCAGCGTAAAATTTTTCTTCAATATTCTGCATGACCTACTCCTTCGTATCCGTCAAGTGTTTGAGTTGTGTAGTTTAATAAACAAGGCACGTAACTGCTGTTACGTAAAAAAAATAGATCAACTTATTTTCGTTTATTTTCCTATAGAGAAAAATAAAGAAATTTAATTTTTCAGGTTAAAACAGACAAATGACTTTACATTATATTACCAAAAGTATCAGGACCCTAACAGAGATGAGATTTTAATTTTGTATGTCTCCTTTGGCTTATATAATACAGCAAAATCGCTCATAATAATTTTATTAGGTTTAGATCGGGACTTTCAGCGGCAAGTCAGTGTCACATTATTCTCCCCCAGTAAACAATATATCTGCAAGTTATCATTAAAAAAAAAAAGAAAACCAACATCGTTCCAACACCTTAACAAAGAAAATTAGTTCCGGCCATCAGACTAAATATTCTTTAGTTAGGATGAAACAGTCCTTTCTAAAATGTCCTCTGCTTGGTACCGCATAAAAGTTTTTCAATTTAACGAAAACAGCGTATATCGAGGTATGTCGCCACAAAAAATCTTTTCCCCTCCCAAAAAGTAGATCCGCCTCTGATCGTGACACCACTGCGGTTGTCGTTTTGCATTAACTTTGACGATGAAAGTTTTTCGCTTGACCACTGATACATGGAATGCCTATTCATATACACGGATCATCGTATGGAATGTGTTACTAATAACCAATGAAAATCTTCGTCTGAAATATCAACCTTAGCACATGATTTCTCTCTTGGAAATTTCCCTTATTTCAAACCAACACAGTTTCATTGTCTTCTAAAACTTTTCCAAGAAATGGTTTGAAACACTTGACCAACGAACTGCGAATTCTGGAGCTTCAACTATTCAAATAGTTCTATGCAACAAAATTACCATAACCAGTCTACATTCCTTCAATGTCTTGGACTTCCTTCTGATGAACTGAATACTCACCACTCTGCTACGCTTCAACATATTATTAAGGAGTATATCGTCAGGACTCTATGGGAGAATGCCTTTGGCCTGCACCTGCTAGCACCACATCGGTGCGAGACAGCTGGAAGAAAACATCTGTTTGGCGCGCATTAGCATTAGCAGAGGCATATGATGCAAGAAAGCAAGCTTATTCAGCATCAGCCAAAAAAAAAAAAAAAAACCCACTCCCATTTCACCGCTCCGTTCGTTCGAAATACCTGTCCAGTTGAGCTTTAAATTTGTTTAGGCTATCAACTTCAACAACAAGTGATGGAAGTCGGTTCCACCAACCAACCACCCGCTGGCCAAAGGCAAATTTCCGCACATCTATCCGACATCCGTCCTTCCTCAATTTGAATTTATGCCCTCTGAGGTGATTATTCTGAGAAAGATGAAGAATCCCATTGGCATTGAGCATGCTGAAACCATTCAAAGCCTTATACACCTCTATCAGATCACCTCGCCGGTGCCTAGTCTCCAAACTCTGTAATTTGCAAAACTTAAGCCTTTCTTCGTAAGAGCAACCCTTTGTTCCATTTACTAATCTTGTTGCCCTTCTCTGTACCCGTTCCAGCAGCTCTACATCCTTCTTGAAATGAGGCCTCCAGACCTGTATACAGTACTCAAGATGTGGCCTTACCATTGCCTTATACAAGGGAATAATCACCTCCTTATCCCTGCTAGAAAAATTCCTGTATATCATTGACAAGACACCATGAGCTACTCTTGCAGCTCGTCTGCACTGCTCAGAGAACTTCATATCTGCCTGCACAATTACCCCCAGGTCCTTTTCATTCTCCACCACTGTCAGTGTAGTACCGCAGAGTTGATACGTTGCTCTGGGGTTACTGTTTCCCATATGCAGCACTTTACATTTGTCGATGTTAAACCTCATTTGCCACCTCTCAGCCCATCTGTTCAACCTTTCCAGATCCTGTTGCAGCAGCATAGCGTCAGTATTGTCCTTAACGACCCTGCCAACCTTTGTATCATCTGCAAACTTGGACATTAAACTTGATATCCCATCATCAATATCATTCATAAACACCGAAAACAACAACGGACCCAACACTGAACCTTGAGGAACTCCACTAATAACATTAGTGTATTGTCCCTCTTTACACTTTATTTCTTCCCTTTTCATAATCTTCTATCCTTGTATGCGTGTGATTTTGCGTGCGTTTGTGAGTGTGCATAAATATGCTTCCATTCTCGGATGAGGTGAGACACTGATATCTCTGGGTTGAGCCCAAAGATGTGTCCCACCAGTTAGTTGAGGCATCATAGGAGAGTACGCGTATAATTGTGGCCCGTCTCCTCGTAGTATTGACGAGTACTGGGGAACAGCCTTCCTGGTGATCGTTGCTCCCCTAGTAGCAAAGTGGCCAGAAACAACTAAACAAAATGCACAAGCACAGTATAACATAGCGATACGCTTATTTTTGGCCACTTTACAGAGTTCTGTATTATCACAGAATACAATTACGGAACGGAACTAGTGTTCAGGGACCGTCCTACATAAGATACACCAACCACACATTCACAATATTTTTTGTTTGTGAGCTCCATGGTCCATACTGAAATTGAATACAAATATTCAATAAATAAATTTTTTGTTTTTATACTGCGACTACACGGTCAGGGGAATTCACAAGATAGATGGAATACAAGAAACAGCACCGTATTGAGCAGTCAGGGGCTTGAACCCCGGTCACTTAAAGCACATGTACTTATGCATCCTTGCAACTGACCACTAGGCTACGGCAGCCTTTAAAAATGGCCATTGCCTTCCACCATTTATTTATGATCCTTTTGGGAGGCTTTGAAGTTTAAATCCTCGAAATCCGCTCCCTTCCCAATCACATCCCAACATCCACAACGATGGACCTCATTTCCGTGCAGCATCTCTATTATAAAAGTTACATTATTTTTTTTATTTCATTTTGTACCTATTAACTACGAAAGCTGTCTTTGCATCATTTGTATAACCAAAAATTTGTAGAAAATTTACTTAACTGGCATTGTTTCAATATTTCTGTTGACAGCGTAAATTTATTCGTCATCGAGAGAGGCTGCTCAGCATGGCAGTGCTGCAGTGCATGCGTTTTAGTTGACCGTGGTTGCGAAATACGGTTAATGATTGTATTCATCGTAAAAGGGAAAAAAGCGAATTCCTATGACCCGGAGATCGTGCCGGCGTGTAATAGAATGACTGACTCAGTGAGAAAGAGAAAATAAGACAGCAAAAGAAAAGGAACAAGGAGACTAATATTTCTTTGTCTAACCAGCAGAATTGTTTCTTTTTTTCTTCTTCTCCCGAAAGGTGTTCCTGTTCTTGAAGATGACCTTCGAGCGGGCTTAATGTCAGTACTTGTGAAGCATTATTTCCTCTTTCTTTCTCTCTGGTAGACCGATTCTTTCAACTAATACGAGCGCAGCGAGGACGGAAGAAATCAATCAATCCAATCCATCTCAGAGTTTTGGTTTGAGCACCGTTTCATTTTCTTTCACTAACTTTTATGCCTGAATACCCCCTCCGCCCCGGGTGATTAGGTTACGGCTGCATGGGCTGATGTTTTATACTCCAAGGGTGGAAGTTATTATTCCGGTGATGCAGCCGTTCTCGTAGCTTATTACATGACCCAGATAGCCACGATGAGCCCGTAATAAAGGTATTTTTGTCATTTTGCCTGCACGTTTCTGTCTCTTTCATTTGTTTTGCAGTTCGTTCAACTTCAGAGAGTCGTTATCGAGGTTCTTCCAAATCACCCTTTTAAGCCCCTCTTTTAACAATTTTTTGTTGCGCGCGTGCACACACACATTGCTGTTACGGTAACAGTAAGTAAATATTTCTCTGGCTGCGTATCGCATTTATGATTCTAATGAAATGTTCCTCATGAATCTGTTTTCGGAAGCATAATGTCAGGATGAGACAGAAAGAGCAAATCTTCTCTGTCTTAGCCAGAACAATTTGAAAACGTTTGTTTGTAGAGCAAATACTGAACATAACCGAGGCAGTACAGCGCCTGTACTTTTTGTGCCAGAGTCATTCGTGTTGTTGTCAGGTCCCATTTATCTATTTTCGCGCCTACGCTTCATTAAGGACAAAGAGCTTAATCTTTAACCCTTATCGAGCAAGGACCTAACGCTCGACGTTTATTTTATGTTTTTAATTAACAACACTTTTTTGTTTTTTTCCCCCCAGATTGTGCAAAAATAAAAAAACGATGCAAAAATCCGATGAAGATTTCGGAGAGCAGTCGAGAGGGCGCTACTAAAATTCGAATATTTCTGCAGAGATGAATCATGTGCACGGTAATTTTTGCCCATTCCAGTTTAATTTAGGGGCGTCTTATATGGATTAATGTGGATAATGAGGCGGTAAGTACTTTATTTTTGCGAAAAGCACTTTTAATTTTACCCTGTGTCAATATTAATCTCGGGCTATTCATGGTTGTAATGCTAAATATATGACTATTGATTACCAATGAAAAAGGTTTCGCTCATAAATTACAAGTTATTATTTAGCGCAAGACTTATCCGGTGTTTATTTTTTTCTTGCCATAATCATCTTCGGAAATCACCACAATATTAAATCAGAAAATAAGTGTAAGAGTTTTTTTTTTTTTTTTATCAATATTTATCTAACCCCCCCCCCCGCTTTCTCCTATGTTTTTATATGCGATTCATCATCATCAGGAAATTCTATAAATGGTCTTAACATACGACTTTCACGGTAAATGAATCCTAAAACGTCAAAATCTTTACTGCTCACTCACTTCGGTGAAAGGTATTCAAGTACGTTAGCTAAGGGGTCTGAAGAGATAATGAAGCCAACAGTTATGTCTAAAGATCCACTGACGCATCTGATTAGTTTGAACCAATGTGAAATCAATGGGCATCGGCATTCATATAGCACTGGTGAACGTTTGGCGAAATAATTACAATTAAATAATATAAAATTAAACTGTATGTCTGAAAACATGCAGTTTAATTTTACCCCTTTTCTTTAGCAACGCAACCTATAGTTTCTTCTATCCCAATGAAACCTATATCTAAACTCCAACCGCAATTTACTGCACATCGAACAGTCACTACTTCCAGTCCAAACCCGTGAATTCCATGAATGGGTTGAAAAGACAGAAGATAATTTTTTATGTTCTTCTTAAACTTCTACACACTGAGACTGAGTAACATTGAAATTAAGTGAACTTAATAGACGGTTATGATTCATTTTCTTGTGTGCTTCAGTTTGGATCAAAGAATACCCAAATTCAAAAACAAAAACCATAAGGCGTCACCTACGTAGAAAAATGGAAGGCAAACATATGATGACAGTAGATGACTTGCACCAACTAGTGCAATACCACCACTTAATGAAGTTTCATTAAGGAATCTGTTCTTTTTGATCTCCTATAGTGTGAAATCTTTTACCCCATCCCATCCAATGCCTTTATTGCCTCGGAACTTTTTAACTTTCCTTTCTTTTAAACTCGAATTTTCCAATCTCCTTAATAATAATCGCCTTACATAAGAATTTACTTTTTATCTTTTCCTCACCAAAATCCTTTAAAGTATACAGTTAATTATCCTGCAGGTACGTGAGAAAGCAACAACTTGATGGTCTTTTCTTCAATGGAGTCTATTAGATGGCCATTCCAGGCCTTACCAGAAGGCCAAGTGAATAAGCTAAGCTTCATGATTTATATTCCTCTTTTAGTTGGCAGAACATTGTTTTAAATATTCTGATCCTAATATTTGCTGAGATAATGGCAGTGAGATTATTTTTCCTGGGATGAAATTCTTTTTTTCCTCCAATTGGGAAAGTTTACTCCGTCCTTTATCTAATCCAATTTTCTTTTTTCTTTTTAATAAAAAAGTAGGCAGGCTGTTCAAGATAGAAAGTAACATATAGCAACTGCCTTGTATCTAAATCTCGAGCTTTATTTTCCGCCTACACAATCTCGTAACAATTGTAAATAAGAAAGACATAAGAAGGACATTGCCTAAGAATAGGAAACTTGCTTCTTGTCGAAATGTAATTGAAGCTTCTGGTCTGTTACCAAAATGACTAGCTGTAATTTTTGTCCATCCATCTCTATTACATATTAATGGTTCTATTGCAACCTCATCTAAAGATTAATATGATTTATTAGCGTCTTACTGTCTCTTACGTTTCAAAAGTTCAGATTTTTTCAATATTAAGACAGTGAGAATTGCTACTGTCCAATTGCAATTTTTCTTCAATTTTGATTTCACTAATTTTCTTTTCTTTGGAAAAGAGAAGTACAAAACGACTTCGTAAAAATAACTAACTCTTTGAGAACATTGCAATTGTCTTTCTATTGTCATGCTTTGGAGTGAAATTTTAGCAAATAAATGTATGCTATGCGCGTAGTTTGTGGATGGATGTGTGCAGGATGAAATTTGCACGCAAAGACACGAAATACTTACATCCATTCGGAGCTAATGGGTTTCTCATGTGTCCTGTGTGCAGAATTATCCAAACATAATTTGCATATTTGTTAATAAGATCATGTTTTGTTACTCTTCCTGTGTTGTTTGCAGTTATGCATGATGGCCTCATGTTTGCTATTGTTGGCGAGATTAAACACAACCGGAAAAAAAAATAGCGAGTTTTTCTAGTTTGGAAAAGAAAAATATACAGGTTTCTGCAACAACACTAATAACCCAAAACTTTTTTTAACATTAATGAATACATTAACAACAGCAAAATAAGTACTAATTAATTACTAATTGATTAATACAAGCGATAAAATGAAAACAGGAACAAGAGATTGATATTTCTGAGGAAAAGTGTGGCTTTTCGACTGGACGCTCACGTATAGACCATTTATTCACTGTTAAGAAAAATTCTAGAAAATGTCAGGCTACAAATAAAGATGTAAGTGATAATGTGCCAAGGAATTCTGTGTGGAAGGCTATGAAAAAATGCCAATAAGCCAGCAATGAATTGAAATATTACAAGAATCTACAAGAACAATACATGGTGTATAAAAATTGGTTCAAAAATATCAAAAAAATTTAAGACTTCCAAAGAACTACTTCAAGGATGCTGTTTGTCACCAACTTTGTTTAAGCTGTACCTGGAAGTTGTTCTAAGACCACGATCACAGAAGTGCATTTCAATGGGTGTTTCCCCTTGGTCAAATTAAGTACATTTACAATCTACTATTTGCAGACGACCAAGTTGTGGTAGCACAGGACGATGACGACGGTTAGGTTAGGTTATGATGTAAAACTACATGGGCAGAAAGTTACTATAAGAATGTAAAACATGGAACTGACCGTTAATTTTAATAAGACGGAGTATATGAATCGAAGTGAAGAGGTTCTGGATTTAGGTGGAATACTGTACAGCAATTTAAATACCTGGGTGCAATTATCCAGGCTGATGGATCATCTGCACAGGGAATTGAGAGAAGATTGGGTGAAGGTAGAAAGGTCATAGAAATGCTTAATTCTGTGCTATGGAATAAAAATATTATTAACAAAACTAAACATCAATGTTTTATTATATGGATGTGAGATTTGGATCTTAACTGTAAGACAAAAAATAAACTACTGGCCGTTGAAATGGATTTTTGGCGAAGATCGGCAAGAAAGTCTAGGACTAAAAAGTTAGAAATGACGTGATAAGGAATACAATGAATGTCCAAAAAACCATCATTAATAAAATTGAGGAGAACAAATTGGAGTGGTTTGGCTATGTGAAGAGAATGGAGGACGACAGATTGCCCAGAGAATCCATGGAATAGATGCCACTGATACGAAAAAAGAGAGAAAGACCAAGACGAACGTGGGTAGAGGGTGTGAGAGCAGACACAAATAGATGACTGGTGGACGAAGATTGGGAAGATGGAAGAAAATGAAAAAAAATAATAAAATAAAGGAATGACTTTTCGATGTTAGGTTGAGGAGAACCATTGTAATAACGGAATAAATTCTAAGAAGATTAATTAACAATAGATAAAAGTAATTGGTTTCGCCTCACTGCACTTTAAAATCTATCACAGCACATTTAACAAAAAAAAAATGCAACAAAATATTAAAAATGCAGTCCTGCACTTCTATCAACGATCACATGTCTTTAAAGAGCCGTGTCGAGAGAGATATCTTTCTTTAAGGTACTTGTGGGATTATTATTATTATTATAGAAATCTATATCAAGAGATTTCTATAATAATCTATAATAAGAGATTTCCTTTCTATACATTAAAATAAATTTTACTCCTAGTGATATTTATTCAGCCAATGGGCGAAGAGAGAGATGCAGGTTACGTAGTAATACGTCACAAATACTAAAATACGTAATAGAAGCTTGTTTTACTGTGGTAAAACAAGCTTCTGTTTAAGCGTGGTGGAACGCTATGTTTATCTAACATGACCACGAGGTACCATTCTTGATTTTCATGGGTAACGTATTTATGTATTCATAGCAGAGGAAGAGAGACACCGTGTCGAAAGCTTCTCTAAGTATTTTATTTTACTCTATCAAATTAAGCGAGCGCAACGAGCAGGGGGAAAAGCCGCTAGTTACTAATATTGAATTTTAAATTCCAAAGCTATCAATCTCCAAGGGCTCAGGATTTTAAAGAATTTATTGTACTTTTTAAACAACAGCTCAAATACCAAACTACGTAATATCTAGTGCTTTAGCTACGACGTGCAGTGTATAGAAAGCTTACGTGATATGTATACTTAAAAAAAAGGAAATATAATTTCTGGATTTCTATTGGCCAATAAGGAAATTTAGGAAGGCTCTATAAATCTAAAATTGATAAGTATAAAATTTTCTGAAAATGTTCCGATGAGGATAGATGTCTCGAAAAATATATTTCTGAAAGAACAAATATAAAGTTTTATGGAAATCGATACACCAGAAATCGAATTATTACATGCGGATGGACACAGAACACCAACAGTTGATTTGTGCATAATATGCTAAGGCGCATATAAACGGAAGCAATATTACCACAGGAGGGAAATAGGTACGACTACATGTATTGCACAGATATTTTCAACAGGTTAGAGTGTTTTAGTTATTTTCTTACAACTTTCTTAGACAGCATCCTATAGAAGGCAATTAGCTAATAAGCATTCCAATTTTACCACGAATAGTTGTTAATTATCAACTAACTTTTATTTTCGCACTCAGGCTGCTTTTGATAAGAAGTGACCCCACTACCCCCTTCTATCTTCCCTAAAACATATTATCCATACCGTAGTGCAACTCGTCATCCCCAAATTCCGAGTGACACAACGTTTCTGTTGTCTTTGTTATATCAGAATTAGTTTACCTAACCAGTAGTTCTATTTTTTGACAACACTCCTCACATTATTCTAGATACAGTTAAGCCTAAGTATTCTTCTATAGTTTACTACCTTGAACATACCCCTTGAAGTTATTTAGGCTTTTTCTCCAGCTTTATCTTTCCGCTCGGTTGAAACGTTACTACCCCGAGAACATTTTGCTAACATCGGCTGTTTTGCCAACAAACAAGAATTCTTGAGATGGGTGCAAGCATCACTTTGACCCATAAGATAAATCCGGATCAATATTACCCGTCTATCCTTTAACAGTTTCCCCGAGCCCTTAAGGTACCCTCAATGATACTAGCATGAAACTTGAAAACTTTGTAATTTTTAATTATTAGAACCTTATCTATCCGCATTTCAAAAATGACCGTTTGTTTCCATCCCTAG
The DNA here is from genome assembly GCF_048544385.1 of Mastigoproctus giganteus. Lineage (NCBI taxonomy): Eukaryota > Metazoa > Arthropoda > Arachnida > Uropygi > Thelyphonidae > Mastigoproctus > Mastigoproctus giganteus. The sequence continues at coordinate 9,164,583 of NC_143583.1, forward strand.
ATGGAAACAAACGGAAGCCATTTTTGAAATAAGCATTTGATAATGATTCAGAAACGGCCTTTTCTGAGAAAACTGATTTTTTTTTCAAAATGCAGAGTAGTGTAATCAAAGGAAACATCAACGTAAAATTATCTGTACTTGTCATGGATTGCAACTTCCTTGAGGTGCAGAAGGGGGATGCTTACGCTACATGTTCAAGCCCTTGATTTGATAGATTAGTCATGGTGGTGGCGCTATGGTTCATCTTCCATACCAGTGCAGAAAAAAGAAGATATACAGGGGTTTTTTCATAGGCAATATTCCTTATAACGTCTATCATTTGAAGCTGAGGTTTGTTCACTTCTGTCATCACCATAAAGAAGATTATCCCACGATGTTCTGAGTTGGATATTCTTCAATACTGGGTTATGTACTGTTTACAATAATGTCAGACTGTGTTTAGAAATGTAAAGATTCTTATAAAAACAATTAAACTATTCAATGATATTTTAATTTCCAATTCTGAACGTAATTACATTTGAAAATTTAAGCTAACGCTTTAAAGGCTATTTATAAAAATTCCACAATAGAATCAGCAGCGGCACCTGTTATTTTAAACTAATTTTACGCAGTCGCATAATATTGTAAGCCTTATTTTCCAATATCATCGTGTTATTGTGTGATAGCACACATGCTAATTTTAGTAATAGTTTAAACTTATCCAGTAATGATCTGAGTTTTGCTAAGGTAGTAATAATGTGCAATGCTCAATTGGCGCATTTATTTTGTACGTCAAAGAAAGCAATTCACCAGTGAGGACATACGTCGAGATCTTTATCGTTTTCGTTATTTTGTTCTCAACCCCACAAACATATGCTGAAACCACATCACGAAAAGTTAGATCATTGAGTTGTTTCTCTAGATCATAAATATACCGATAGCAATCCCCCTTTAAATTCATAATCGATGTTCGCTCATCAATAAGCAGATGGCACAGCCGAGCTGTAGGCCGCCTGGAGACAAAAGCTAAAACGAGGACAGAGAATTGGTCACTGAACTCGTCAAATAAATATTCATCAAAAATCGGGTTTATTCTGCAGAACACACTCATGTTTAAAATATGAAATTCTCAACAATTTCCATCGGTTTCAGGAAGTACATGGAACAGCTGGAAAATAAAACCAACCACGGAAATATGCTGTAATATTTATAGGCAAAATCAAAATATGTTTGATCGATTGATAAATTCACTTCGCCAGTGAGACACGTTGATCAAAATCACAGTTCTTCCCTCAAGTTAAATCTATCCTTCGTAAGATGCATATCTTTACTTTTAAGAAAAGCATACTGATTTCTTATAATAATAAAAAAATGGAATATCAATAGAAATTTCTATGGGCAAACATTCTAAAACATGCTATTCTCTCCCTTCCCATTCCCTGAAGTATACTGACCGGCAATAACTGTAAAGCCAAGTTTGTCGAAATTTCCTTCGCGCCGCATCCAAATGACAGTTTATAACTCTGCATCAAGGCTGTAGCGGATTTTTTTTAATCTTCTCCATAATAAACTCGGCATCGGGGTGGGTCGTAGCTTATAATCTAATCAAGAGATGCCTTTCTTCTGCAGATATTAAATTAAAATGGCATTTTGAAGTTATTATTGGAAGCGGGAGATGACGAGGCATTTTTTTTAACAAGTAGTAAAGGAACGAACTGCAAAAAATGAGAATATTAAGAAACCTGGCTGGTGTTGTAATGCAAATGTAGAGGATTGATTTCAGAACTAGCTTTTTTCGCATCATTTAGAGCTTGTCCGTTTTCTTTATTACCTGTTCCTCTATTGGAGAAGATGGGAGTCGGGGAAAATTTTACAAGAGCTTCATAAATGACTCGCTATTTGCTTAGTAATCGAGCCCCGCATTACAGGAAAATTTTATTCAGGAAGTAAATGACTTGAAATGTAGTAATTGTAACGAAGTTACTAAGCATCGATAGACGTAATATCTTTTTTATTTACTTCTTTTCAGAAAGATGGCGAATGAACTAGCAAAGCTGAATAGTTGAGTTTTTTTATGACTATCAGTGTACACACATATGGCGATCCATTTAATCTCCTGCGGCCATGTCTTCGGCTAACTTCCGCCACTTTTCATTATGGGGCTTCCGCTCCAGTAGAATCGACCTAATGCTAAGAAACCACACGCAGTTATTTCATCACCGCCTAATACAATTCCGGTCTGAATGTTTATTAAAGGTATTGCCTAAGAGCGCGAGCTCAATATCTTTTCAGCGTCGGTGATTACTGACCATGTAATATCTTCGGTGATTTTTGTTGCCCATGTCAAAACGTGGGTTACTAATGAAATTTGGCGACCTCTGGTGGAATTAGCTAGCGGTATATGGGTTCCATTCGCATGACTACTTCTTAAGGTCGACTTCCGATGTCTTCCTTCGTCTTCTAACGACACTTGAAATGACCAGCGTTCTTTTTGTAAAATATTGAAAACTGTAGCAGTATATGAAATTCATTTTACTTTATCGAGTGTACACCCATATACAGAATGACCCGAAAGGCCAAAAAAAACCAGTGCAAAGAATTGAGCAATTACAATAAGGTTGCCTTTAGCCCCCTTAAATTTTTTTCATAAATTTCACGCGCGCCCGAAGTTCGAGAGAAAGTGCAAATAATAATCGCACATGACATACAATTTATCTATCAATATACATACTTTTATAAATTAATATATACTTCGATACATTTAATATAAAAAAATAAAATACCAAATTAATATCAAAGAAATAATTATTCAAAAAATCATCCTCACAAAAAACCAAATGTGCCTAGGGGAAGGGGATGGATGCACGTCCCACACTTTGAACTTATACACTTTGTGGGGACGAATTAAAAACAGCAAAGGAAGAAAAGGATCTGGGTGTTAAGATACGGGCAGATATAAAGTTTTCTGAGCGAAGCAAACAGGCAGCCAGGAAAACCCATGGTGTCCTTTCGATGATTTATCGAAAATATCCTCTAGAGAGAGGGAGATCATAATCCCACTGTACAAGCTAATTGCGTGACTGCATTTGGAATAATGTGTCCAAGTATATGGATACCTCATCTGAAAAGAAAAAAAGACATTGAGCTTCTCGAAAGAGTTTGAAGACGGGCAAGTCAGGCGCCTCCGTAGCCAGGTGGGAAGAAGCAGCAGTGAGTAGCACACGCGTCTTGATTAGACCGGGGTTCGAGCCCGTCACCACCAAATACGGAGGATGCGGAAAAGTCAGGGAAGGACCACCGCATTTCCCGGAGCAATATGGCCTTAGTTGTTAATGCTCCTAAAAACCAAATAACCAACAAACGGGCAAATAGCATGGTGAGATCTACGAAAGGGCGATCGTAGAAGGAAAGACTCCGATTATGTGGGCTATAGAGATCGGCAACCAGACACTTCAGATGGGACCTGATTGAGATTTTAAGGCTGTGAGTGGGAATAATAAAATGAATGAAGGCGGAATTTATTGTTAGAGATTTTACAGAACTTGGTGCCAAAACTTCAAATTACAGGAAGACGTTTATACTATATTGTATGAATTATTCTTTTAGCCAGCGAGTTGGTGATTACTGGAACAAGTTGGCCCTAGAGATAGTTGAAGCTGACAGTTTGAAGAAATTCAACGGACAACTGGACAGTATCATACATGAAGAGAGAACATTTGTATTTTCTAATCTACTTTTTTTTGGACTGTGCAACAAAAGCCTGCGGCTTCCTTGCACTAAATGGCTAATACTAATGCCTATACTATTGATTTTATCTTGTACTAGGTTGTGTATAAAAGGACCAATTTGCACAGTGTTAGATGAAAAACTTGGGATTAGTCATTACGAAATATCTACTTCTTTAATATAATTATAATATCTTTATATTAGGGAGTAGTTATTATTATTTAATAATTATAAAAAAATAAATTAAATTTTATTAATTTTTAAAATTAAGAAATGTAACTTAATATATTAAAATAATTCATGTAATTTTAATATGTATTATTATATTCATAAAATGAAATATATTTTATCATTAATATTCATTTCATTTACAACAGTCGTCCCAGAACTCGTTAATGGATATATGGTATTTATTATAAATTTATTCATTGCATTTTAAATTGAATATTTTTTAATAATCTTCAGTGTAGGCAAAATATGATCCGTCTACATTCTAATGAATTTTTGTTTACGGAATACATTGGCAAATAAACCTAATTAAAGATGAAGAAAATAAGAAGGTGAACTTGACTCCTCTGAAAGGTGCACGTGTGAAAGATGGGATGAACCTTTAGTAAAGTAGTGATGTAATTATCAACAGGGTTATGCAAACTAGCATAACGCTGTTTACACTATTTGTCTATTAGACAGATACATCCTCAGTAAACTTTCCTTTCCATTAAAAGTTAGGATTGATTAGCCTTGTTAATTAATGTATTGGTAAACACACTACATACCGTAGGGCGAAATGAGGGCTATTAATCAAAATGATAAACAAAATTTAAAAGATGCTGACGTGCCTTGTCTTTTGCCTGGGTGAGTATGCTAGATTAGATAAACGGAGAACCGAGTAATTAAGGGTTCGTAATGCGGAGTATTTTTTCCCCTCACTCAGCTACTACATGATATTCGGCCTTTTAACGTAGGAAGAATAAGTAAATCATTTCTGAGTAATTAGAACCAACTGGAGAAACCAGGAATTTCCACGTACTATCTGGAAAAAAAAAAAAAAAACATTTTTTATTCTTAATGTAGTATGCACTCAGGGAGAGGTTATTAAAGACTCTAACCTATAGGGGAGCCATGATGCAGTAACTTACACTGATGTTTTTCAGTTTTTTTCTTCTGAAAACTGACACCTCAACCGAAAAAGCCTAATGTTACATATATTGATAAAAAGTCTTTACCAGGTACATTTAGTGTCCTGCTGCTAGCATATTTAACGTGTTTTACATTTAAGAGTCATCGGCAAGCGTTAAAAACGTTTTAATTTTCAGATATTAATAAAATTCGTGTATAATAATATAACGTTGTTTTTATTTCATTAATAATAATTACATATCGGTTACTGATGACTAAAGTAGGGTATATAATTTTTACATTGAAGAGTTCACGACTAAAAACACCATCTATAATTGTTCCATTACGATTTATCGAAAGATCTGAGGACATGTCCAAGTTGAATGTTTTCATAAATGTGCACAACTCTTTTCCAGCCTCAGAGTTTAATTGTAAAGAAAAAAATTACATTCAATCTGAAAACACCACGTCACTTGAAACCAAATGCGTTTTCGAATTAACGCATTTCCGAAAGTATTTTTGTATCTTAAAACCCTAATACTTCTGGTTCTAAATTTCTTAGCTTTCCAACGATATGCTATACGTCCACATTATCCAGTGAGAAAATTTCCTTGATCATATTTTCCAGTATTGTGGAAAATCTAGTGCAAGTTTCAAAGGTTTGAAAGCTTTTACTCTAGTATAGAGCTAAGATGAAGCCCATGCAGAATTTCATTAAATTTGTTCCAGTAGAAGATAAATTATTGTTGCCATCATACAAGTATAATTGCAACAATACAAGTTACAAGTATTCGCTTCTGGCGGAAGATGAAGTCACTTCCGTAACGCTTTTGGCATGACGGTTTTTCGTCACAATTTTTGGAATAACGCGAGTAAAAACGTTTTTAACTTCAAAACCATAAATGCAGCGAAAGCAATGGAAATCACTTGATTATTTTTTTTCACTTAAATAGTGAAATAGATTGTTTTTGGTCTCGATGTCTTGGGCCAAGAAAACAACAGGTTGTTGAGGGCGCACACAACAGTCCTGTACGGTGGGATTTTCCAGCATTAGTGCCGAAGACCGAACACTTTTTTTCTGTAAGTCGATAGCAGTGGTTCATTTTTATACTTGTTGATTGTTTGCTTGATTAAATTTTCGTCAGGGCTGCTAAATTTATGAAGCGCCAGTGAATTGTGTCTGTAAGTTACATGGGCGGTTTGTAACTTACAGACGCAAAAAAAAATGTTTTCATATAATCTCATAAAAGGTCCTTCGGTTGAAATTGGATTAGAACGATGTAATCTCAATGTGAAACTTAGTTTCTATGCAACTAACTTTTTCGTTTTCATTAAATCCTCAAAATTATGCAGCTACGATTTTCACCAACCAAACAACCCCAATTGCAGGGTTCTCAATCTTTATTCAAAGTTTCAAGGTGTGTTCATTTCGATGGTCAATAATATCCTTCTGGTCAAAAGTTCCCACAAATTCGATAAAGTTCAACTTTCTTAAATGTTTTACATCTTACTTTAAAATTATATTTCTTCCGGTCTTTGGGTAACAAGTTTTATTATTTTTTTATTATTATTATTTTATTATTATTATTTTTTTTTATTCGTGTCGAGAAATAGTCGGCGGGTAACTAGAGTTACAAAAGAAGGAAGACATTAGGGTTGATAATTTCCGGGATCGGCAATTTTTTGTTTAATATTTCAGTACAGTATATTCAAACTCATTTTTTAACCGTCGTTTAACGATGCAACAATTTTCTTTCATTATCTACAAATAATTGAAGGACATTAAGGTGTGTCCAGTTCGTCTAAATGTGGGCCACCGAAGACAGACATTCCATTATTTACTAAACGAGAATTAATATCCCCTTCTCGAATTTGTGTCTGACTGATATCAAGAAATATAATCAGCAGCTGCTATTAATTGATGCCATCAAACCTCCAGTCATTTCCGATTCTTAAGTATTTTAAAAGCAAAGAAAGAAGAGCAAAGCCGACAAGAGACTTCATCAATAATTTACCACCGAAATAAAGAGATGGGAGAGCCGCCAACGCCTACGGTGGAACGAAAAGTCACGCACCCACTGAAGAGTTGAAAAGCTCTCTGTACAGAAATACAGGCGTGAAAAACGCAACCTCAAGTAGAAAGGTCTGAAGAAAATGTCCGGTGTTTTTGGCGTACCCCAATGACTCTCTCTCTTTCACACACCTAGATGGCCTTTTCATTTTAAGAGGCTTTTTGTTAACAAACTTGGCAGCCGTTTCTGCTGACACTATCTTTAACAAATTATACTTCGTGATCAATAAGAGCGATGCTAAAATTCAAATATTACACTTTTGATTAAGCTTCCAGATATTTCTAATAGTCAAATAACGGTTGTCTCAGGTATTTTACTTTTATAACTAATTGTAATTATTAATGGATACAATTAATATAATTATTGATAATTGTGTAATTAATAGTTAATTACATATATGTCAATTACATTTTATATAATCTAATTATAATGTTCCGTTATATATACTTAACCATGATTAGTAATAATATTAATTTTAAGAATAATCAGCAAGTTAATAATTAAATATTAATTATCAACGACCAGTTGTACTTATTCAGTTGACTCTTATATACAAACAGCTCGTCTGAATGGCACCGTAGCATGAAAAGTGGACATAGGAGAAATTGGCCATTGTCCCCATCACCGATGAGTCGAGATACAATCTCCAATCTTACTCTAGACGCACTTTTATCCAGAGGGAATTGGAAACTAGATTTCATTCTGCTAACGTCGCACAATGAGAAGCGTTTGGAGGTGGCTGTTTAATGGTGCGAGTGCTGGAATCGCTCTCAAAGGCGGCACAGTTCCACGTGTTCCGTTAAGGAACTCTCACCTTATATCAGACCTTTTTCAGCAGAAATTTTTCCAGATCATCTTTAAATGAACTATAAGGCATGTCTTCACAGAGGTCTCCTAGTTAAGTAATATCTTCTGGAAGGAGAGTGTAGCCGGTGCATGCGAGGTCCCTATATCCCGATTTAATGTATCTGGGATATGCTCTAGTGTTTCCAGTCGATCATAAGCTTTCACAATAATGACCTTGCATATTGTAATCACAATAATGACCTTGCATATTGTAAGACGTTAATGGGAATTGATACTTCAGCAGTAATGAACAGTTCAGATATCGCTGAACCTTATGAAGCTATGTTTCCCTGGATTTTCGACTCTACCTTGTTGGCCGCTCCTGGATTAAAAAGATTTAAAATGAATAGCGAAGTAATATTTCGCCATAATACTGGGTGGGCCATATGTCAATTTATCAAGATGCGACGCAATATCCTTGATTCTGTTGATTAGCAAAACAAAAGGGATCGCTGGCACCCACAGTTATAGCACTACTTCCGGTGGGTGCGGGACTTGAGTGCATGAGGCACTGTCAGAATGGTGGGCTCAGACCAGGTACTATGTGCCTGGGGACGGACATCGGAGGGGAATGTCCGGGTGCCCGGTGGCCTCTTCCATACAGGCATGTTTGCAGATGTTCGCGTAAATTCGGCTTTTCAGGTGGAGATACACGGAAGTCTAGGTGCCACCGTAGACATGATAATAAAAATAATACAAAAGATATAAAATGTTAAATGGTTATTGTATTCATATGAATAAAATAACGCCTATTTCGCGGAGGAAACAAATTTAAACTGTTTCCTCCACAACACAATACGACAAAGTGATTGCAATTGTTCAACTATTGTATAGTCCCAGTCTTCCCATTCATGCGCACAGTCAATAGTAACGTTCCTATTATGTGTCCCAAATTCGGTTAAGGCAAAGATCCCTTTTCTTTATTTGACCGGGATCTTTGGTGGGAACTCTACCCTGTGTGCCTCTAGATTACTCCGCTATTATCCCTCTGTGGAAGTTAGGGAAATACGTTTTTCTATGAATTTTAGAACTACGGAAGCATTGCTGATGATGATATCTTCGCTCCATCTGCAATTGATTGGGAAAAGTCTGCTTATGTAAGCAGAGCCATGACTAACTATCCAGCTCAATAAACTATAGATGCGTTTTCCTTAATTAATTGATCCGCCCTCTGAAGAGGAAATAAATTGATCTTCAAGAAACTTACAGTCCCAAGACAATAGGATACGAAGAGAAAGACAAAAACCTTCCTTATTTTCAGAAATGCAGCAAACAGATAATTTAGAAATTTCAATTTATTGTAAATTTTCACTTTCGAAGATTTGTTTTTAATTATAAATTTCAACCTTGTGTTTTTTCTAAATTAGTCACATTATTTTTGTTAAAATAATCCAGGAAATCTTTTATCTTTACAATATCCATAATTTTAATGCAACTAGTTTTCCTCTTATGAATCCTTTAAAAGGAAAATATGTTCACTGCCAAACGAAGGAGTTTCCTATACTTTTTCCTTTGGATTTAAGCATATCCAAAGGAAAACTTTTAGGAAACTCCTTCGTTTGGCAGTGAACATATTTTCCTTTTAAAGGATTCATAAGAGGAAACCTAGTAGATTAAAATTAACTAGAACAAATTCCATTTCTAATCTGCACAATTTTCTTTCCACGTGTGTAGCGAAAGCTTAAATTTTCTGAAGTTAAAACTTCGCATTAAGGTACCCTTGCTGGAGAATACAGAAAGTAACCGAAATAGAACTTCATCGAAAGCGTTAGAATTCGTCTATTTCCTTCCACTCAACTTGTCCTCCATGTACATGAAAGAGATCGAAGGCCCCGAGACGATGCAACCCCCTCAGGGATACTTTCGCCTCAATGCTCGGGGAAGTCCTAATGTGCAGGGAAACAGAGTTACAGAAAGGACAGATAGTTACTGGGTGATCGGCTGAACCCTTGGGGGCACTGCTTGTGCTGTCTCGGACAGCGTTCTGGAGCGGTGCTCGCCTTCCACAAAATCAGCAAATGTTACGGGGGAACAGGGAAAGGGGAAGGGGAGGAAATGAACGGACACTATCTTTTGTCACGCTGGATGACCAGAATAAGAACACTCTCTGCATTTGGACGATTATGTCTACTCGTGAGCTTTCATGGTTCTCTTTCGGTAAGCCATTTGCGAGAATGGCTAGGTGTAATTTCGACCAAATAAAAGAATTGAATCACCAGAAATCGTGGCGATATTTCCGCATCGCCTTCCTAAAGAAATTTCGAAACTTTATGGAAATAACTGCCTCAGTTTCACTGCTAACTGGATTTCGAGAGAGGACAGATAGATGATCAGTGGAAAGAGAAATGAACAGAATGGAATATTACAAAAGATTGACAAAATAAACACGAAAAAATCATTTATAAATTATTTTTCAGAAGGGTAAATATTATCGGTGTTCTCGTCAACGAGTCGGATACTGAAATCCAATTAACACAACTGGCGACAGTTGAGTGATTACATACTTCGTATCAAATTTGTATTTCCAGACAAAATTGAAACGATGAGACCGCTCACACCCATCGTTTTAATAAAACTTTAATGAGAAAGAGAGATCACTGTCCCGCTAATGTTCAGTCCTGTGGTGATACCGATCATTTCGAAGAGAATAATCCGGTTATTTAATATATCTTACGGACACTAGGTGGCACTTATTTCATTCATCAAAACAGTAACTAAGTGCTTTGAAATCTGTAATTGTACTTCAAATGCAATTTATATCTGTTACTAATGAATGGCAGTAGACATTCCACTTAGAAATGCGAGAGAGAAGACAGAAGAAAATTTTCATCACTGAAACAGTTACCCAACATATGAACGAAAAGAAATGCAATAAAAGTTCACTATAAAATTATATTTAAAAATATACTGTTATAGGTAAATTTAGGATCACAGAATTGTTCTTTTTATTTATATGTGCTAAAAAATCCAACTAAAACATTCCTACAGTGTTTATTTATTCCTAAATGAAGGAAACATAACTTAATCAAAAATAACTGATCAAAATCCATTACGATAGCACTACTATTGCAGTCGTTTCAGTTTTATACTTTACTCCATTGAAGTGTCGACATAAAGTCTCATTTATAATAAATAAAAATTTAAAAGATGTAACTTAAATATAGCAAGCATTTCTTAATAGCCAAATAGAAGTAATATACAGAAGGTTATACTTCAGGCGCATTAATTTTTTTTATTAAATAAAAACGTTTTTTTACCCTGTGTTTAACAGAAATGAAAAAATATATAAATAAATCTCTATTAATTAGTAATTGGTTAATTAATTCTTTTCATTTCACAACAGATACCTCACATTATAATATTGCTCAAATTTTATATTATTTATCTCCTTTTGGACTTTTAACAGAAATTTATATTGACTCCTTTTTTGCGATTAATATAATAAACACATGATGATAATCAATTACTAATGTTCAGAAATTCATACCAAAAACAGCTAAAAATAAGACTTTCAAACCGTGCTTAAACCGAGAGCTCTAATTTTCTATGCATCCTCCATATTGTTCATCGATTCCTCCATTTAGCGTACGGTAAGAAATCTGGCAGAAGTGGTAGATTTAAGTTTGTCCGAAGTTTACATAATTTGGAATTGCTCAGCAAATCATTCTAAAACCCAAACATAAGTGTAATTAAAAATCCATGTACTGGAAGTTATATGGACTGGAAGGGTCAGATAGAGGTAAATGAAGAAAATAGGCGTTTTTAGCATTATTATTAGTAGTGGCAAATGACGCAAGAAAACAAGCTCTTAAAGCATCATCCAAAAAATATATAAATTACTTACCAGGATCGCCTGTCCATCACTTCCAATAGTTTTAATTCTTCCTTGAATTTATTAAAACTGCCTAATTCCGCAACACCAGATGGAAGTATGTTCCAACAATCAACCACCCGTTGGTCGAAGGAAACTTCCGCACATCGATCCCGCAACTATTTCTCAACTAAATTTATATTCCCTCATGTTTTTAGTCTGGATGAGGCATATATCAGCACTCAGACTGCCCAATCGTTCAGAGACTTAAACACCTAAATCAGGTACCTAAATCTTCAGTGGTTGCAATTTGTAGAACTGAAGCCTTACTTGATAACATCACACTGTTTTTACAGAAGATCCATATCTTTCATAAAATAAGGCCTTCAGACCTGTATGAAGTTCAGGATGCTACCTAATCATTGTTTTGTATAATGGGATAATCACCTCCTTATTCCTGTATATTATTGACAAAACCCCATGAGCTGACCTGGCAGCATGTCGGCTTAGAGAAATTCATACCTGTCAGCACAATTACCCACAGGTCTTTTTCATTTCCACTAATCTGTTAGTACGTTAATCTAGAATTACTGCTACTTATATGCAATACCTTGTGCTTGTCAATGCTAAACTTCAACTGCCATTTCTCAGCTCCTCTGCCTAATTTTTATAGATTAGTAGCAGTAGCGCACCCTGATTAGTATCATTAACCACCCTGCTAACACTTTGTATCATTTGCACACAGACATTAAGCCTGATATGTCTTCATCAGTAACATTAATAAATATAGAAAAAAAACAGTGGGCTCAGCACTGAACCCTGGGGAACTCCACTGATAATGTTACTCCATGAAGTTGCTTAGTTGCTGATGTCTATTAATAAGAACCCTGTCTTCTCCCACTCAATCTCTTTATGCATAGCAGCAACTTTCCCTTAATGCCACAATGCTTCAATTTGTACAGCAAGTTTTTTTTTTTTTTTTAATACAACATTATCAAAAGCTTTCCTGAATCGAATTGTACATACCAAAATTAACAGTCTCTAATTACTCGTGTTCACCTTTTGAACCCGTTTGTGAACGCGTGTGAATGGGATACATTCGCAAGTCTCCCAAACCCACAGTACCTCATTAAATCCAAAGATATTATAAAAATTTTGGCTAGGGTTTTACTTACCTCCTTTGCTGCTTTCCTTAATATAAGTGGATAGATCCTATTCACACCATGCCTTTGTTTAGTTTCAACAATTTCTCTTCCACATTCCCCAGTTATCACAAAATCGTTTAGCTCTTTGTTAGAATTTGATACTGGCATTCCCCTTCCACTTAAAGAATTCCTCATGGGTGAATGTAGAAGCAAAATAACTATCAGTTTGTCAGCAACCTGAGCAGGATTACCATCAGTGAGACCATAGATATTCAGTGAATCAATGTGATTCCACCCTTCCTTCTTCTTTTAACATAAATAAATTTTTATTTACTTTTATATTTTGTGTAGCCCTTGTGGACAGCATAGTTGGAAGAATCACTGTCCTCCATACACTGGGTGGCAAAGACCTGAGTTGGAGTCCGGTCGATGACATGAGGAATTATGGTCCTTTTTCACAATGTGGCCGAGTTAGTCGGTCTCAGACGAGAGTAGACTTTTTTAAATCACGGAAACTCATGTTTTTCATCCAGCAAACAGAAAATCTACCACAGAACACTCAATTTACAGACAATATATAAGGATCAATATGGGCTTAGTGGCTGATGCCCCTTAAACCCTCTTACAAGAACATTTGCGTAAAGGCACATGCAGCAAAGATGGTTTTACGCATGCGCAAACGAGTTCAAAAATTTGCTGCTTCCATTATGTGATTAACTGAAACCGCGTAATTCCCTTGGCGTTCGGAAATACCAAGAAAACTGAATTTTTGCCCTCCATCGCCGGTAGGACGACGAAAGACGCAGACAGCCATCGGGAATAAATCTAAATAAATGAATATTGTTCATTGTGGTTCATAAGTAGAAAAAAAAATGTAGTGATATTTTTATAAAATGAGTTTGTGCCGATTTCTGTTAATCGTCTATTTATTTATATTATTTTAGCATATTGATTCTTTTGCTTTGTATTAATGTATCTCTGATTAAAATAATCAGTATTTTTATTTTCAAAATATACCAGAAAAGCTGTAGTAAATATGCACTTTGTCATCTAAAAATGTATTTAAGACTATAAAGATTACTTTTAAAATTTTTCAAACTATCGCTAATTTTATTATATATTTACGTATTTAATTGTTAAGAAAATATAAAGAAAAAACAAACAGTGAACTAATTTTATTTGTGAATTGTAATGAAAGTTAATTTTTTGCATTCTAAAATATCTGAATTTTAAACGAATATAAAAAGTCCAAGAAGCTATTTTGAAATAAATATCCGTATTTTATTACCAGTCCAGTGTACATGTTGCTAATAGGCATCAAAACTTACCGCGCAATGATTTTGTACCTGTTCATTACTCTTTCAAATCTAATTACCTTCCCAGAACCAAAGTGATAAAATATTCATCGTTAATGTGACCACGAAGAAAAAGCGCGATTTCATCTGTGTAAGTAGGAACGTTATTTAATTTTTTTTTTTTTTTTTTGCTTCTCCTCCTCAAAGTGTTAAAACCGAGGGGAAGTTCGTAGCGTGATGTGCTTTAATGACCTGGACGATGACAATTGTTGTATGCATTAGTTACACACGAGAGGGTTCATGCATCATTGCATGCCGGCAGACACTGATAACAACAAGGCTTTCAGCTCCTGCCCAACCTTGCACAGAGAGTGGGTTTTAGCACGGACTTCTGACAGCCGCACTTCATCTTGACGAGTTGAACTTTTGCCATTAAGGCACCACTACCAGACCACGATAAACCGCACTCTGTAAGATGAAAGATGTCCGTTCCCCAAGACTCTGCTCCTCCGTGTATATTTTAACTTTCAGATATTTCACCAGAAATTTGTATTATCAAACCACCGACTGCTTCAAGCATAACTGGTTCATGGTAAGCCTAATGGAGCATTAGTACAACTGCTAAATATATTCTCATAGTAAAGCATACCGACATCTGGTGTCAGCACGAGAAAGAAGTCTAATTATACGACGTAAGTTTAAAAACTACCACCGCTTTAATTAATTATCTTTCCCTATATAATAACGTCAATTGGATCTTGGAAAATTACAACCTATTAGCCAATAATCTTATAGTTAAGTAAGCTTAATTTCCGAGCGATCCGTTTTATATAATCCTCTTATGGTGTAGCAGAAACTGATAATTGATCTTTGTCCATTCAGTAAAAATCAATACAGCTTACTCTTTCCATCCCCAAAGATATAAAGAGCAAGGCCACAGAAGTGCTGGTAAACAGGTGGGTTTCCATGTCGCAGCACAGAATTCAAATCTTATGTAAGATCACAGTTTTCCTGCCGAATTTTAAAATAAAAGAACACACGAACTGCAAGGAATTCATTTCATTCAGGATACATCACTGACAAAAGTTTCTCGTGTAGAGACTGAAGCTATTGGTTTATAATGTTTAATTTCCAACCCACACAACTTTCCACTAATTTTTCAATAAATACTCTTAGGGCCATCCGTATACAGGGCTGTCTTTTCTTTTCTTTTTTTTTTGTCAGCAAACTCATTAGTCTAAAGCACATACCAAAGTAACTATAGAAACAGAGTACACGATATCATTGGAAATGGAGTGCGATATTTTGAGATAGGCAGTAGAATGTAAATCCACCAGGAACAGAACCTCGTCTACTAGCGCGGTGCGTAATGCAGGTATTTACCGAGAATAGCGTGCTATTTGACACCGAATGGTGTCAAATAGCACGCTATTCTCGGTCAAATTAATCACGATATTCATACATTTGGTAATAAATATCCACTAGAGTGGGTTTTTTTTGTCTCTGATATTTTTTGCCTTTTGGACCACGGTATAACAGTAGGATACAATCATGAACAAGCCGTATATAAGCACCCTCCGAAAAGTATGATTTATGACGCTAATTTTCTGGCAAAGAATCGAGAGAGAGAGAGAGAGAGAGGGATTAGAAAGTTTTTCGAATAGATTATTTTTTCTTAAAAAAATTTTAAATAGTAATAAATTTAATTTTAAAAATGAATACTAATTCTGGGGATTAAAAATCAAAATTACAAGTTTCTCTGAAATAGATTCTTATTGATTACCTTGAAATTCCGTATATTAAGCCAAGGAGAATGACGCATTACCTGTCTCTAGTATTGAGATTTAAATGAAGTCTTATAATTTTTTTATTAATTAGTTAAATGTTTTTCTTTAAAGCTGCATTTCTTGTTATCAGTTCAAATTTGTTCTCTCTATAATAAGTATTTCCACAAGCTAATTCTAAAACTTTTATTGCAAGCTCTATCAACGTTGCTTATGTCTAAAGTGATAGCATTCTTTGCACCAAATTTCGGAGAGATTTCAAGACATTTTATTTCATTAAGCACGCCATTTTTCGCTTGGGATGAACTTTTCGCTGTAAAGTAAGCGGTACTGGGAAATGCCTCTCCATTTGATCTCACTTTAGATCCTCCCAATTTTCCATCCGCGTAAGTGTCCCACCTGTATTGATCACCTGAACCAAGTTGCTCACACATTCATCAACAAAGAGTAAGTTTGATTAGGGTAGCAGACAGCAGAAGAAAACTCAATTTATAGCTCGGTTTTTCTCTCGTAGCCCTCATAATCTTGTTCCCAAAGTGCACTGCTTAGTGTCCTATTATAAGTAAAGTGCTGATTTGAGTATCTCGAGAGTGGAGCTTTGAATTATGTGAAAAACATCTTCCTCATGGCCAAAGAAGGCGGATACCTGATCTTTATTGGAGGAAAGTAAAGCAAACGTGTTGCTTTAGTTTGTTCGAATATTTTACTTTGCAACTGGAACTTTGGACACATAATTGAATAACGGATACATATGAAACTTTTCAGAAGTTTCAAAGAAAAAGCAGCCAACAAAATATGTTCAAAATAATGTTAAGAAATGAAAATATGAATAAAGATGAAAAAATATTTCTCTGAGGGAGGGGAGATTTCATTCTTTAGAAATATAAAGTATATACACTACCCTACCATTAACATCGGGGCACATGCCTTTAAACAAAAAAAAGCTTTTATTTATGATGAATCTTCGCGGCATACCAGCTTTTTATAAATGTCAGGTGATATGTTCCTCCACTCGGCCTTTAACGCAGCCACCAGTTCGCCTTGTTCTTTGAGTGATCCTGACGTGAACGTACCCGACAATCCAATACATCCTAAAGATGCTCGATAGGGTTCAGATCAGTACTCTTGGCTGGCCAATACAACATTTCCACACCCATGTCCTCAAACCACTCTGTTACAACCCGAGCAGTATGGCATGGCGCGTTGTCTTGCTGATATAGGCCTTCCCCGAAGTACTGCCATAATGCTGGAGTGCATAATTGTCCAGGTTGTCCTTGTATTGCAAAGCATTCATGATTTTGTCGATAACGACTAATGGGCCCAAGCAAACCATGAAAAGCAGCCCCATACCATGACACTGCCTCCATTAAACTTCATTGTTGGGAAAATACAATCAGGAGGGAACTGCTCCCCTGGCATTCGCCACACCCATGAACGGCCACCAAGAATGATAGAGTGCAAACCTCGACTCCTCTGTCCATAGGACTGTTTTTCACTGCTCCACAGTCCAGGATTCACGCTTCTTACACCATGTTTATCGGAGTCTAGCATTTGTTGAGGTGATCAATGGCTTGTGAACTGCACGATCATTGTAACCCATATCATGGAATGTCTTTCGTATTGTACTAGTGCTGAAATTAGTCCCAATACTCTCACAAAGGGTTTGTGTGACTTGAGACAATGGCAAATCACGATTTGCGCTCACAGTTCTTCGCAGAATTCTCTTGTCCCGTTCTGTTAGTTTTCGGGGTTTACCAGGCCGTTTTTTTTTTTTTTTTTTTGACAGATTGAGTTCCATTCCTCTTCAATTTGCATATGACGCATCTAACCACTGACCTAGGGATCACTAGGTTACACTGATCCACAGAGTGACTGCGATGGCTCGTACAGAAGGTGCTTGGTGGCATCTCGTTATCATTCTGTTAATCGTGTCATCTTCGATGCCCACTTTTGCAACTGTCTGTTCCAAGACCAGTGTGCATATTTATTGCAGATTCTGTGACGTGTTGCATGAATATGACCTGTTTCCTCATCAACGGAGGGTGTCCGGATATTAATGGCAGGGCAGTGTAGATAGCTTCTGTGATATGTATGAAAAATACTAGATTTATAGATTTCTATTGGTCTGATTTTAATAAAATTGGGAAGGCTCAAAACATCGTTCTAAACAGAGAGAAATATAAAATTTCATGAAAATCCATCCACTGGAAGTCACTTGTTACATGCAGGTGGACAGAGCCGGACATGGTGAACACCACAGGCGCATGTATTCAAACCTTTTGACTTTCATCCATTTGCGTATATGAAGAATATAAAACTGGATGTAAAAGTAGAAAAATGCAAAGATGAGAAGGTAATACGTGAATTATCCCATGTGGGTAGTCTTAAATATATCAATGAAGCAATTTAACGAAGCCGTATTCCATTCATCGTCCGCGATAAAGAAATAACCAGACCTCTTGGCAGACCATTCACTCTGACCATAACAACACAAACGACGAAAGAATGAAGCTCTTCGCTCTTTAAAACTCCATATTTTCGTTATCTTTACGACCTCTAAGCAGAGGAGCAATATTGCGAGTGGTGCTGGCTGCTAACCTTTATATTGCCGTTTGTCTGCCACGAGGGTACAACCAAGGCCAGTTGGAACTGCTACCATTACGTGACTGTCTGCCAAAAATGGAAACAGAAAACGCTCCTGTCTGCAGACTTTTTTTTATAATCCTCAAACATCATCTCAGTGGATCATTAGAGGCGTTGCTACGAATTCAGATCTTTCTTTTCATCAGCGGCAGTTTGGAAGAAGAGAATTGTGATAAACGATTCATATTTTATCAGCTGAAATGACCCGTTCACATGGAATATCCCTATTATGTTCGCGAGCCTAATAAATGAAAAATCTAAAAACACAACGAAATAAATAAAATAATAGGAAAGAAACTCAGATGGTAAAATAAAGAAACTTGTATAAAGCCATTGTCTTGATAATTTTACATCAAAGTAAAAGTGTATATTTTTGTTATAAAACTGCATAATATGGTATCTTTATCTGTCCAATATATGAGGCAAATACCACTGTCTAGACAAAAAAATTCTTAAAATATATGCTGGTCACAAAGCTGTATCATATGACCAATTTAAACATTGTCAGTTTTCGCCGCCTGCTACTCGTGTGGAAAGATCAAGCTCAAATCCATTTGGAGATTGGAGGAATTATTAAAGGCCAGTTAAACCGAGGCTGTAATGGCGATCTCAGACAAGGAGTAGAGTTTTCCATCCAGTTAAAACCACATGAAGATAGTCCATTCCAAATACACTTCGTGACATGGACAAGATCTTGCTATATCTGATTCTGGGATTGTCTTGTCCTCAATGGCTTGAGAGCTCTTCTGCTGCCCTTCAGAATCGGGATTCATCAGAGCTAACCCCACCTCTAACTGGAGTGGGCTATTCATGTGCTGATCCTGGCTGGGATTGCTCTTGCTGGCCCCCGCCACAAGAGTAAGATTCCTCTGTGCCTACGCTGAAACATCTCCCTATCTAAATCTTCGCTCACTCCATGAGGCGAGGGCATTGGAACTTTCACCATTATGCACCCAATGAACAAACGATAATTGAAGTCTGAGAATTCCTTTCATCAGTTCATATTCCTTTAAGGCATTAAAGATAGATTTTATTCCTTGAAGGTAAATGTACTTAAAGTTTCACTATTCTCCATTATGGCTTCCCTGCGCACCATGCCACTAGAGCACCAACTTAGAGAAAACGATTTTGTTTTTTTCATGAATGGCGAATCTTTCCTTGAAATGTAATTCCTTTTTTAATATTTAAGTGAATGCGCTGGAATGCTGGCATCATGCATAAATTTGCATAGGCTGTCTAGAACAAAAAAAAAAAGTCCAAATGCTAAGAGCCTTAGTAGAAATTTATCCTGAAAAAAGTGACATTTTAAAGCAATTAGATAGACGATTCGTTTATCCGCAATCTCTAGACTATCTGTAAGTTCACAGGAAGCAATAAATTAATCCAGAGAGCGTTGGAATACGACATTGATTATTTGGATGCTTTCTTTTGATTATTTACAATTTAAACAAAGACGAGGGAAAGAATTTCCGTGCGAAGTAATTAAAAATCTCTATAATGACAAAAGATCGTTGACGCAAAAAGCTGGAGATGCACACGCGAGACGATGTTCAGTCCTTTTCGCATTTATATCCTTTGTTTTTAAGTTGAATGACAAGATTTTTGTGTGTAGCTTATATTATTGATGTATAATGTGACCACTTGACAGAAAAGCAAAAAAAAAAAAAAAAAAAAAACACACTGAAGATAAAAGAACAGGAAGGAAACAACAGAATTATTTCTATTGTTATGGATATTATGATGCAGCTATGCATGCTTACCGTATTCTTGTTTCTTTTCATAAATTGTACCTACCTTTTATACGAAACATCGAAAACTTAAAAATGTTACGTTAGAAATGCTACTACAAAAGCAATTTTTTTTTTTGAATTCTTTAAACATTTAATGTTTACTTTATACACACCGTTCAGCTATTCTTATGTATTATAAAGATTCGTGTTTACAAGGAGACATGACATGCTAAAAAAAATTGTTTAATTTAACTCTTTCATTCATAAAAATTATAAAAAAACCATCAATTATAAGAAATCATCAAGAAAGTTTAAATTCATAAGCAATGCTTTGATGAACGAAATCTATCAGTAGGTATTAAATACCTATTTCCCGTGGTATATTTTCAGTTTAACTTCAATCATTATTATTAATATGCTTAGAATAGAAGTTGCAATAACTTAGTCTACCCTCTCCTTAAAAGCATGGAATATTATCGCAACACGCATTTCACGTTTCTGCTGCGAGTCACATAAAGACTAATACTTTATTTATATATTAAGTAAACTGATAACAAAAATGAGCCTTTCAACAACGTCTCTTGCCTGCGCAGTTTTAAACCAACAAATTTTATTTTTTGCTCATCTTTTATATTATTTATATGTAAGAAAAAAATAACTGTCACATTTCTATTCGTCCGATTTTAACGAAATTTGGAGGGACTTCGCAAATCATTCTACAAGACCTAAATGTGAAATTTTATGAAAATCCATCAATGAGTCCAGTTGTTAATTATTTCTAAACTAAAACAATTTAAAATGATTTAATTTTTTTTTCTTTTTTTTAGAAATATTAAGATGTAAAATAATTTAAATCTTTTTGTAGTTTACTTTTCCGAAGACAATTGAGATTCGTTGAGAGTGCAATTTTCTTATTCCATTTATTCTCTGAACTTGCTTCCGATCGGTGCTGATAAGAACCTTGCCTGCAGTTCTCTAAATTATTTCCGCCTTGCTTCTGATTACTTATATATTCCACACTTCTAAAGTACTGAGTGAGTCGTGTCCAGTTCTGCCGATTTCCTCTTTCATTTCTACACCACACGGAAATTGCCGTTTCCTCTGACGTGTTAATGTGTAATTACCTTCAGCAACGCCGCCACTCCCTTCATGTTGTTTCTCCCATTTTCGGACCGATAAAATCATCGACCTAGACTCTGAAAAAGCGGATGAACAATTATGGATAACCTCAGAATACAGAAGTTCGTGTTCTCCTATAAACAGTTAGGGCCGACTCCATTAACTATAACTCCAGTATATTTTCCCACTTTTCATGTTTAAAAAAAAAATTCTTTACTGCTTTTATTCTGTTAATTCTTTATAAGCCCCCTTCTGATATATGTGTGCCAAATTATTTCTTTATTTAATCCACTTTTCTTTTAACATATACACACTATCCTTATAGTTTCAGAGTGCTAAATTATACATTTCATCACATTGAGAAAACGGAAGATTAGTTTCATAAAAACATAAATGAAATTCGTTTTTCTTTTCAGAGGTATCGCTGCCATTTAAAAAGTGCGATTGTTTTGATTTTTTGGCATACATTAACGTTATAGTAAGAGCAACAGAGTGCAATGAAGCTGGAAGCTTTAGTTGCACTTGCCGAAATAAAAAGCGAGTACATAAGAAAAGCACAAATTATCTGCTTCCCTCCTCATAAAGATCGAGTTGCCTTTTGAATTTATTCAAACTGCCAGCCTCAACTACTTGCGAGGTAACAACTCCCTACCAAAAAGAAAAAAAACTCCTACAATCTAATCTAACCCTCAAGCCCTGTAATTTGAAATTATGACCCCAGTTCTGAATTCTTTAGAACAGTGAGAATTCCACCTTCATTTATTTTAATAATCCATCTCATCCTTATAAACCTCTGAAGTGCCTGGTTACCAAGCTCGGTAGTCCATAACTGGAGTCTTTCCTAATACGGTCGCCCTTTGCCGATCTCACCATGCTAGTCGTCCGTGTTTGGACCATTTCAAGGAGTCCAGTGTCTTTTTCAGATGGTCTCCATACTTGAACACAATTGCCTTATACAGTGAGACCGTGTCCTCCCTATCTCTATAGGATATTGTTCGATAAATCATCGATAGGACACCATGGGCTTTCCTGGCCGCCTGTTTACCCTGCACAGAAACCTCCATATCTGCCC
Organism: Mastigoproctus giganteus; assembly: GCF_048544385.1. Lineage (NCBI taxonomy): Eukaryota > Metazoa > Arthropoda > Arachnida > Uropygi > Thelyphonidae > Mastigoproctus > Mastigoproctus giganteus. Next base: position 9,186,924 of record NC_143583.1, read on the forward strand.
GTATCGTAATTACTGATCCCTTTCTTCCTATGTTTTTAATTCAGCCCCAATCAAGTGAATGATTCATTTCGGGTTTGCTGTTCCCCAAATGTAAGACTTGGCATTTGCTGCACTGAAACATAGTTGCTACTTTTCTGGCCATTCTTGCACCCTGAAGGAGGGCCGCTTAGTATTGACATTGCGCATTCTAGCCCATTGTCAATGTCATTTATGAAAATCAGAAACAATATTCGCACAGTTTTCTGACATTCGCACTTATTTCGCTGTAATTCGAAAGCAGTTAAATCCTGATATGGAGTATTTGATGGAATGGTGTTATTTAATAATATCGGATTTTTCGCTCTTTCTCAAATGGACATTAACAAAGCGAAGATGTAGGAATGACTCGGAGAGCATTACGAGCAAAACACACCGGCTCTCTCTCTCTTTTAGGAAGAACGGGCAAGGTTAAAGAAGTTAATGGGAAGGTAATATTCGAATTAATTAACTTTGCCGGTTAGTTAAGTGGGGCAAATAAAGCAGTCCACAAAGGCAGAAAGGAACTACGCTCGAAGGAAAAGTAAACACAAAGAACAGCAACAAGCAATTTGGTTGTTGAAGAGAAGAGAAATGAATGTCAACGTTTAAAAGATATTTAATGGAATTTTCCACCTCTCTGATGTTGGCATCTGAACCTTCCTTTGGTGCCGCTGGAAGACAAGAAAAGAATGATGTTGAAATCAACGGGAAGCATCTCTGAATCACAAAAGTCGGGAGAGTAATAATTCTGATCCCATGCCTCTTGCCGTCATTTAGCGTTGGACTTTTGTCTACCTTTATTCATTTACTGGTAACTATGGCAACCATTACACCACCGCAATGCAACAATTAATCACGTGACAGTTTCAACTGTTTCGCCTGAAGTGGATAATAACTGTATACGAGAGAGTTGTTCAGTAGCAATCCAAATTAAACTAGAAACAGCAAGCATAAAAATGGATTTATTCAAACAGGCCATATTCAATAGCCTCATGGCAACTAATGCCATAAATTGAGGGGGTTCTAGGGTCAATTTTCCTGTTTAACAGATAAGTAAGCAGAATTTTCCGGAGAAGGCATGCAACCGAGACCAGATAAGTCGGCCATGGTGTTAAAAATCCACAAATCTTTCTAATGTCTGAAGGGATTCGTACAAGCCTTTTTCCCACCGCTACTTATTAACCCTACCTGTCCGATTTTTTTTTCCTTTTGGGAACGCTTCTGTTCTATTATAGAATCGATAACAAGAGAAGGAGAACCATTTTGAATAAGTCCACTATTAAGCGTTTCAACACATTGGTCTTCCTATTTCTAAGTAAATCCTTACTTATTTGAAACCAAAATTGACAGGACCCACAACACAAATCTGAAACTCATTTGTGCTATAAAAAAAAAAAAAAGTAAATTGCAGGATGGAAGCCTCCTCAACAATTCATGCTGAGGCATTTGTGCTACAGAATACACTGAATATCATCGGGCTAGTTACATGCCTTTATTTAGAAACTTTCACTTCCCCCTATATAAATAATAGTAGGGTTTTAGGAGCATCAACGCTAACGCCATATTGCACTGTGTATACTCTGTAAATTGTGCGTTCTGTGGTCAATATTTTGTTTGATGGACGTAAAACCCGAGTTCCCGGGAATAAAAAAAAAAAAACCATTCTACCCTCGCCTGAGCCCGATTAACTCAGCTATGTTCTGAAAAGGCCCATAAAAATTCCTCACTTCATCGATGGGACTCGAACTCAGGTCTTTGTCACCTGGTGGGGAGGGACAGCGATTCTACCGACTTTGCTACCTACGAGGGCTATAAAAAGCGATTGAATTATCAATTAGAATTCTTATATCAATTTGTACACTATACTGACAAAAGTAACCGGACACCTGTACATTTCAAAAAACTTGTATTGATACAATTTTAATGGACTCTGAACAACCATTTTTATACGGAAAATATTTTTGAATCATTCAACACAACAGTTAGTTCAGCTACTGGCCGCGGACATGCTTATCTGGCTCGAAGCTGATGTTCGAGTTCATAGCAAAGGCTTTTAGGTCGGCTCTTGGCAGGCCAATGTCCTATTTCGAGAAGATAACGCACAGCGTGTGGTCCCTTAAATAAAATATAACCTAAAAGGGCCGCTTATATTATTTATCATATTAGGAATGTTCTGCTCATACGAGCCTATTCTGCTCATACACACCCACGTAATGATGTAGTTTGTAATAACTGTGCACAAATATTATTACTGAAATATTAAGCTATTTTGCATACTTTAAAATTAAATGGCATTCTGTTTCTCTGTCAGACAAAGAAAGCCTTTAATCAATTAGAATCGTATACCCGGGAGTTGACCCAGTGAGGAAACCAGATGATGTTTCCAGATGATGAAATCGCGAGAAGGAAATAATTCAGTATTGAACTAATAGCACTATTCTGAGCCTTTCTCAAGCATCGCAGTTCGAATATATTTCCGAAGATAGTATCTGGTGAGCAGGGATGCGAGTTTTTTGCTTCCTTCTGTAGCCTGATAAAGTCAAAGCATCGCCGAAGCACTCACCTTGTAGTGTATTGATTTTGTGTGGGGGTTGAGAACATGCTGCACTTCGAGGCAGTTGAATGTTTTTCTTTTTATTTTCAGTCGCATAAAATCGAATGTTTTATAAACTAAAATGCTTGGCAGTAGGGAAGGTTGCGAAGTGGAGAGAAATCGTACATTTTGAAGCAATTTCTATTAAACTTGTAATGCAGCTCCCTGCCTGATAAGTTATTTATTAAGTTTTATTAGGTTGTTTTGCAGCGTTCTTGAAGATGTCGATGTAAACCAAAAGTTTGAAGAAAAACTTATTTTCATATTTTATAATAACGGCTGATTGTTCCATTTGTGCTTTGAATATACAATGATAAGAAGAGAATATAACGTTGAGAAATATTTAAAATTTTAGCCTTTAAATGAAAGTATAAAGATTTAAATATTTAATAAAAATAACTTTGAAAATAAAATTAACAAGAAAGTTAAAAATTATTTTTGAACAATAAAATTGTGAAATTTAAATTCGGAATTAAGAAATTAAATTTAAAATTTGAAATGTAATTGATAAAAAAAATAATTTCGAAATTTGAAATGTAATTGAAAAAGTAAATTCCGAATATTTGTTTCGGAAATTATTTTTTGTATTAATTTTTGAGAGATTTTTATACAAAGTTTATGATATCGGTAAAATTGTAATTTTATTTAAAAGTGCTCTTATTCTCTTGGGGGAATTATAAAATAAAAGTAGAGCAGAAAATAATTTGTTTTTGAAAGTGGTGAAATTTCACGAAAATACATTCAACAGTATTATGCTGGTAGTGGTAGATCATATTGTGCACTCTCATCAAAATTCCAAAGATATCTATTACGCAGTCCAATGTTTTGAATTTTATTGCAATGCTGAATTTTATTTTAATCTCTTATGCACATTTTGCATTGGAATTCAGGGTATGTGGAATTCATTCAACTTTTCTCAAATCTCAAAGACTACCCACCTGTTTTCAAATCTTTATAGAAATATCAGATTGTAGTTTTTAAAGCTCAAAGTGCAGAAAAGCAACATCACAAATTCACAACAGAACATAATGCGTGAAAGGCATTTCTTCTTTTGGGGGAAATGCTCAAAATTTTTTCTCTCATGAAATTTATTAGCACAAATGAATAGAAATCAGAGTTTCTCCGTTAAGGCTCTTGTACTGCATATCACTGAATTTGATTCACCACTCTGGAATCCATACAATATCACCTAAAACACTAACTAGAACAAGTTCATCAATTACCTCACCAAAAGAGGGGCCATTGTTCTTTTACAGGATATTTCACAAGCAGATATGAAGCCACTTCTGTCTACATCCACTTGAAACTCGCTGCTCCACAAACCCTTCACCGGACAATCCTCGTACCAGACCTCAATCAGCATCTGTTTTCCAGCAGTGGGCAAAAGACAACAATTGACCTTCCATATACGCAAGGCCTCCGTAGCCGAGAGGTCAGGAGCGGGAGTGCAATAGCACGCGCTCTTTGAGTAGACCGGGGTTCAAGCCCCTGACTGCTGAATACGGTCGATCTGCCAACCCGCACTGGACCAGCGTGGCAGATTATGGTCCATTTCAATCAGCATGAATTGTTGAGGAGTCTTCCATCCTGCAGTGGGTTGATAATGGCTGCACTTTACCTTTATATGCAGATCCCGCTCGACATACATCATAACAGTTTTCTTCTCCGATCAGAGCTATTAAAATCGTCGTCCCTCAACCAGTAGGAAAATGCTCGAGTTCGAATCCCGTTGATTACGACTTAATTTTTATGGACTTTTTTCACAATGTTGTTGAGTTACTTATATTATTATTAATCTATATACGCTACAGGCATGTGCCCAGTTAAGATGTACCCCAGATTCATGCAGATAAGATAAGCATTAAGTTATAAATAAACTTTAAAAAGTAAATTATACAATAAAAAAAAAGCACAATACATACAATGATAGTACATTTTATCAGGAAATCAATCCAAGACTAGGAAAAGAATACAAAATGTCCATCACTTTCCTTTTAACCTCAATCAAGAAAAAAAAAAAAAAAAAAAAAAAAATCACAAGAAACATCACATATAAGAAAGCCATCCCAGATAATTGGTTCCAGATAGCCCACTGAAACACTTTCTTGACCAAAGAAAGATCCAGGTCATACTAGTTTATAAATGCCATAGTTTTTTTTTTTTTTTTTTTTGTTAATGTAAGAGCTCTTGGATATTTCTAACTTGATCTACTGATGTAAAAGGTAATATTCTGCTTAGTAACTGCTACCGGTGCATGAAAGGTAAAGATGGCATAGATCTGGCAGATAAGTTGATAGATAGAAAATATGATAAAACAACTTAAGATTGTGGACGGTTGTGCTTCCAAAGATTGCAGCTCGAAGGAGGAGCACAGCTCAGGATAGTAAATTTAATGACAGAGCACAGGATTAGGTCTGGACAGATAGTGTATGAATTTCATTTACAATGATTTTGTTTGCCGTATCCAAACAGAATTGTTATAAACGTGAGGGGTTCATATCAGGGCAGAAACCTCCAATATGGGAAGGACAGTTGCTTTCAACAGAAGCACAGAGGACCTTTCAAACGTATGTCTGACGTTCGATGACACTTTTTTTTTTTTTTTTTTTTTAAATATTCCGGATATATTTATCAGCATCTCACCCTGATGTAACTCTGACTCCCAGATCTTTAGAATCAATCACTTTGGGAGAAGAATCCACTGATGGGACACTTTTTTTCTATAAACTTTGTTCTCCCTGATCCTACGAACGTAAGTGAAGAGCGTTTCCTAGGATTGCCCCCCCCCCCTCTCTCTCTCTAAAGTGCGGCGAGTTATTGACAAAAATCGTGAATAAAAGAGACCCAAGAACTAATCCTTGTGTAACTCCTTTATACTGGAAGAACTCTTGCGATTTCCTGCCCAACGATAACCCCATGTTCGCGATGGTAGATACAGTTCATCAAACAGGAAAGTACCGAGCAATCCAAGCCGACTTAGTTTTTACCGAGATGATACTTTGGGACACTGCCAAATGCCTTGTTAATGTCAGTGTAGATAATATCAACCTGTCCAACTATATGACGGTATGTAAAACCAGCTGCCAGATAATGAGAAGATTAATGATAGTTGAGCGACCTCTAGTAAAAGCCATGTCGACTGTTGCAGTAGTAGTAGCAACAGCAGGGTTCTAGGCACATCAGAACTTAGGCCATATTGCGCAATACGTAAGTCTATAAATTGTGTAAATGTCTTCGCTGGTCAATTTGTTGTTTGCTGGAAGAAAAATCACTTTTTGGGAGAGAAACACCATGCTGACCGAGGCAGACTAACTCAACCAAGTTGTGAAAATTAGCCATAAAAGGTCAGTTATAATCCCTACTTGCAGACAATAAACATAAGATTAAATTTAATTCAATAAATCGCTTAAGTCTTAGTCACGTTCATTAGCTTATTTTTAAAATTTATCTAAGATTTTGGAAGTTACGACTTAATATTCTTAGAGCCCTTTGTATCGATGATTTGGCGCGAATACCGTAGCACGCATGATAGTGGAAATGTAGTGTTCAATTGTGATACATACATGTGGCTCGAAGGTTCTAATCACATAGGTCGGTATATATATTTTTGTTTTTAGCTAAGAAATTTTACTTTTAGTTTGTTTATTTGGTTTTTAGGAGCATTAGCAACTAAGGCCATATTGGTCCGGGAATATGCGGTGGTCATTCCCTGACCTTTCCGCACCCTCCGTATTTGGTGGTGACGGACTCGAACCGCGGTCTGATCAAGAAGCGTGTGCTACGCACTGCTGCTCCTTTCCACCTGACTACGGAGGCGCGCATTACTTTTAGTATGGCTATAGCTAATTTATATCTACGAATGTAAACTTCATAGCGTAAAACGTATTATTGCATTTAGGTATATATTAGCTTAAGGTAGTATTGCCAAATTAAATTGAATTGAATTTAAGCAGAAATCATGCCCAGACTATAGCAGAAAGCAACAGGCTCAAAGTACTGGGAGTGCTGTGGTTCGGGAAAGAACTGATGTGTACGATTCTTCTATGCATCACAACCTAACGAAAATATGCTACTTGTACAATGTTCAGGCTTTTCTGAAACAGGAAATGATAAGTCAATGGGGTGTGTGAGTGTGTGTGTGTGTGTGTGTTTTTGGAGACAGTGGATGGCCAAGAAGGAATTAGAATAGGGGCCTCATCACGTTTAGCTGCTCACATTTGTGCAACAAATGTGATCTTGAGGTTGCCACAGACATTCTCTCAAACAAGCTGTACTTGCTACCTGGGAGTCTAAAACGCTGATAGAACAGATATTCGGGTGATATTCAAGTCAAGTGGACCCAATTTCGGCAAAGTCCCGACGGTGTGTGACAGCAAAATCCTCTGCTTGCACCTTCACGATGGTAGGACTATTAGTAATCCTGGGTATAACCTCCATGCACAAGTACACGGTGGGTGACCACCCAGGTGTGAACCAACGTAAGCAGGGGTCGAGGTATGGCGCCCACACCACATGGAGGAATGCCGCCCCTCTATGTTACCAGGCAGTACTAGGTGGTAGATGACTCTCATCAACCGGTGCAATACCACCACTTTGCTTTTTGGAGGCCTAAAATGGTGGAAACCATGTTTAGTCTCTAGAGTAAGTTCCGATCAACCCTTCCTCATCTCTTCCATCATGCAGTATGACTGATGACTTTTGAGGTTATGATGAACATCGTGGCGAGATCCAATATTCCTTACATTTCGAGGGTACAGCTCTAAAACGGTGTTGCAGGCCGGCCGCTAGTTAGTACACCGGACGGAACCTATTGGTAACTCTCTAGGAGGCTTCCGGATCAGCTAGTGTATAATCTTGTTACGTCTACTCTGCCAGATAGTGACTGGAGGGAGTCCGAGTAGTGTGTATGCGGGGGGCATTGTCGAGGCCAGGTTATGCCAAGGATCGGGGTATATTCTTACCATGTGCACGCCATATCCAAAAATTTCATTACTTCATACAGCATGTCCCACCCACTTTTTCTTACCATTGAATACACCATGAATTTTCAATCTAATAGAGCAAGCTTATCTGCGAAAAGATCTAAACCTCCCAAACACTTCCTAATTCATTTCACAAATATACGTGGTCTCAATTCTAATCTCAACGATGTCTATTTCCACTTGCAGTCTGCCAAACCCCATGTACTTTTTCTAACAGAATTTTAGTTATCGGTTGATTCAACTACTGCTCATCTCAAATGCCCAAATTATTTGCTGTATAATTCCTTTCGCCTCAAAGGTGGTACTTCTGCATATTTCCGTTCTGATGTTCCCTGTCAGAGACTTGGAAATTTGGAATCTCCTCTTTTCATCTTCTCTGGCTTAAAATCTTTCTACCTCTGTGTCAAATTCATCTGTTGTCTCTACCGTTCTCCCAACTCCACTAATCACGTAGAGCTCCTTGACTTCCTCTCTTTGCAACTTTCCTAACAGTGAGGTAATTTTCCTTGGTGATTTTAACGTTCACAACTCCAGTTGGCTTCCGTTTTCTAGTCACACCGACCCAGCTGGTCGAGATGCTGAGGCTTTTGAAATTACTAATGACCTTGCACAGATTGTTCATTTACTTACAAAAAATACAGGACAATCCTAATCAAAGAGCCAACACGCTTGATCTTTTTTCTCACAAACAACCCTTCTAAACACACAGTCAAAGTGATAGGTCCTTTAGGCACTTCAGATCACAACTTGGTGATTGTCTCTTCTCCGTTGGAGACTTTATCTGATGGCTATTCCCAACCTCGTGTTGTTTGGCATTACAAGAATGCAAAATGGGATGACCCGCGAGATTTCTATTCTTCTTTTCCTTGTTCGGATTACTGATGTCAACGTTTGCTCAGATCGTGTCAGTGAAATTATTCTTGTAGGAATAGAATCCCACACTCACTTTAAAATCTCGTCTTTTATCTAAACCTTGGTTTTCCAATAAATGTGCTAAGGCTGTTCAAGAGAAGAATGTTGCATATCGTAATTGGCTTGTTTCTAATTTTTCAGTTTCATTTTCTGCCTACACTTTTCTGCTCGCAACAATTGTAAAGCAGTTATTAATCAGTCCAAACTAGAGTTTGAACAGGCTAAGAGTAGAAAACACGTTTCTTGCCCTAATTGTAGCCCAGCATTCTGGTCTCTTGCCAAAGCTATTGGCCGCAACGTTTTGCCCATCTATGCTCCCACCTCTGTCCAAATCAGATGGTTCTGTTGTCACTGCATCCAAGGATAAAGCTGATCTGCTAGCATCCCTTTCCAACTCATGTATAAATGATCTTGGTAAAACACTTCAAACCATTCCCAACACGCTCCATTCAATGCCTCCTGTGGTCTTCCGTCAAAAGGATTTTTGACGAATATTGATGCTAAGAAAGCTCCAGGTCCTGATGGTATTTCTCCACTTATTCTCAAAACCTGTGCTCCTGTTCTTTGCCGCCTTTTTTCACTTTCTTTTTCCAAAGGTGTTTTTCCTTCTGCTTGGAAATTTGCTCATACCCAACCAGTTCCTAAAAAAAATGTGACAAATCCCTCCCATCCAATTACTTCTTCTTCTCTTTCTAAAGTAATGGGGAAATCAATTAACTGCCAACTCTTAAACTACATAGAAACCTTCCGTCTGATCAACGATCGCCAGTATGGATTCTGTCAGTGTCGATCCACTGGTGATATTCTGGTTTATGTTACCCATTTATGGATCAATTCAATGGAAAGGTTCGGTGAAACAAGTAGTTCCTCTTGACATCTCAAAGGCTTTCGATCGTGTCTGGCATAAATGTCTTCTAAATAAGCTTCCATCTTATGGTTTGCCTGTTTTTTGTAATTGGTTTTCCAGTTTTCTCTCTGATTGCTCACTGAGGGTGATTGTTCTGTCTTCTAATTTCTCCACTAATGCCGGTGTCCCCCAAAGTTCAGTTCTTTCCCCCACTCTTTTCCTCATGTATATTAATGACCTTCTTCCATTGACTGGAAATCCTATCCCTAGTTTTGCCGATGATAGCACATTGCATTCCACTTTCCATTTTGACAAATCTTGCCCTGCTCAATCAGCTTCAACTTCTCGAATATCCCCTACTAATTCCTTAAATACCGATCTGCAGGCAATTCTCCAGTGGGGCAAAGACAACTTAGTTGATTTCAACCCTTCTAAAACTCAGTCTTCTCTTATATCTCGCAAAAAGGATTCTTCTGCTCCTATGCTTATCTTTGGTGAACCTCCGATTTTTAGGCAAAATGATATATCTCTTTTGGGGATTACCCTGACTTCTAATCTCTCTTGGTACAAGCACATTACAAACATTGCTTCCTCTGCATCTAAAAAACTTGGTTTTCTCTTTCGCTCTCGGTGTCACTTTTCTTCCAAACAGCTGCTCACTATGTATAAATCGAAAATCGGACCCTACCATGGATGTTGTTCCCACATCTGGGGTGGTGTTTCCAAACCCTCTCTCAGGCTTCTTGATTCAATTCAGAAGAGGGCAGTTAGGTTAATTAATGACTCCTCTCTAACAGAGTCTCTCCATTCGCTTTCTCATAGACGTACTGTTTCTGCTGCATGCCTTTTTCTACAGATACTTCCATGGGTACTGTTCTTCTGAATTGGCATCTATGATTTCCGTTCTCTGTTTCAAAACAGTTCGAACACGTGCAGCCACCAGCCAACATACATTTTCTGTCCAACTTCAGACTCACAGAGCCAACTTTTGATCTTCCTCCTTTATTCATGCAACTGCCGTTTTCTTGAACAACCTTCCTTCATAAGTATTTCCTGAAAATTAGTCTACAGAAGTTCAAGTCCAATGTCAACAAATATCTTCTTTCGTCTTCTCGTCCTCCAACCGAAGCACGATACTAAGTACTATAAGTTCTACTACCTCTCGTGTTTGGGGTTTACATAATAATAAAAAAAAAAAAAAAAAAAAAAAAAAACAAAACACAGCGGCAAACCCTCGATGCAGACTGCGCTGGTTCCACAGGAGGTAGTTATTTTGCGTGAATACCATCAGGGTAAAAGGGAAATATAACGCACAAAAAAGATAGGCGGAATAGGACCAGGGTATGTCTACCAAGGACAAAAGTAGATGACATTGTAGAGCAGATATCATCTTTTAAGGTGATATCACTGTACACGTTGGCATTAATGATATTAAGAGTATGAAATCTGACAACATACTTTAGCAAGTACAAGGCAAGGTTAGAAAAAAGTCGCGAGTTGGGATTGAATTTGAAAAGTCTGTTATTCCGCCCAAACACATAATTTCTACCCATGCAGCATTAATATAATACCCTAAATTTGGAGGGTACATCAGTCCATTAGTTTGTGTGCGAATGAAACAGCTATTTCGCATTAAGACCATCAAACAGGACAGGAGGTGATTCTCTTAGTTAAGAAGCATATTAAATCTAAAGCAGTACATCCAGTGGATGTGGGTGACATAAGCACTGGGAAAACGAAAATGAGTATGCTGTAGTCCTAATTACTGTGATGAGTACATCAAACAACTAGCCACGGATAGACTTCGGCCTAGGGAATAGTTGAATATATGGTATCTTAAGTGGAATCTGAACATTCAATTGTGAAACAAATTTTAGTTCTTTATATTTCATATACCAAACAACTGAACAGAGAATTAGAATGGGCCAATAAATCAGAATGTCTTATATTTTGAATTCCAAATGTTTACTGAAATTTGGTGCTTGGTTACTAATAAACACTAGCAAGACCTTAGTGGATTTATTGGATGACTGCTTTCGACAACAGCATGTTGAGGAAAGCAACAGGAGGAAACAATACTCTTGATCTGGTTATCAGCAGCGATTCTTCATGCATTAAGAATCTGCACGTAAAAGACTCACTGGGCGGCAGGAATGATAGTTTGTGGCAACAGTTCGTCACATGATTTTTCTCCCAGCTCACATTTTCCGACCGAAGGATACAGACACCTCACAGCCATAGTTTCTTTGATGCACACACAACCCTAAACTATTACAGAACATAATTTTTCCCAGTCCTGCATGGTAGCCTAATCGTCACGATAGATCGCTGTCTGCACAATGTTCATTTGGACAGGTCTGGTTTCTATTCCCCTCAAAGATCGGAGGAATTTCTGAAGTCCTCTTCAACCGACGCTGTAGTTAGCCGATTTCTGGCGAGAGTCAGGCTTTTCCGGATTTTTAAGACCCCTATCCCCCCAACACACACACTCAGATAAAATTCGCAAATATGAACAAAAGCGCTGGTGGCGTTAAAAATAATAAATTTTAAAAGTAATAATATAAACGTGTGTGCAGTTCCTGATTGCATTGCTGTTTACTTGTAGAAAAGTTTACAGCGATAACACACCAATTGATTTGGTTAAACTGTTTGGTAAAATGTTTACTCTGATTTCCTACTTAATAATAAGGCAGATTAAAAAAAGAATAAGAGAGAGACAGATAGATAAAGAGAGAGAGAGAGAGAGCTCAGTATTAATATCCAATTATTATAAGTGGACACAGGACAAAGCATTCTGTTGTAAGTAATATTCGATGCATTCCAAGATGTCATATTCTAGAATGTCCAAGATCCATTCCAAGATGTCAATTATGCAGATATTTGTTGCGCAAGTTTCTACTATTTAAGGCCTGTTGAATGTGTATATGTCTGAGGTGGGGGGGGGGTTGGAAATCGTTTCTTTGGAATTATTTCCAACTGCAGGCGGAATATTCACTTCGTTGGAATTGTGAACTGTCTTTTTCCGCTCTTGCGATTGTTAGCGGGGCCCTCTCGTAGTTTACTCGAAGTTGCCAAAAGTTCGCTAACTTGGTGACAAACGACTCAAACGTACAGTTGAAGCGCGTGCAAGTGACACCAGCCTCTGTTTTCCCGCTGACAAGCTCTTCGCTGTGTAGCAGTCACAGACATATCAAACCTACAATTATACATGGCCGTCGGCAGAAATCTTGCGAAATGCCCCATTACTTCCGCTTCAATAGCGTGCGTAAGGTGCTGGTGACAGGCGCGAGAAGCTCTCGGTGACGCTTGGTAGGATAACCATTTGTTGCTGTTCTCATATAACGACCATTAGCAGCGGCTCTACAAACCCGAATGCCTTTGTGCTGCAGAACTTTATGGGGTCGCACGTTTCGCGCGGGAGTTCCATATCGTTCTGGCTGACCCTCCGCATCACCTGGTGCCGGAGTGGATGGAAAATGAGTTTGTTTTTCTTGCTCACCTGCTGGTCGGGTTGCCGCTGCGGAGATGAGAAAAGTAAAGCGTTTCTTTCTCTCTCTCTCTCTCTCTCTCTCTCTCTCTCTCTCTCTCTCTCTCTCTCTCTCTCTCTCTCTCCTTTTCACGGCACGTGCGTTGGCTTGGCAACAAGAGTTTCTTAATTACGACACTGTGGGGTATGGGGAAGGTGGGCGAGGGAGGGTTAGAGATAGATCGTCATCGCCGGCCAGGAAAGCAATTTACGAATGAAGAAGTTTTTAACCGCCGGATTTTTATGTTGTAGTTGTTCTCTGCCCATTAACAGCGATGCGCTGAACATGTGGACCCAGACCAGCAGAAATGCGTAACGTCTCAAGAATGAAAAAAGAAAGAAGCTTCTATTAAGAAACGGAATCTGTTTTCTCTTATGGTTTCGGTATTTTTGGACTCATGAGAAGAGCGACCTTGATGGGTTGTTTGCATACACAGAGGAAGATCTCATTTCAGAGCACTGCAACTGTTCAACATCTTTAAACCACCCCAAATGAACAGAGGAGCAATTTACATATCTCATGTACCAAATGATCATCGATCTAGTTTTAACACAGAACTGGGATGAACGTTAAAAAAAAATTTTAAATATATTTTTTCGCTGCCACTGCAACACAACTTCTTGTTACACATTTTTAAACAACATATAATTGCATATACAATTACCACTCTGCGATAATTGTACAGTACATTCAAATCCCAAAACTCAAGCTCAGAAAAGCAGGTCCCTCCGATAAAATCATCAATATTCACAGAACAAAATAACCTCCACCTTTGGAACTCATGCTGAAGGAAAATATGAGTGAATAGTCTAGATTTGCATAAAGAAGTTTTTACAACATATTCATATGACCATTTAATCACAACTTAATATTTATAGGATCATTTAACAACGCTGAATAACCCAAACTTTCGCTGAAACGGGCATATTTTAAATAAATTTAGACTATAATAGCATTTTTCTATGGAGTAGCGAAGAAATTCTCAGGTAGTGCCAGCAAGAGTAGCGGTGGAGACATTTGTGACAGATGAGTGTTTACTAGTTTTTAGGAACACACAGAGGGGAGTGACGTTTATTTACATCTACACTTACAGTTTCAAAATAAAGCGAAGGAATTCAGATCACGGAAAAAGAAATCCAATAAAAGTCACCCCTTTTATTTCTCTGTGAAAACTTCAATAAAGTGGAACAAACAGTTACTGAAGCGCCATGGGCCTTAGTTTCTTCTAAGCTCAGGAAAAAATCCGAAGAGAACAAATAGCCCGAAGGCGGTTCCGGAGATTCCTTAAGATCATATGTGTATAAGCAGCGGGGGAACGAGTATAATACATACTTCACCCGTGGAATCGTTCATCCGTAGCTCGAGACAGAAACATGTTGTGCAGTATGCACATATTTATGGATACGTTTATGAAGGACAATGATTTGTCGCGGAACTAGCTCAATAAGAAGCGAACGAAAAACTAGCTTAATTACGTATCCAAAGCATATTTTGGAAGGAAATGTTTTCCGTGCATTGAAGTGCCAACAAAATTAAAAATCTCTACTGGAACAATGGAAAATATCAATTAATTAAATGTAAAATATAGATAAGTAAATAAGATGAAGATAAATAAAAATCGAGAAAGTAAATTTAGTATTAGCCATAAAATAAAAATTTATTTCATTCAAAATTTGTTGATGCCTTCAAAGAATAAATAATAATGAATAAAAATAATGAAATAAAATACATAAAAATAAACTGCCTATTTTTTTTTCCCAGCTTAGCTCTAAATTTCCCCAAGCTGTCAGCCTCTACTACCCACGGAAGTAACTCCAATAACGCAGACTAACATGATTTTTACCATCACTAATAATATCAGCTGTTTAAAGTTAACTTTTATGCGCAGATTTAAAAAATAATTCTTAATTACGTCACAATTTCTACATATACAGGTTTTTATGTTTATCCATAATTTAGGGACTTTTAGGGAATATGACACTATCTCTTGAATTACCTGTAAATAATAATATTTGCAGGTGTCCATAGATGGCAGTAAAGTTGAGGAGAGTTAACATGATCCGATTTGTCTGTCTCCCTCCCATCTCTTTCGAGCAATGGGAGGACAGTTGAGTACCATCTGCTGCATATTGTTTGCATTTCGGTTGCAAGACTGTTGACTAGAATAAACTTGGGCTCCACATATGTCCTCTATTAGCTACACCACAAATCGGAGGATATGGCTAATAGGAATACAAAAGTATGGCTTTTATATATAGAAAACGTCAAAACATATGATTAATGAAGATTGTATAAGTTTCTGTAAACATATTAGTAGTCTCCTAAGCGAAATGGGTTTTGAAGACAATCCTAATGTATGAAATATTTATTAATGCTTCAAAATTAAGTTAAAGTGGAGTCTTGATGCACAATGGAAATGCATTACCACCAATTCCTCTATTCCCATCAGTTCCGCTTCATGCTGTTCGCTTGCAACAAACATCGAAATTATGTTTTATGACCAAGATTCTGAGTGTAATAAAATATCATGACTTTGCTTAAAATGTGTGTGGCGATTGGATTAATCACTGGACTACAGGGAGGTTTCACAAAATACTGTAGTTTTCTATGTTTGTGGAACAGTCGTTCAATAGAGAAACATTATATAGTGCGAAAAGATTTTTTTTCAGGGAGAAGTAATATAAAATATATTCAATTGGTTCAACCAAGAAAAGGGTTATTCGACTTTTGCATATAAAACTTACATTAATGGAGTATTTTGTTATGGCTCTGTATAAAGGAAGTGAATACCCAAGGGAACATTTCCCAATTTAACAGATTTCACTGGGTCTCAAAATAAAGAAACTGCTTATAGATAATCTATCTGAAAAAAAAAACAAAAAAAAAAAAAAACTATCGAGTTCTCAACTAGCAGCTTTGTGTTCGCTTTAAATAGTGATCGTTTTAAGCATCGATTTCTTGAATGAAGGAAAGAAGTTAATTACAAATTTCCGGTGTCAAATTTACTGCAACCTTATAAAGATATGGGTTGTCGAATCCCTTTGAAAATTCATTTTTCTCATTTACTTCTCAGTTTCCTCTGGGAGATGTAAGTGATAAGCAAGGGAAACTGCCACAATGGCAGCTTGCTACCGAGTTAAGAAGGAAAACAAAATATATTATGAAAAACTAAGTGGCAAACATTGCTGAGGAAACAAAATCAAATTTGAAATATTTTAAAATGAATATTACTGTAAGCAATTTGTACTATTGTGTGACCTTTGAAATTGATATTTCATTCAGTTACTAGAATTTCAGCAACTCTCAATGGAGAACTACGATTGATTTTTTTCCTTTTTTTTTTGTTGGTCAGTTTAATTTAACAACTCGCAGGCTAAAATAAAAAAAAAACTTTTTGCAATCCAGTCTGTTTTCTCTGCTATTTGAGTTTATAGCCTGTAGTTCTGGAATCATTTATACGGTGAAAATATCGCCTTCATTCATTTTACTACCCACTCCCAGTGCCTTATAGAATTCATTAACGTTCTCTCTCTCTAAATTGCCTGGTTGCCAGGCTCTGCAACTCACATATTCGAACTCTTTCCTCTTACTGGTGCTATTTTGCAGTTTCGCCGACACAGTATTGAAAGTGCCGCCTTACCAATTGCCTTACACAGTGAAATCGTGACCAACCTATCTCTTGCAAGCAAATGTTCAATAATTAAAATGGGTCTTCCTTGCGGTCTGTCTACATTTCTTGGAGAAATTCATATTCATCTGCACCATAACTCCTGAATCCCTGTCTTTTTCTACTGTTCTACTTCAACTCTACCAAGCGTAGAGGTTATTATGGGGTTGCTGTTCCCAAGTGAAATAACTTGCCGTTTTCTGCATTAGTTTACAAAATAATATCGTACGGAGTGCCACGCACATTTTGCGTTTCAAGTCCTTAGTTCTTTCGGAATAAAACTGCCAAACACACAGGTTCGTCATCTGCTATTTGATTTATTAATGAAACACTTAGTTCTATAATACTGGAACAGTCCTATTGCTATATATTTTTTTTTCCTTTTTCAAATTGCAGCACAACATTATTGCATGGCCTGCTATTACTGCCAACATTAATAAATCAAACTAGAGTGTTTACGAATCAATTAAAACAAAATCAATCAAACTTCAGCCATTTTTTATCCAGCAACTGAACCGATATAATACTTCTTAAGTTCAAATACAGAAACCACGAACTTATTTCTCACGTGAAGTCCTGGTCCCTTTTGTATATAAAAAAAGGCAAAACTGGAAAAATCCAAACCATTTACAACAAAATTATGCATAAATACATTTTTCGATTTTTTTTTTTTTTTTTTTTTTCGTTTTGGCGTTAAAAACGTTTTTACTGGCATTATTCCAAAAAATTTTGTAACGAAAAACCGTCATGCAAAAAGCGTTACGAAAAATTAATTTATCTTCTACTGGACCAAATTTAATGTGTGTGTGTGTGTGTTATGCAGGTTTAATGGCGCATAAGTTGCTGGGGCTATAGTGCGCCTAACCAAATTTAATGAAACTTTCCACGGAACTTCGTCTTAGCTCTATCCTAGAGGAAAAATCTTCGCACCTCTGAAAATTGCAGTAGTTTTTCCAGGATAGTGGAAAATATGAACATGTGATCAAGGAAATTTTCTCACGTAATAAACGGGATAATGTGGACGTATAGAATATCGTTGGAAAGCTAAGGAATTTAGGAACAACAATAATAAAAAAAAAAAAAAAAAAAAAAAAACTTTCGAAAATGCGTTAATTCGAAAAAGCATCTGGTTTCAAATGAACTAGTGTTTTCAGATTGAATGTAAATTTTTCCATTAGAATTAAACTGAGGCTGGAAAAGAGTTCTGCACATTTATTAAAACATTCTTCAACTTGGACATATCATCAGATCTTTCGATAAATAAAACACGTAATGGAACAACTATAGATGGTGTTTTTAGTTGTTGAACTCTTCAATGTAAAAATTATATATCTTACTTTAGTCATCGCAGACCAATAGTTTCAGTAACCGATATGTAATTATTATTAATAAAATAAAAACTGTTATATTATTATCCATAATATTTTATTAATACATGTATCTCAAAATTAAAACATTTTTAATGTTTTAGCGGCAGGACACATTATGTACCTGCTACAGAATATTTTCTTACAAGAACACTGCTTGGGGTAATATATATTTAAATATAAAAAAAATATAAATTTGGTATATATTCGTGAAACATAATATGAAGATATAAAGAATGAAGGAAATGCATGCATACGTATAAAATTTCCTACCTGATTATGCCTGCCCTAACTCCAATTCAACAAATATATGTTAATGGATAATAATCTCGTGCAACACAAATTTTCTGAAGCCTATTTCAAGCCCAGTTTGCTTCTCAGTAGCATTATCTATAATTAATATCATTATTATCCATATGAATAGCGTACAGCAGGCAATCTGAACCCATTTTTACTGTTCCGAAACAACTAGTCGACGAAACATCACGTGACATATTCCCTGTTAAGCTACTATTTATGAATGGCCCAATAAACAATCCGTAAAGGGTGCACAGGAACATGATAAATGGAGATGCAAAGTTTGGATGCTTTGTTAGTGAACGTCACCGCTTTGATTAATAGCATTTGCAGAATGGAAATTTTTAGAGGCTCTTAAAGAAAATATAGCAACAAAAAGCTGTCATCTGCTGGAATATTAAGCCATCTATCAGCGTACCAAAGATTACACCAGATAATGGTTTCTTATTTTGGGATATGCTGTCTTTCTTTCCCTCTGTCTTCGAGCAGGACAATGAATAGGCTGCTTATCTCCATCTATGCCATTCATCTGGCCATCTCCCTTCCATTGTGTCCCGTGGGTTCTTTTCAAAAGTTGACCTGATGCCCAGAGATGTGCGCAGTACGCGAACTTCCTAGCTATTCTCCCCTGATGGGTATGACACCCATTGTAAGATTTTTATCTTGGATATTGGCTTCAACAGAGGGTAATTGTAAACAGACGAAGACTGGAGAAAAATGAAGGATCTACTTGTATTATTAATTATGTATTAGTTCGATTAATACCACATGTCAAATGTCCATCAAAGAAGGTCCATAAAAGCGTACAATGGTACTATATGTAATACAGATAATACGAATTACACAATGCAATGTATTATAGGAGCCATGTGAAAAACTGGACGGGAATAGCAAAATAAGTCCCCGTGAATTATATTAACATACAGTAGTTCATTCCACATCCCATCTTTGAATCATAGAATTATATATATGCCCATTGTTCAATTAAAGCATGTTTAAAGCTTTTAGACATTTTGATAATTTATTTTTTTAAAAGTAAGTTTTAGCATTTCAACGCAGGTCCCAATATTTTACTAGCTTACCCTTCTTCGAAAGATTCTGTCGGCTGTTCTGACTTCAGAAATCCGAACTGAAATGTCCTTTTAAAACTTTTCTTTTAAGGAAGAAAAGCATGAGACGTGTGGTTACGAATCTGGAATGTATGAGGATGTTTAGAGTGTTTCAACACCCTTTTTGAAAGCAGAGCCTGGCTCGAGCTAGCTATGTGTAGGAGGATTGCTTTATCACGAGGCATGATTACTCCTTCTCTCATATGTATCGAACGTTTGCGTTTGAATCTGAGGCGCAGGCGGTTCAAAGTTTCGATCTACCGTTCCAAATTAATGTTTACATCGGGTTCTTAAAATTATAAGAGCAAACGATCACGGTGATCGAAAAATCGGTTACCATAATTGTTCTTGCGAGAATCGGAATCGACGTGGAGACTGAAGATTTCTACTACTTTTTCGTCAGTTTGCGACAATGGCTTTTGAGTAGCAACCCTCACCATGCACACTCAACGTACTCTTAGGCATTTCTTGGAGTTCTTGCCTTTCAGCGATTTTGGTATCCCATTTATTTTAAACACCATTCAAAAAATTAAATACGCAACTGTCACACGTGGAACATTTTATTTGATCAATACTTTCTACATTTTGTAGTTTATTTTGAGACATTTATATAATGTCTGGTTTTATACATGTTTGCTCAAGACCTTTGCCTAGAAACCGCTACGAAAAATGGAAAATTCTCACACAGATAGCTCACGACCCCCAGCATTCCACAGTAAATAAATCATGAATTAAGATGCAATGACCTATTTGTTAAAACTTTAAATGCTACTAAAAAAAAAAAAAACAAAAAACTTGCACTTCAAGTGCTATTCTAACCAAAGGGTTAGAATGGGAGGTGAAGTATCCCCTACTGATATTCAAGGCTACACACCTAGGAAATACGATAACATGTATACACCACCGCTTAAAAGACGGAGTGAAAAATGCCTGCATATCCGTTTATTTAGATACACAAGAAAAGTAAAATATACTATAATAACGGCATTAATATAAATTAATTAAAATCAATGATTTAACTTCAAATTGTGTTTTGATATAAATCGAGCAACGTCTTTTGCCTGCGAAAAGCATACTACAAGCCTTCAGAGGAGAGGGATGAAATCTCTCTATCCCTATCTGAAACACTAAAGTTTAAACGCATAGTCTTTGGTAGGATTATCGAGGTGAGAAGGGAAAAAAAAAAAGTTCTTTTCTCCATTTTTCATTTTGCCTTCGCTGTTTTGTATGGTTTTCAACCAATTAATTAAATTCACCATTTCTTTAGTCGCCGCTATCTCCCATTTATTTTTACCTTCACAGGTAAGAGCAACTGCTCCATTTGCTTTCTCTCCCCTTCTCACAAGAGGCGACCTCGAATTCCATTTGGGATGCTGTTGAAGTGAAATTCATTTACTGCGAACTGTTTTCTGTATTTTCTCATCTACAAAAAGTGACTAAAACGTTACCTTTCGTTAGCAACACGCGACTGAGAAAAAACAGATTCTTGTTTACAATTGAATTCATATTTCAGTTTTCTTACAGCTCACGACACCTCCTGCACTTTTTCCTCGGCCTGGACTAAATTACATCATCGACGTTAAATTGAGTAAAAACCAACATCCAAAGGGAAATATTAAAGCATAAAAAAGATTCCACGCCGAGAACTTTAGAAACACTGTTAAACTCATCTGCAAAGGTACTCTGTGTAAAAGAAATACTTCCAGAACAATTTTTAAAGCCATGCTAAGAACTAATTATGCATTCAGTAATTTACAGAAAAATGTGTGGCTGTAACTCATTTTCCTTTGTTCTACCTTTCTTTATTTCATAGATCTCCCCCTAACAAAGTAGTGCTGGTGACAATCGATCTATTTAGGGCTGTAATCTCGCGAAGACTGGCAAAAGATAAATCTCCGGTGAGCTTAACTTGGATTGAGGCCATTGTGAATTTAATCTCTCTCTTCAATAAGCTTTCCCTTAGAATTTCTACTGTTTTTCTGTCGCTTAAGATAATCTCTCTTGTTTTTATCAATAATTTTCTCGCAGGTCACGTCTCAGTTGTCTCCACTGCGACCAACCAGCATGGCTATTCCAGACATGCTAATGAAATTGTAGTTTAGTCGATACGGAATAATGGAAAGACCAGCTAGGAGTAATAGAATTCGTCCCCAAAGTACATAAAAACAGTTGATATGGGGGAGAGACATTTCTAAATTCAGACTGCATTTGAGAAACTGATCCGATTTTAATCCACTAAAATGAACACAGTCGACACTGGTGACCCAATTATGCCAAAACTTACACCTGCTCATTAAAACCTGTTGACTAATGTGCTAGTAGTAAACTTGGCTCGGAGTGCTGCTAGTAATCCGTTCGTGTGTGTGTTTTAGCCTGTCTGCCCTGCAAACGTCTTGAATGGCAATATGTTTCTGCCAATTACCTCTGGCACAGACACCTCTAACTTGTACTCGGCTCGCATGCTTAGCACAGCTGAATCAAACTCCGACCAAATGTCCTCGTTTCTTCCTAATTTATGAATGTAGTGTATTTCCAAATGAGATTCGTGAACTCACGATAACATAGATGCTTATTAATGTTTAAAGTTCGATTTAGGTAATTTCCCAAATGCATGGGCGTTATATTTAAAATTTACAAGTGCGCGTTCTTTAATTCTGTTTGGATGGTTTCCGATTTCTTTATCGCGAAGTCTGTCCGCGAAATCTTAGCGGACAAGGTATTTTGTAAAATTATACACATAGTGGAAATAAACTGTTTACTGATAATTAAACATGCAGTTGAGGTGGAGAAACCTACTCTGCTAACAAAAATTCAGAAGTTAACATTTCATTTCATTTTCACGTTACACACATGACTATCGGTTTACTTCTTAATCCATTTGAATAACAACTGATGTGACATTTCGTGTCTTTAAGTCACTGATATTAGTATTATAATAGCTAAATAATGCAAAGAAGCGAGCTTCTTCTGCATCTGTCAAAAAGTCGATCCTTTATGACTTCTCGTTGCTTGCCAAAAAGAACATGTCCAATTCCGTGCGCCTAGCACAGTACTTTTAATCACCATTATCCGTACACTGGATGAAAAATAGCGGGATTCGATGGTCGGCAATGATGCAAATAAATTTTATGGACTTTGTTTTCACTTTGTGGCCGAGTTAGTCGGTCTCAGGCATGGAGAGCAAGATCTTCTCCACCGAAAACTCAGTTTTTTTTCGTCCAAAAACACAGACAAATCGACCAAAGAACATACAGAAGTTATGGGCATATTACACCTACAGACGAGTTTATTCTCCAGTAGTCTTAATACGACAGTGTTTTCAGCATCCCCCCCTCCCCAAGAGGTCTAATATCAAGCTCTTCAGGCCACACTTCTTAAGATGTTCTTCATATGGACATCGATTACATCCCCTCACCAATCTAGTTGGTGAGGGAGATATCAGAGATATCCTTCTTTGAACACTTTCTAGAAGTTCTATTTTTCTTCAAATGTTTCTCCAGCCCTGAACACGATATTCTAAAAGCGGTCTCGTCTATTGCAAGGGACAATGGCATCCTTTCCTTAATTGCAAAGGTCCTGTATACCACAGATAAGGTCCATGCTCCTCCCTAGTTGCCGGTTAAAGTGCGTGGAAAATTTCATTTTTGACTGAATCGCAACCCCTAAATATTTGTTTCCAGGATTCATCGTACATTCGTACATTATGCACTTACAAATGGTAAGTGCATAATTTATCTTGGTGAAAAAAAAAAAAAAAGAAAAAAAAAAAAAAACAATTCACAATGTAACTGAACTCCAAAGAATTTCAATCCACTTTGCTGTATTAGATCAAATATCGAAGCTTTCAGATACATCCAAAATTTCCATTCTTTCTGCAATATGAAAACATGCGTATGGAAATTTTGTGTTGATTCATCTGGCATTATCACAAGTTGCAGTTCCATGGTGATTCAAAAAGAATTAAATTTATTTCTAGAAATGAACAACTTACAATGAATATAACAATACATTCTCAAACACCAAACAATAGATAACACTGTTTTTTTTTTGTTTTTTTTAAAATCCTATCCGAAATATAATTTACATCACGAAAGACAGGCTGAACACCAGTCGGTGGCGATATAAACAAGTTATCAACAGAAAACAGCACTTTTATGCTGTTCAACCAGTTTCAGTGGCCAGATTTATGACCAGCAATCCCCAATGTTAGGCCCTCTTTAAGAAAATCGTAGCATGACATGATAGTGAATACAGTGATGTACGAAATGCATGAATAAGCTTATTAACGCAATGCGTTTTCTCTTGAGTTTCCAGTTGCAATAATTCTTATGCACGCCTCAAGGGCCCAACTTTCCCTCACCTACCCACTTTCTTCAGCGCATAAGTAAACCACTGAATTTCTACAAAGAGCGATCCAAACCGTTCCTCAACACCTCATTTACGTATTTTGTTAATTTAGACATGAAGTTTTCAGAATAATATTTGCTCACTCTATACAACGTCCATCATCTTTAACCCTTAGAAAATGGCGCCAAGGAAATTCAATACTCAGAAATCCCTCCGATTTCTGAATACAGAAATTTCATTCCGAATCCCAATACATTAACCACGGATTTCTGAAGAAGCCCACTACGGAGATGGCTTACTGGAAAGTAGTGGCAATGATATTTCTCATATGCAAGCCGTCTGCGAAACACACGCAACGTTGGGCTCAAAATAAAGAGTTCTGCAAATTGCCAGTAGTTCTATAATTAAGCTATGACTTTCTACGCTTGAAGAGAATCGCTGACTGAGCATTCCAGAAAGCAGAACTCGCTGTTCGAAAAATAGTTCTCTAAGTAAGAATTAATTGAAATCTCAGTGAAATAAGAACTACATCTTCAGTATTACAGACGTCTCTCGTTTCCCTTTCTTATTCTCCCACAGTTCGCTTGAGTGTTGTGGATGGACGCGCGCCAGAAAGATTGCCATCATATGCATAAAGGCAGTCCGCTGCAGGTTCCCATAGACCAGCATTCTATGCTAACGCCGTATTGCATAACATAAGTACAACTTTATTTATGCATTGATTCCATTGAATACTGCGGCATGCTATTTTCATAATAAGCGATGAAGAGATTTCTTGGCATTGTAATAGCCGAACCGATCTGTCGAGATACCATGCATACGTCCTAACAGAGCAAACCCCAAAGCTAATATCCTCATATACATATATATTGATAGAAAGAGAGAGAGAACCGACGATATCCTGGAGGCCCGAATGTAGTAGTAGCCCTTGATGGGATTCATGTGCCGGGGTCATTGTTTACAAATTGCAGATTTACTCAAACATGGCTCCAAGCTGAAAGTTAATGCAGTGGGTTAAATTAGACACAGAAAACCGAAGAATACGGCTGAATGGATGTAATTGTATCGATCTGTTTTCCATTAAAACTTGAATAATAGACAGTCATGTCCCTGGCAATGAACACATTTAACCGCTGCTCACAGGTCAAAGGCCACTAGCAGAAACTGCAGTTATTTCATTTTAGTAATTATTAGAAATGAATTTCTTAATACGCCTTCTACTCGTAACAGCTGATTTTGTAAAGTGCAAAAACTGAAAACATTCAAGAGCCAACTAGCGGATCTCTGTATTTAACTTTTAATTTTTTCCCCCCTAGAAAAATGCTGAAAGGGGAAGTCCAACATGCGAATACGCTATCGTTCGATATCGAACAATTATCACCGAAATTGTGAATTTTTATCTGTATAAAAAATCCCTATAAAAGAACCCTGCTCTTATTCATTTCTCTCATCACAAACTTGTGCATGAATCGAGGTCGCATCATTTACCCAAATTTCCTTTGTGATCTTCTCCTTTCATCAAATGCTCGTTAAAAAGTGCAGTTCATGTATGCCATTCACGATGAAAAATGTTCTTCTCCAAGATTACAATATGCGTAGAGTGAGCAGCTTACAGACAAGAAAGGTTTATGGTTGAATTAATTAATCCTACCTATTATAAGAATTCAAAGTCGAATGTTTTTAGTAGAATCTGCTTTGTAATCATTTAGCATCTGCTCCTCTTTTGCATTATATTGCTCGCGTTCACCTATTTTAAATATCATGCGGAGAAGTAGAATATGGAATGATGTAGCTTATTTAATTTCTATTTTCTTCGCTGGAAACCAATAAATCTTTCTACCGAAAACATTCATGGCTGATACACCAAAATAGAATTCTTCAAAGAAAGTTGTTGTATCATTTGCAGTGCGTACCCAGAGAATCTATTGATTCATTGATCTTAATCTTCGAGGACTTCACAATTAATTTAACCACAGAAGTCTAGTAAATGCACCAGAGATGAGTAATAAGTAATTAAATAAAATAAACTACTGGGTGGAAGAAAATTGTATACGTCGAAAACGGTTGCTATGTAGAAGACACAGGAACTCAGAACTGTCCAACTACAACTGTTCAATTTTATCGGAAAACATTTCTTTATAAAGTTTGTGTGGGGGGGGGGGGTCTAAGGGAGCTATTTTTAAACCTTTCCAATCCACGGTTAATAAAAAAAAAAAGAGATAAAGGATGAGAAAGAGTGAGAAAAAAGAAAGGAAGGGGTAAGAGATAATGAGGAAAAAAAAAAAAACAAATGAATCATAAAGGGATGTAGCTGTACAGCTCAAAATTCCGTCATCGGGTGTCAAACCGCCGGAAGTTCAAGAAATAACAGAAATGGAGACACGATATTACTGTTATTCTTGCAATTTCGGCGGTTGACACCTGATGAAGACACGGGGGGGGGGGGGCGATTTCTACAGAAACATTCCTTCATGATTTATGCTTTTCCCGTTTTTTGCTCTTTATCTCTTAACCCTTTCCTCATCTCTCTCCATTTCTCACCCTTTATCTCTTATTTATTTACACACACACACACACACTAGAAATAAATTTATATTTTATTTTTATTAAATATAAATAATATTAGGTGATATTAAACAGATATATTAGTAAGGAATGCAATGAATTTTTAAAAGTAATAAAGTTGATAAAAGTAAAATTAATTATAAATAATAAAAAAGTAATGGCTTTATCGTGTTTTTTTTTTTTCCCAAAATTAAGTTCATTTTTGTAAAGTTCTTACAACACCCTATTGAAGCATCCTGTATGTTTAATAAAATGGTTCTGTTAGAAGGGGAACAGCTACTTCAGTTTTATAGTTTAAAAAATCTTGTTATTGCATTATGCATTTTTGTAACGAAGCCAGCTATTTAGTTCGTTAGTGTTCATTAGAGGATATAATATTCAATATTCTCCAACATCTCATAAAATAGAGAAATCACAGATAAAATGTGAAAGTTCATTCAAAGAAATATCAATAATAATATTACAAATTGTAACTTTTTTGTAAAAAGGAAATGTAATAGTTAAAAGCTCATTATTAGTCCAGAAATACAGAGCTGTTGTGCAGCCATGTTGAAAAACACCCTTTAGAGGGGCCATCATATTAAATCGATATATTTTATGGAATTCAACTACATTTTTTGCATTTAATGGGAAAAAATGCACAAAATTAGTTATAAAGGAATATACTTCATCTTGAATATGATTTTAAATTATTAGACTTCGGTAGGATTACAATTCTAGCCTAGTCAGATTTTATTGCGTTCTATCAAATTGTTTTACAAAGAATTAATTATCACATCAAATTCTTCTGTAAAGTACCAAATTTTTTAAAACCTATGAAACCTTCTTAAAAACAAGGCACCGCGTTTTCTTCTTATTAAAATGTCATTTGACCAAATAAAAATAGCTCTTTCCGTTATTCATGCCCCATTTTGTAATTCTATTTTAAAGCCAGGCGGCTGTCAGCTGCCTTGATAGGTACACTCCTTACGAAAACGATCATTATTGCTAAATTTATCGTTTCTGGCAAATATGCCAATGTACTTCTCGACGCTCCAACAAGATAAATTGCAACTCTGGCAAGCATATTATAGTTTCCTATGATGTATTTGTTTGGCGAAGCCATTTTCCCAGCTCGCTCGTGGGATCCTCGCTGATTTTCGTCGTATTTTCAAAGATAACAATTGTAATTTTACTTTTCGTGTTTCATGATTTACTTTCGGGAAAGTTTCCGGGTTTTATTTGGAGAGAAATAACAACCTTCCCGCATCCCTACCCACTATCATCTGCCATCGTCGATATCGCCATATTCCTTATCTTTACTATCATTATCGCCGTATGCACCATCAAAATAGATCACGGTTATTCAGCCTTTCTTTCGCCCCCAAGCTGGTGGTTGTTATCAACCGTATTTCGATTTTTAACAAGCATCTACATTATTAACTTTTTGCCACATATTTCTCCGTTTGCACTCTTGGCTAAAGAACGCGAGGTTAAGTTGTTTTGCTTGTGAGAAAATATAAAAAAGTGCGCGTCAAGTTTTTCCAACACTGATTTAGCACTTCCGCTCTCTTCTACATAAGTTTCTTAGTACTTTCAAATAAATACGTGAACTTCAGTATACGAAATGATGTCTGAATGCCGCAAAAGTCTAGCTAAGTGCGCATTTTCTCTCTTGCATTAGTGCCCTCAGAGAATAAATTTGTCTGCAGCAACGTAGTGTAGAGAGAGAGAGGGGCAAAACAAGTTGCATTAAAACTCATAATGGTTAAACTTGTGCATTAAGAACTGTTCAGCACCATCTAGCAAAACATACATTTGAAAATTCTCTATTTTCCACCGAGATAATTCGGCTCGCAATGTCAAACATGTTAAGCATAATATCACAGAATAAACAATACGACACCATTCCCATTGCTTTTTAAAATACATAGCGCCCTCTTACGGATTATGAAATGTAAATAGTTGGTGGTTAAACAAACCCGGTTTATTGCTGTACTAAAACGATCAAAAACACGAGTCATCTTCCAGAGGGTGTCATCTCCGGATATCTCTAAAATGGGAAAATGTCACATCTTCATTTTTCATAAAATTTCTTCCCACCGAGTGATTATCACTATAATACTATTTGTATTTCGTCTCTAACCAAATTATTCAAATATTGATTAGACATTTGATATTTACAATCTAAATGTTTATTTAATAATAGAATATGCATCAAGGAATAACCAATTAACAAGCTTAATTGGTGTAGTTGTAATCATTATAATGGATTACATTTTAATGTTGGTATTTGGTTTCCAGGTCCAAAGGGATCGCGTACAGTTTACATATTCTAAAATAGACTACATAAAATTTAGTTTAGATATCAATGATATCAGATAAGATAATAAATAACCGTCATTACACTGGTTTATATAATAAAAAAAAAAAATATATATATATATATATATATATATTCCAACTATTATAAAAGTTGTTCGGCTCTTTAGAAATCGTACCGATGCAATTGCTTAGCCCTTCTTAACCTGATAAATCGTAAAGAACCACCTGCTGGAAAGCACGGGGTTCTTTACGATTATAGAAGGGTATATAGAGAAATATAATAAAATAAAATATAAAAAACCTGATCAAGCGAATAAGACAAGCTTTTGAGTTCAAAATAGGGGATCATGATTTCGGTTCATTCCAAAAATATTTGCCAAGAGTAGAATGCTAAATACCTCTAGGGGTTCCTAGAGAATATTTCAGCCTTACTTTGTCAGGATGAGGCAGAAAACATACGCGGCTCTTTGGGCAGTGCATCAGGAATACGTTGGTGTGCATCAGCCAGTGGTGCTTGTTCGGCACATCCTGAGGATGTATTACTCCAATCCCTCGTTATGCATCCGAAATTTATTCATCTGCTTCTGCTTAATACCTAATCAACTATCTCAGTTTGGAGTACTGGTTGCTTAGATGGATGAACAGGGTGGTAGGCCTAACTATCTCCAGATCGGTCCTATAAGCAAATCTGGGCACCACCCCCTGGAGACATCTCATCATTACAAGAAATGTCCTCACGCTTGCACGGCTTATAACGGGGCGAATTGATGTTCCATCGGTATCCACATTAATTTTTAGCCCGAAGAATAGTGGAGCGCCCCGACTCCTGTCTCCCTCTGCGTCATACGCTGTCAAGCATTGATTCCCTGAGGAACATGTTTCCAGTCTTCGGATCTTCAATAAATTTGGGATACACCCTGATAGGTTCTGTGAATACAAGCTCTACAGGAACCAAATCCTTAAGAACTGCTACCAGATAATTAATCTTTGATGTTCACCTGCTCCTGGACATGACTGACTGCTTTTTTTTTTTTTTTTTTTTTTTTTTGTTTTGCTTGCCTATTTGTATATGACAAAGATTTTTTTTTTTTTTTGCTTCCATTCAATTGTATGTTTAATCCTGTATATCTCTCGGGTCGAGCACGCATGTACTCTTCAATATTGTACATTGTATTCCTCACACCTTCTGGCACAGTTTTGTCCTGGGGTAGTAGTAGTGCCATGCGATGCAAGAAAGCCAGTGTATGAGCTTATGCAGCATCAGCCAAAAAAAAAAAAAAAAAAAAAAAAACACACCATTCCCTCCAAATGCCTGTCCAGTTCCTCCTTAAATTTATTCAACCTATCAACTTCCACAACGACAGATGGAAGTTTGTTCCAGCAATTAACCACCCGCTGGCTAAAGGCAAATTTCCGCACATCTATTCTACATCTGCCTTTTCTTAATTTGAATTTATGTCCCCTTAGGTTCGTAATCTGAACAAGTGGAAGGATCCCATCAGAATTCAGCGTGCTCAACCCATTCAAGGCCTTATACACCTCAATCAGATCACAGCGCAGGTGCCTAGTCTCCATCCACTGCAATTTGCAGAACTTAAGCCTCTCTTGGTTAGAGGATCCCTTCATTCCCCTCACCAATCTTGTTGCCCTTCTCTGTACGCGCTCAAGTAAATCTACATCCTTCCTAAAATGAGGCCTCCAGACCTGTACGCAGTACTCAAGGTGTGGCCTGACCATTGCCTTATACAGAGGGACAATCACCTCCTTCTCCCTGCTAGCAAAATTCCTATATATCATTGACAAAACCCCAAGACCTGCCCTGGCAGGCTGTCTGCATCGCTCAGAAAACTTCATATCTGATTGCACAATTACTCCCAAGTCTTTTTCATTTTCTACCACCTTAAGTGTAGTACCACACAGTTGGTACGTTTCTCTGGGGTTACTTCTACCCATATGCAGTACTTTGCATTTGTCAAGGTTAAACTTCGGTTGCCACTTCTTAGCCCATCTGCCCAAATTATCTAGATCCTGTTGCAGTAGCACACTGCCATTAACAACCTTTGTATCATCTGCAAACTTCGACGTTAAACCCGATACACCTTCATCAATATCATTGATGAATATAGAAAACAACAGTAGACCCAACACCGAACCCTGCGGGACTCCACTAATAACATTAGTTCAAGAAGAGCAGCACCCATTGATTACCACCCTCTGTCTTCTCCCACTTAACCATCCTTTTATCCATTGTAGCAACCTACCCTTAATACCATCCTGCTCCAATTTTTACATAGTCTTCCATGCGCTACAGTGTCAAAAGCTTTCCTGAAATCCAAATATATGATATCAAAATTATTTTTTGCATCCAGTTCCTTTGTAATCATATCATAATATCCTATCAAATTTGTCAGACAAGACTTTCTCTTAACAAACCCATGCTGTATCTGAATTATTGCTGCAGTCTTGTCTAGATGATCCTGCAATGCATCTTTAACCAGTGACTCCATTATTTTACCCGGAACAGAAGGTAAACTAACTGGTCTGTAATTACTCGTGTCACCCTTCGATCCCCCTTTGTGAATTGGGGACACATTTGCACATTCCAGTCCGTGGGAACCTCCCGAGTCCAATGATGCTCTCATAATAATAATATAACTGGATACATCCCATCCACCCCAGGTGCTTTTCTTATGTTTAACTTTAACAATTTTTCCCCCACTTTGCTCTCAGTTTCCTTAAACAATTTACAATGGGTGAAACAAGGTTTCTTGTGGCAATGAACTGATAATAATAATAATACCAAGAAGAGATTATGCATATTTAATGAATTTTATAACAAAATACAGTAATTAAATATATAATTTTATTTAAAATTAAATAAGTTTAATAACAGAAATACCAAATTATTAAATCTAAAGTTCAGTCAAAAATTAATATCTTTTAACTAAATTATAATTGGCTTTTTTTTCTATATAAGGTGCAAAAACAGAGTTAGGAGATAATTTATTCATTTTGTCGAAATGTTATGTCATGTAGTCACGGGCAACTGTACAGGAATTTTATTTTTGATAACAGGAGACGAAATTAGAATAGAAATACACGCCCCTACCGTCGACAACAAATTGAAGTTCAAATAGTCTTCATTCGTATACGTTACATTTTCCTTAAACAATTTACATTGGGCGGTCAAATAAGCATTTATATTTATCTTCACCGAGAGGTATTTGAAACTTGGCTGGCAATTTATCTTCTAAAGCAACCTTTTTCCCATATGTGGTTAAATAAAACTCCTCACTTCGAGCAGAAAACCAGGCTTCTACTTCATTAATTACTACTTTGAAATCTGCGGCCCCATAATGGTTCGTTAATTTTAGGAAGGAGGAAGAAGTGTGACCGTAAGAGATCCAGAATATAATAAGGTGCGGTTTGTAGACGTTCAAAGCTAAGTCTCCTCTGAGGGCAGACTTGTGAACTGTCGGCTAGGAACTAGGAAACAGACATCTTTGGAGAGCTTCACGCATCTCTTCAATTTGATAGCCTCTCTTAGCTCTCCAACAAGATATCTGCAGTATTCCTGAATGATGCTGTTGCCTTTTTGGGAGGTAATATGTAAGGATGATACTTTCCAGAAGACAACAACCTTTTCGTCAAGGCATTGAAACCTTGCCTTTTTTGGACTGGTGACGATGAATGTTTTCATTGTTTGCTCATCTGTTTTGTTTCTGGCTCACAGTGATGTAACAGCATTCATCTTCAAAATTCAGTCAGACAATCATCACCATTCTCCGCGAACGTCTGTAACCCTGCATGTGCAGAAACTCGTGATTTACGATGCATGCAACAGACCTATGACTAATGTTAACTTCATTTGCTATAAAATTCATATCTATCTTAGGACTAGCTGTTCCACTTTAGCCATAATAGTAGAGTCGGTGGCTGAGGTCTTCCTATTCTTGGATCATCATGCACCTGCTTCACCAACACTTGAATTGTCTTCTGCAAGTTTGCGCACTCTCATATGATGGTCAATCTTCCCCACATACAGTTTTCATCTACTCATGGATTAATTTGGTTTCTTTGCCTTGCAAATGAAGTAATTTTATAATGGACTATACTTAAACCTTCACGAGCGTATCACCTCTCGCTGCATTTACGGCAGGCTCTAGTTCAATCCCACCTGAATTCCTTACGTAATTTCGCTTCCTTTTAGCAAAAACTGCTATACAATTGCATGCGACCACTTAATATTCAGACCAAATAAATAAATACATGTTCATACATTAAAATGCTTATATTTATTATTTAATTTATTATACATTTAATCACGTAATGAGTAATATGAAGAAATACTTGTAATAAATAAGCAGGAAATATCTTTACAAATAGAAATATAGTTATCAGTTGCAAGAATCCTTGTTTATTTATAGTCTAAAACTGAGGCAACTTGCGATGATTTTCGTAAAATGTCATATATATTTTACGCAAATTATCGTGACTCTAAACTTATATAGTTTTCTTTTTTGCTGTACAGGAATAATGCTTTAGTATTACTTCTACAGAATTACCATATTACACGTCGAAATTTATTAGCCAAAGTTTTATCACTCACACCTTTCTTCTTCCTTAAACATTCTTGAACTTATCAACACTGTCAGGTCTTAACATCAGTCAAGTCCTGCAATGACAGTGCTTGGTTACCTGCTGATGAGGGGAGGCAATAATCCCCGAAACCACATCTGAGTAATCACACGCATTAAAGATCAATACTAACATACTTCTTATTTTACATTTACAGTGCGAATCATTCTGATTTTTCTCACAAAAAATATGCTTGTGTTATTTCATCAATGCGATACAATAATATTTTATTACTTTAGTAAAACACTAAATGGATTCGATGAACTGAAATTAGTACGTTAACCAAATTGTGATTATTCCAGCAGTTTAATCTGACCGGTTTCATTACCAGAAAGATATGTGAGGAATAAGAATTGCAACTTCTCTCTCGATTCCAATAATTGAGATAAAGTAGTGTTTTTCTGTTTTAATCACTGAAAGTTCCCCCTTTCATGTCTGCTAGAAACCTTCAGCAATTTTAGTTACGTATCAACTTCAATAAAAAAAAGTGGTAGAATTTTATTTAGCTTATTCAGAACATGAATAACAGATAAATATTCAGAAGAATCCTTTTTGCGAGATATAAAACATGTTTTGGAAGGATTAAAATCAACTAAGTTATCTTTGCTCCAATGGAGAATTACCTGAAGATCAACATTTAAGGAATTAGTTGTGGATATTCGAGGAGTTTAAGCTGTTCTCTGCAGGGAAGGTTTCTCAAACTCGAAGGTGGAATGCGATGTGTATCAGCAACTAACTATGTACAGGATTTCTGGTCAATGGAAGAAGGTCATTAATATACAAGAGGAAAAGAGTGGAAGGAAGAAGTGGACCTTTGGGAACAACAGCATTAGTGGAGAAGTAAGAGAAGATACAGAGACGTCTACCATCACTCGCAGCGAGCGATCAGAGAGAAAACTGAATACCCACCAACCAAAAACAGTTGGCAATTCATTATATTGAAACTTGTTTAGAAGAATGCCTTTGAAATGGCAAGAGCACAACCTTGAATTTCGCCAAACGTTTCTATTAAATTTGGCCACAGATGGGTAGTATACGCTAGCATATATACCAGTGGATCGACACTGCAGGAATTCATATTGGCGATCATTGATCAGACGGAAGATATAGTTTGGTAAATTATCTAGTGATAGATAGTTTCGGATTGGATGCTAATGGATTTCCCCATTATTTTAGACAGAATAGAAGTAAATTCAATGGAACGATAATTGGATTGGAGGGATTTTTCACTCGTTTTGGGAACTGGCTGGATATGAGCAAATTTCCACACAGAAGGAGAAACCAGTGGAATAATAAAAATCAGAACAGAAGTAAGCTTAGAGCACAGATTTTGAGAACAAGTGGAGAAATACCATCAAGACCGGGTGCTTTCTTGGCATCAGACTGTTCAAAATTCATATGATATCGGTTTGCATTAGACTATTTTGCAGAAGACTACAGGAAGCATTGAATGGAGTGTACTGAGAATGGTAGGGGTGGTTTACCAAGAACATCAATACACGAATTAGAAGAAAAATTGGATGCTAGCAGGTGGGTTTTATCTTTAGCTGAGGTGGCAATAGAACGATCGGGCTTTAAGAGCGATGCGAGCAGAAATGGGCAAAATGTTGCGGCCCAATAGCTTTGGCAAGAGACCAGAATGCTCTACTACAGTGTGAACAAAAAACAAGTTTCCTACTCTTAGCCTGTTCAAAATGTAGTTTGGACTGATAAATAACTGCTTTACTATTGTTAAGAGCTTTAGTGTAGGCAAAAAATTAACCGAGATTTGGATGTAAGCCAATTGCGATATGCAAATTGCAATATTGATAAAAATTAAAATAAAAGTGATTCATCCCATTGTTCGAACGCTTAACCTTACCTAGAAATCTGGATTCATCAATATTTTAGATAGCCCGCCTAAATGCACAGTATTTTAAAAATAATACGCATAAAAATTTACAACAACTAGTACGCATAAAGATGCAATTCTATAGATAGGTCTATGTTTAAAAAGTTCTGAACGCTCTCATGTGCGGTTTGAATTTTATCGCTATAATTAAAATTGAATTACAACTCACCTAGCACAGGGAAATAAAGGGGAATACTAATATGCTAGTTATTTATCTTACTACTGCACGAAAGGATTTTCTGCTGAAAGATATTACTGTTCAATCCTTTGGAATTTCTACATTTACCTGCCAAAGATTAGTTAATCGGAGATCAGGATGTGCGAGCGCTTTATACTGAATCTAAACAACCCGGCTTAGTGATGTGTGAAAATCAGCTTATCTATGAGAAGATTTGCAAAGCCCCGGTGTCTGGAAAAAGAGAACAAAATATCTGCGAGGTAACAAGGTTGGTCGACTAACAATCACACGCATTGGTATAGACAGTGTCGAGGATATATAATCAGCAGCGAAAGGTATACCGAAAGCAAGAAGACTGCATTCCACAATAAAGATTAATGACTCCTTTCATGTGATATAAGTAGAGTAGAAAGCCATCACTAAGTAAAATCGCATATACTAAGTGTGGAGAAGAAGTGCCCATATCAGCCAGAGGAAAGGGAAATTGGTCTACTTAGATTCATTCTTCCTCTTCAAGAGCCTTTTATATCTAAGCATATCAAAGATATTCTTTATCTTTATAATAATGGTATTATAAATGGCAGCAGTGGAAACATGTGGATCTACGAATAATATATATCAAGCTTTACTACGGGATGCATATAGGAGTGGAGAAGCTACACGATGCAATATCCTTGAGGGTATAAAGTCCATAATCCAAGTAATTGGTGGCAGGGTTCTGGCGTGTATGTGTTAGTATACTTATCCTTTCATCATTCTGGAAAGCTGTCATTTCTTGGGTGTACTAATTACTGAAGCGAGCCAGGTGCTGTTATCATTGCACCCGAGTAGAACAAACACTACAACTATTAACCCTGTAGAGTGCATACGAAACAGATTTTGGTTTCTCCGTTAAATTTCCTTCGCCGTTGGTAATCTCGGAATTGTATAACACCAAGTCCATCCATTGAATATCTTTAACGTTCCTCTTTCAGACGTAACTTACCATTAATAGGCCTTCTAAAAGAGTCAAACTATCCAACTCTCCTTCAAACCATCGTATTAAGCAACAGAAATGGGTTTAAGTTCCTTCATAAAGAAACCTTTACTGTTATGATCCTGTTGGAATGCCACACTAAATACCATCCGAATCATTAAAGTACCAGCAATCCTGAGCCCACGAATAATAAAACAGAAATAATGCCGAGCAAATTGATTTCCTATTCAACAGGATGCGTGTTTTGTTGACTGTACTATCATCCTGATAATCAGAAATGTTTCTCAAAGCTTCTCATATTGAATGTTATAAACACGTGGCGCGCTAAGCGGAGCGGGAAGGTTTAAAGCCAATTCCACGAATAAAGGAAGAATCATTATCGTGAGAAAATGACTACTAAAATCTTAATAATGAATAGAAATAGTGCTAATGTACGAGTCTCGAACAACATGCTGATTACACCCAGCGTTATAGACGCTGTAAAGAGGATAATACTACAAACCAAACAATCATTCAGCAGGTCTTTGAAAGGCACTCAATATCTGAGAAGCGTGATCATATTGAATCACACCTGGTTACGAAGCCAAGCGTGTTCCGCTGTAAAGGGATGGACTAAGCAATTAATGGGTTTCCATAATTAAGGTCATTAATGGACAGAACGTATTTGACTACTTTACATTGTGTAGGTGTGATTGTTAAAGGATGTTTGGCATTTTCATTAGTCCACGATGGTTGGAATGCTACAAGATACTCAACGCGAGAGCAATTTATAAACCCGAATTAGCGTTGTTCAAAGACTGCACGAATTTTATACCAAGGGAAGATTGGAAAGATAGGGAGCTAACTGCTTTACGTTAAAAATATTAAACATACGCCAGTACTCAAGGCTCGTTGAAAATTGCTTTTAGATTCCAAACTAAAAGTCTAATATCATGTTATATCTAAAATAAGACCACCAGAGATAAAAAGAAAAATATATATTAAACTTAAGCAGA
Source organism: Mastigoproctus giganteus (assembly GCF_048544385.1). NCBI lineage: Eukaryota > Metazoa > Arthropoda > Arachnida > Uropygi > Thelyphonidae > Mastigoproctus > Mastigoproctus giganteus. The sequence continues at coordinate 9,224,137 of NC_143583.1, forward strand.
AAACTATTTTTGAATTGAAATAAATCCAAAGTACTCTCATTTTAACTTTTTTAGATGTGGTCGAATCTCTGTCATGCATAAAACCATTGCTGTAGATCATTTCCTTGAAGTCCTCTTATAATACCGTAAGATGTTTTTTTTTTTTTTTTTTGCCAACAACATTCATATTTTTCTGTTATGAGAATATAAAGTCGCGTGAAATGTAAGAGCGGATGGTCCAACAGTTTTTTTTTTTTTTTTTTATCTTGGGTAATAGTCGTCAGAATTCATGGCACATGGTGTAAGAGTTCCCCATCGGAAAGTTTTTTGACAAGCACCACTCCAAATGTCGTTTGGAGGGTACCTTGACCATAGTCATTGGAACTGTAAAGAGATACTACACAGTCCTGAATGCTCAGAAAGACTAGAAAGTGCAACATGAAGTTAATTTATTCTACATAACTGAACGTGGTTGAAGAAAACTATTAAAATCGCCTTGAATATACGAGAATCTTGATCTAAATCCCCTAGATATTTTTATTACGAACCGAAATTCCCTATTGGAAAGACCACTATGGTTCACTTTAACTACACTGAAGGGGTGCGCTGAAGATTTGCCTTTTTGATGGACGAAAAACTCGAACTTTGTTTGAGAGACAAAACCATGCAATCCTCGCCTAAACCCTACTAATTTAGCCAAGTTGTGAAAAAATTCCTTCCGTCACTGATGGGATCCAAACTAAATCTTTTCCACCCGGTGGTGGGTGGGACGGTGATTACAGTATATGCAATGTGCAAGTTTACTACAAGGACACACGAGCACACATTCAGAACAATGTATCATCAACCTGGTAAGAATATTTACGATGTTTAAAACAGGTAACATTTGATTACTATGGAATAACTTTCTGATGCTGTTTACAGCAGGCTGATTGACTGCAATTTATTTACATTTGCACGAGTCACATCAGCCATTCTCAAATTTTCATCAGCGGGCCAATATTGATGAAAATATGACGACAGAAGTTGTGGATGGGGATCAAGGTTAATGCTGTGATATCACTACTATCCTCTTAGGAAAGAGGAATGATTACGAGTGCATTTTTTTATCGCGACTACGAGTTGGGATTTCCACAGTACCCTCGTCAACTAATTATTTTCTGCGAACCAATATCCACCTGTATTCCCAATTCCCTCCGTTTGTTTCCATACTTGGAATCGGTCATCCATCAAAAATTTTACCACGGATAATGGTTAACGGGAAATATTTGTGAAAGTCTGTATTTCGAATTAACAGGTTTACACAGAAACCTTATGATTCTATAAAATTTGAACAAAGATTTTCTTCCCATTTATACATATAAAAACGGCCGCGAGCCGCACTTTGTGAACTCCTGGTTTACGTTATATACGTAACGCACTGTATACGGAGATTCCCGAATATTTCAGATTTCATCGAAGTCTGGATACTGGAATAAAAGATAGGCAGCTGCGAAGGAAGAAGATCAGTCATTGAATATCGAAATAATGAAAGAAAAAAATTAGCTATGTAATTAGGAGACAAATTTTGAATATAATCCCAATACAGAGATTATTCTGCATGCGAATCTGTTGTTAAATCCATTATAAAGAAGTTCATTGGAAACAGGTTGCTTATATCGAGGTTCGCAGTAACCGAGTTAGATATGAGGATCTGTTACTGTACATGCTTTGGAAAAATAAACTCCATTTGAATATTGCGCGCGATTTTTCTGAATGAGTGTTCATTGCGTAATTGGTTTTGTTGTTGTAATTGGGTTTTGTTTCCATCCATCCGACACTCACTATGATTATTCTTGTAACCTATCTAGGAAAAAGCTAGGTCTACTCTCAATAGAATTTCCAAAGGGGGGAGAGAGAGAGAGAGAGAGAGAGAGAGAGAGAGAGAGAGAGAGAGAGAGAGAGAGAGAGAGACTTTTATTCCCAAAATGTGTCTTCAATCGGATAAAATTGAGGGCGGAATTCCAGGAATCCCAACTGTGCAATCGTTTCTACCTCGCTGCGATCTGCTGGTCCTGCGGGTCAGATTTAATTCATGCCCGCGCGCTGTGGTGACCCTCTTCGAATAAGCTTAGTGCATCACGCGAAACGTCTAAGATTTCCAGCCATACTAAAGCTGGGTCTGGATAATTTCACTCGCTGGTGTACATTTCTAATCTTCTACCATGCGCGCATCGGAGCGGATACGGAAAGAAGCAATAATTCTAGAACCGGCGGAAATTGTAGTGATATCGCGGAATGCTAAAACGGAATTCTGTTTCGGTTATCAACAGGATTTTAGAAGGCTACTGAAAAAAAAAAAAAAAAAGGCAGCAGCAGAAGCGATGAAGAAATCAACCAGAACAACTTCATTGTAGCAAACAATTGTCTTCCATTGCCGAATTTTAAGACACACACACGCTTGCATTTGGAGATAAACCAAGAAAACACACATAAGCATCTTTTTTAATTGTTGACTATAGCACATAGCACCCATAGCACAGTTGGTAGAATCTCCGTCCTCCCCACAGAGTGGCAAAGACCTGGGTTCGATTCCCGTCGAGGAGTTTTTCTGGGTTTTTTTTTTTTTTTTTTTTTTCACAATTTGGCTGAGTTAGTCTGTCTCAAGCGAGGGCAGCATTGCTTTACCTTCCGGAAACTCGGGTTTTTCTTGCAGCAAAGAAAAAAATCGACTACCCAACACATGCAAATTTGCAGAGTATATACGGAGGAATATGGCCTTAGTTGCTAATGCTCCTAAAACCCAATAACAACAACTTAATACAAGATGGGATCGATCATTAATTAACAACAATTTTATTCCTGTAAGTACATAACAGATGCTGTGAGCACTGTTATTACATCCTAGGCTATTAATAGTAACAACCAAGTACATCAAGATTCGGGAACAATTCCTCAGGATTGGACAAATGCCAATGTATCGTCAATACACAAAAGTAATTCCAAGAGCGAGGTGGCTAACTACAGACAGGTCAATCTAGCTTCAGTTGTAGAGAGAACCTTGCTGTCCACGCCTGAGTCGGACAATGCGAAAAGGATCAAAGTTCGTGGCGCATAGACGGTTGGTTGGTTGGGTGTTATAGGCGTACTTATTAGCGTATATCAGTGACTTAATGGCGGGGGGTATACAATGTTTGTAAAAATGGCGTGTGCCCTGTGGTCTATTTGTTGTTTGTTGGACGAAAAATACGAGATTCCAGGAGAAAAAAACCGTGCCACCATCGCCTGAGAACAACTGACACGGTCATGTTGTGAAAAAAAAAAAAATGAAAATTCCTCGCATCACTGACGGAATTCAAATTCAGGTGTTTTCCACCATCTACACACGAGGAAGCCATTGATGTGAGTAAAACACTAGCACTCCACCCGGTGTGGCAAGGTCAGCGATTAGAACTCAGCTGACTGCGAAGACAACTCATAGGGAAAATAAGTGACATCGAAGAACGGATAGTGAATGTAATCATAAAATCTGCAAATGACGTCATTGATTATTGAAACAAAAGATATAAAAGGTTAGTTGTATAACTGAGGAGACAATAATTTTGAATATAATCCTATATCGAGGTTTCACTCTGTACGAATCTGTTGTAAAACCAATTATAAAGAAGTTAAAAAAAAAAAAAGGAAAAAATCTGCAGATTATTAATGATCAGGGCCAGCTGCCACTTTACTGACCAAGGATGGTCAGTGAAGTGGTAGTTATGTATGTACTCGTATAATGAATCAAGTTGTAAAGGTTTACACATGGGTAAATAGGATTTTATTTATTTATAAATATTTACTTACAATTATTTACTTACTTATTTTCCTTCTGCAATGCAGCATATGTGTAATTCTGGCACGCTTCATCGCGGCGTGGAGGGTTATTGGGAAGCAGCTTTCCTGGAGAATGCTGCTTCCTGGTAGTTAAATGGCCAGAAACGACTAAACAACACTAATTGCACAAACATATACTGGCCATGGATCCATTAAAGCCAAGCTACCATCACTGGGCATCACTGAAGATTCATCCTGTGCTTGTAGCGGGCTGGATAGCTACACCATCTTAGGTATGAATGTCCCCTGTACGAGGACCTTCGTTCTATATTAATCACCAAAATCATGTACTTACCCAGAAATCATGAATTCCGCCTACTGGACAATATACATCTCGAAGAGCAATCATTGGATAGTGAATAATAGACACCCAACTGCTGACATCAAGACCTACCAATGTGATAAACACCTAAATGCTATTAAATATCTTGATGTGACTAAAATCCATGAACACTGCTGAGAACCTCCAACTGTGACAAATACCTGGACATGACTAAGCCACTGAAGGAACTTTGTCTCCCAACCAAGAACTGCATATCTTCAATTGTGACAGTTACCTGGATGTGGTAAAACCACAGAAGAGGACCTTGCCCCTCGATCATGACTTGTGCGCCAAGTGGCGATCAATACAAGACTCTCCTCTATGGTATCTTTCGATTCCAATTCCCTTGTCCCACTCGCCTGGTGAAGTTTACTCCAACTAATAATTTTAGGGGAGCCTTCCTCTACGCCTCAATATTTCTTACTATTTCCCTCCCATTTGACTTTCATGTTTCCCAATCTATTTTTTTTTTTATAGGTCCTGCCACTGAAAATTCAGGCAATTAGGTGGCAGGACCTGCCAGAGAATAATGGGCTGCCTGTCTTACCTCTTAGCGGTGTGTACAGGAAACGTGGGGTCCCAATTGGGGCCCTGCTCGCAAAAGCCAACGTAACACTTCTCATATACCACAAAGTATTTTTGTGTGGCTTTTACAGAATAATGTATACTTACAAAGAGAACCTACGGCGCAGTTGTTGGAACCACCCCGTCAAAACACTGTACACTATTCACAAATATATCACTACACTCATTACTGTTCATTTTCCTGAGTTTGGCGTCAGCGCAGTATACCACAGCAACACGACTAATATTTTTCACAATCTGTATAGTTGCTAGGCAACGCTCATATTGCCGCCCACATTCTGGTAGATTTTATATTCTAGTTCCTTATTCGCACGCCCTCGTGGTAGCACAATTCGTAGGATTGCCGACCTTCACACACTGAATAGAAAAGACCTGAGTTCGAGTCCCGTCGATGAAGTCAGTAATTTTTACCGGACTTTTTCGCAACGTGGCTGAGTTAGTCTGTCTCAGGCGAGGGTAGCATGGTTTTTTTCGTCCAGAAAACAGGACATCAACCTCAAAACGCATGCAATTTACTTTTTGCAGTTAATAGTACTTCACTTTGCTTTGTGAAGGCACGTGAGCTATCTTGGTTTAATATTTCTGTGCCACCGATGTGCATATATATCTCTTGCATTGGCTAGCTGATACTGTACTGTGAATTGCTTATCGATTTGTGTGACGGTGAAGCGCAGTGATTCCACTTTTTTTTTTTTTTTCGCTAGTGCTGCAAAAGCCTGTAGCTTTCCTGTATATGGCTAATAGCAATGCCGGCCACCAGGTGCCAGAATTTATCCAAATTTGGCTACACGTTTCGTAGCTGTTTGCAAATAGAGAAGCAAACAACGTTGTGCACGGTAAGAGATCCGTACTGTTCTTTGATTTCTTTTATGAATGAAGATTAAAAGCTATATATTGCGCTCTAACTAGTAAGTTAGAGGCATAAAATACGCAGGAGGAGAATTGGATCGCGGACAAAAACTTTTCGTTTAATATTTCTGGCATTTATAGGCAGCAAAACATAAGTTTTCACAAAAACACTGCAAAGAAAGTTATCAGATTGGCAATGACTATTTCGTTGAACACAGAGTAAACCAGAAGTAGTTGCACACATTTGGAAGCTTAAAATTTAATTATGTCTACAAAGTTGCAGTCAAATAGCAGTTACACCATTCTGATCTGGCTTCCAAATTTTATTTGGCGCACATCCACAGAAAATCAACCTTTTTAAAAAATACAAGTGCCACACGTACTATAACATAGCTGGTGTAACTGTGTTTAAACCAGCCATGACACAGTTATCGAGACATTTGTCCAAAGCGAGTCTCATCTACTTTAGGAAAAGCCACTCCAGCCACCTGACAACAGTTGTCGAGAGTGGCTTTTACTTCTCTTCTGAACACAAAAAGAAGTCCACTAGTGTCAGGTTCAGTGAGTTCTCTCGCCACAGAATTGGACCTCTGCACTCCCATAGACCTGAAATGCGGAATTCCATCAGCCTGCTTCAAATCGTTGTGAAAATGAGCAGGAAGTGTGCCATAATTTCGGGAGAGCACATTGCCAGAATCATCTTGAGAAATTTGGGGATCGATCAGCTAAAATCTACAGCATAACTCGACACGTGGAACACAAGCGATCGTTCTTTCTGCAGCAAATTATTATATGCAGTGTGGTCATAAAATCCTGTTTTAAAATTTTAATAAATGAAGTTATATAAATGATAGAACCATTTATATAACTTGATTAATATATAAATTTAATATATTAATATTATATATTAATATATATAAATGATAGAACCATTTAGTAAAAATTATATGAAAGTTCAAATCTTTAAAGTTTTTTTTATTATAATTTCATCGATTATCTGATTTTTCTTTTGTTGTATTTATATTTTATTAATTTTTTCTTTTATTTGCAGATATTGAATGATCCCAAATAATGGAGAGACAATTGAAGAAAAAGTTAACTGCGTGCTTTGGCTTGCAGAGTTTAAAACAATAATAGCTATGAGAAGAAAGTCCACTACTCAATTTAAAAAACATGCACCCCTAAAAAGTCAATAAGTAACTGGATGAAAAGTTTTAAAAGAAAGTTTTAAATTTGGGAAGGCCCCGAATCAGTCAACAGGGATGGCAGCCAGGTTGAAGTGTGAAAATTAAAAACTGCATTAAAAATAAAACTTTAAGACTTGAACTTTCATATCATTTTTACTAAATAGTTTCATTATTTGTATATTTTTAGTTATTAAAATTTTTGGAACAGGTGCAATGCAAGACTTTAAGACCACCCTGTATATATATTTTTAAAGAATAGCCCTACAACTTTCTGCAAATTGCAGCGGCAAATACATTACCTCCGAGACTTTCTCGGAGGTGTTGGAAAATCATTTTTAGTTTTTCACTTCCCCATTCTCTTCGGTGAGGGGGGGGGGCGTTCTCACCTTGCCCATGCGTCACAGATTTTTTTTCTTCTATATCCAAACCACGCATCGTGATCTTTCTACACCACTCTGTCGCCATTTCTGTTTACTCTACAGTAGCGCTGCAGGTGGTAATAGCAATCAATAAAAATAAGCATGAAAACTGCGACTATCGGTTTTTACCAGTATCAGCATGGATTGACTGTACTGAACACATTTAAGGTTTTTAACGTCATGAATCTACTTTTGACTCACCCTGTCTGTCTAGCTTATCTGTGAAACAAACGTAGCTGAAGGAAATGTCCATTTCTTATTCGAGGCGAAGAAATCAAGATTTATATTGGCGTGTGTGCAAGAGAGAGAGATGGAAAGAAAAGAATTCCATCCAATAACAAACGAAAAACTCTAGTATTCAATGATGAGGGAAGATTCATTACAATATTCTTCAATGGAACTTTGACCACCCGATGACGCAACTACTTGTTGAGAACAGGTGGAACTCAACTTGCCAATGAGTTTAACAGCAGAAAAAGACAACAAAGTCACTAGTCCAAAAGACATACACTTTTCCCCCAAACAGTCTTGCCACAATGATGATGTCATACGTGGACTTAGACTTAGCCCAGGGTGTCGCAGCAATCAGAATCGTCCGTATTCCTACTCTTACAATTTCACAATATTCGTGAATGATGTCTTATAGAATATAATATTCATTTCTAAAAGCTAGAACTTTATACCAGTGTGCGACTGTTTTATCCTTGAGTGTTTATGTGGTATTAAATTAAAGTGGTTCTTTCACGTATGTCTCAATTTTATTTTATAATTCGCTTAAAATGCAGAAGAGAGAATCTAAGGAGATTTTACGGATAGTTACGTTAATAATTCATCTATATTGTAAGAGCTTTCATTTGCCTGGAAATAATAATCAATCACTTACTCCTGGTGTCTTTTTCTGTTTATCCCTCGCAGTGCACTTTCCATAATTAAACTTCTTTTTACAGTGTTGATTTTACAATAACTCTTCTCCACCAATTCGGTAAGCATCGCTCAAATGAGTAAGACTGAAGTTAACACGGTAACACTGCATTTCTTTTTGAGGTGAACACAGGTTAATGGAGGGAATGGAAAATTCGAGATGAGATGGAAGTTAAATGAGGATATTACAAGAACAGAGTTTTTCATAAAAAAAACGTTGTTCATTTTAGATGTCTTGCACAATAATGCTTTAAGTTGCGCCAACACATAGGGCCATATATGTCTCTGCAGGACAACGTTCCATGATGTAATGTTCGAGTTCGCGTTGAAGGTTGAGAAGATGAAAGTAGTTGTTTGTTGATATTGGACTTTAATTTCTGTTGATTGTAAATTTCAGGGATTGTAAATAGTTGCTTCTGTGAATTTTAAGTAGGACAGTAAATGGATGTTATGTTGACTGGTTGCTGCACGTGTTTCAGCTGGTTTGGAAGAGAGACAGAAGGGGGATTAAAGAAACCAGTTACGAAAAACAGTACCCATAAAAATATCAATAAAAACAAAACCTATGGAGACAAAGAGGGAGACACTTCGTAAGCAATGGGTTATTAAATTACCTAACTGCCCTCTTCTAAATGGAGTCTAGAAGCCTAAGAAAGGATATGGGGGATTGTTGTTGTTGTTGGGGGGGGATTTGATGGCGCATAAGCTGTTGTGGCTATAATGCGCCTATTCATTTATAATATAAGGATATGAGAAATTTTTATAAGATCAGAAATGATTAAAAAGTCGACTTTGCTTGAGGTACTTGAAAAATTCGGAAATATTTCCCTTGTTCACCAATAAGATTCTCTAAAGTTATTGATTTATCAAGATTTACCAGTGATAGCAGGGTTGATGTTCTGTCTTGTCTATAGCAGGAGAGTAATTCACCCAACTCTGTTATCCAAGAGGGCATGTTATGAGAACCCTCCCCAGATATGAGAACAATATTCTGCGGTATGTGGGACTTGCGATTTAAATAGAGTGAACAGCTGTTTAGAAAAAAAACAAAAAAAAGGCCGAAGAGCGTTAAAGAATCCCAGCTTTTTAGATGCAGAGGAACCAATATTTGTGATGTGTTTATGCCAAGAGATGTTATAAGTCAGAGTAATTCCTAATAGAGATGTGATCCTATCTAAAAAAACTTAGTGTCGTCGAAGATAAGCATAGGAGCAGAAGAATCCTTTTTTGCGAGAGAGAGAGAGGATAAGGCTGAGCTTTACAAGGATTGAAATTCAGTAAGTACATTTTCTTTGTCCCATTTGAGAATAACCTGAATAACGTAATTTAAGGAGTGGGTAGGGGATATTAGATAAGTTGAAGCTGTTTATACAAGGAAAGGTTTCTCAAACTGGAATGTAATGTGATATCATCTGAAAATCTATGGATGAGTTTGCGATAGAAATCTGACATATTAATATAGTAGAGGAAAGGAATGAGAGAAAGAACTGAACCTTGGGAAACATCAGCACTAATGGTGAAGTCAGAAGATAAACAGCTAGTTACCATCACCCAAAGTGAGCGGCAACAGGGAAAGTAGATATGTAATTACAAAAGCAGTCGGAAATCCATAAAATGGATTATTTGGAAAGTTTTATGCTAAACACAATCAAAAGCCTTTAAAATATCAAGACTAACTGCTCGAGTTTCACCAACATATTCCACTGAATTTTTCACAGATAAGTAACAAACACTAGTAAACTAAAAGGACAGAATTCAGGGGATACCTAGGTCTTGGACAATGCGACGCTCTCATCCCCATCTCGCTAGTGGCCAATCCCACCGCTTGGCCGGTATATAGGTACAATTCATTCACGTAGATGGTAATTCGGTGTCAGTATGGATAAACGTCGTGGATTAACCGACTTTGAAAGAGGGATGATACTAGGTGCCAGATGCATGGATCACTATCGCGTAGGTGGTGCAGAAATTGCACTATCCCCGTCCGACAGTGTCAAGAGTGTATCGGGAATACGCCATTTTCGGAATAATGTCTCATATGGACAGAGCTGTGGACGGAGAAAGGAGATGGATAAACGTGCGGTCGAAGTCTGTTTTGCATTGTTTCGGCCAACCAGAAAGCAACAATGGCACAAATCACCGCTTACTTCAACGAGGGAGTTGCCAGAAACTTCTCCACCAAGACCATCAGGCGATCATTAGTCGCAATAGGTTATGGGAGCTGCCGACCTACCAGATTCCCATTGATAACACCACTACACAGGACTCTACGCCTCAAGTGGGAGAAAGAACATAGACACTGGACCTTGGATGAATGGAGACGAGTCTTCTGGCCCGATGAGTCCCGTTTCCAGTTATTTCGAGCGGACGGGAGAGTGCGTATCTGGCGGAAACCGCATGAAGCTATGCACCCATCATGTCAAAAAAGAACTGTTCAAGCAGGTGGACGGTGGGTAATGGTCTGAGGCGTGTTCAGTTGGCACACGTTGGGACTTTCTTTTGGTACGTCTAGACGCATCTCTGAACAGTCCAGATTACGTGTCCATCCTTGCAGACCATCTGTGTTCCTTCATGGTAATCGTGCACCCACAGGGCAATGGACTCTTCCAGCAGGACAATGCACCTCCTTACAGGGCCGTGGTAACTAGAACATGGTTCGAATAGCATTCCTCGTTCAGCGGACATGAACAGGGTTCATGTCCGCTGAACGAGGATTATCTTTGGAATGCTGTGGAAATGTCCGTTTGAGATTTGGACCTTCCACCCAGGAAATTCGACGGAATTATCGACAGCGGTGCAGCAAGTATGGATGGAAATACCTGTAGAACGCTTTCGTGAATTAGTGGACTCAGTGCCTCACCGTGTGACTGCCCTTATCCGGGCGAAAGGTGGGCCCACTCTTTACTAGGTAGGTATCCCATGATTTCTGTCCACTCAGTGCAAATCACCAGTGGAGCGATACTGACAGAATCCATATTAACGATGATTGATCAGATTGAAGATTAAGGTAGTTTTCAGGAGTTGCCAGTTAATATATTTCCCCATTACTTTAAGCGACTAAAAGTAATCTTAAGTCCTCGTGAATAGCGCAGTTTGTACAAACGTCGTTCTCCCCATCGATTGGAAAGACCAGAGTCTGAATCCCGTCAATGGTGCGCACTGTACCTGAGTTAATCAGCCTCACACGAAGTTGGCACAGATTTTCTCTCTCGAATAGTCGGGTTTTACATACAGCAAAAAAGGAAATTGACCACAGAACACACGCAATTTACAGACATGTTACATATGGCGCATTATGGACTAAGTTGATGATTGGCCTAAAATCATATAACAATACTCATAATAGACTATAATTGTGTGGGAGGGATTTGGCACCATTTTAGGAACTGGCTGGATATGACAATTTCCAAGCAGAAGGAAAAACACCAGTGTAATATCAAAGTTTAAAAGGCGACACAAAACAAGAGTAAGCCCAGGAGGTTTTGAGAACAAATATTGAAATACCAGCACCTACAGTTTTTTTGTCATAAATATTGTTCAAAATTTTTCCACCTGAGGCATTGAGTGGCGTGTACTGTACTACTAGGAATGGTAGGAATTGGTTTACGGAGATCGTTAATACAAGAAAAGTAGGTGCTACCAGATCGGCTATATCATTAGCTGATCCCAACAGAAGCCGTGCAGCCAAGTGCCAGAAAAAAAAAACAAAAAAAAAAAAAACACACATACTACCGCACTACACGATACAAACCACACATCACTGCGCTTCTGGTATGTACAGAGTCTGTAATCTTCACAACAGTACTAACGGTGCAGTTTTCGGAAACCACCGGTGGCATCCTTCCTTCAACACTATGTCCACTAAATCACTAGCTGAGGTAGAAATGGAACCATCAGATTTTAAATGAAGTGGAATACAGATGGACAAAAGTTGAGGCAAATATATTCGGCAAGAGATTAGAATGCTCAACTACCGTTTCGACAAGAAGCAAGTTTTCTACTCTTAGCCTGCTGGAGATTTGGATGAAGGTCAATTGCAATATGTAACATCTTTATCTTGAACAGCCGTAGCACATTTAATGGAAAACCAAAGCTTTCCAATAAATAAAGGACGAGATTTTAAGTTGGAGTATGAAATAGAGGATTTTATGCTTACGACAATAATTTCATGATCTGAGCAAACATTTACATCAGAAGACAGAGATTTAAAACTGTAATCCAATAAAGGAAAAGAATATAAATCTCGCATGTAACCCATTTTGCATTCTTGTAATGCCAAACAACAAGAGGCTGAGAATCACGACAAGAGAAAGCCACCACTGTAGATCAAACCATCACCAATTTGTGATCTGAGGTACCCAGAAGACCTCTCACCTCGACTATGTACTTAAAAGGGTTGTTCGTTAGAAAAAGATTAAGTGTGTGTTGGTTATGCGCTATGGATGGACTGTCGTATTCTGGTAATTAAATGAACAATCTGTGCAAGGTGATTAGTAACTGCAAAAAGCTTCAGCATCTTGGCTAGCTGGTTCCATATGAGTAGAAAACCGAAGTCAATGGAGATGTGTACAGTACAATCGCCAAGGAAAATTACCTCACAGTAGGAAAGTTGGACTGAAGAAAGTCGAGCTTCAGAGAGAGGAAATCAGCACATGTTATTAGTTAGTTTTTTTCTGTGAATAACGGTTATTTGTAGATATTTATGTGCCTGGATATTAATGATAGGCCATATACATTATGCTAAAAATTGTGATGTACACTTATATCATTTATATACTCATTTTTAAAGAAATTGAAACTAAATGCAATTAGGAACTGTTTATATTTATGCATGCACTGCCGACTTAAATAGATTGCGAGGGAGAAATACACTTTAAAATGTACTTCGCGTTCTACTTTATTTTATTCCGTGGTGATCGGTGTTAGATTAGTTTCATAATAATGCTGTACATCATTCTTTTCATTTTGAGAAAATGTTCTGCCTAAATATGGATTTAGTTTTGAGAATAAAAGCGGATATTTAAATACCATACCCATTCATTAAAACGTATAGGGTTGCCATGGATGATTATTTCTCCCCCTCTATACGAGGAGGAGCTTACAATAATAAAGTATTTATCGTGAGGTACACAAACTACTTTGAATGCAAATGGCAATGTAGGCGATTTTATGAAACAAGTTGACTTTCGTTCGAGATTCTCAGGCTTTCCAAACAGGAAAAATAACAAATGCTTGAATAAAATAGACTATTAAGATTTTACAATTTGGATGAAGTCATTTTTATGGGAATATTATTCTGGTGACATGTCGGAAATGCCTGGATTTGTGATAGTTATGCTAATAAAACGTTACGCATACATAATCCTAAAATTGGAGGAACACAAATATGCAAATATATTTATGCTCATAACGGAAAATGCTATTAATATTTATAATTAAATGGAATAAAACTGGCACATGATTTTACAATAAAAGGTGCATACTCCATATCTCTATAGGATACTATTCGATAAATCACAGATAAGACGCCATGTGCTTTCCTGGTTGCTTGATTACACTGCTCAGAAAACTTCATATCTGCCCATATCGTAACTCCCAGATCCCTTTCTTCTTATACAGCAAGGGTATAAGTTATTTCGAGTTTTCTATTTCCTCAAGTGCATTGAGGAAAGTGCATTTATGACCATTCTTGAAGGCTGTTCAAGTCCTCCTAAAGGAGCGCTGCTTGGCACTGATCGTTAACGACCCTCCCAATCTTTAAACAGTCTGCACATATTGCTATCAGGACCTCTATCCCTTCCTTCGTCGATGTATTTTATAAAAAAATAGCCCTAGTTATCAGTCTTAACCAATCTTCTCATTTTATCTAACTTTCACTCTGTCCTATTCGCTCATTTTAATTTTTCTCAAGCTGTCTCTTCAGTGCTCTATCCAATTCCTCCACCTGATCGGCTACTAATTCCGCGGCTACACTCCGTCTGATCGGGCTGGCAGTTTGCCCTCACCTCCTGTTAGTTTCGATACAGGGGCTGCTTCCTACCGTCTGGGACATGAGAACTCGATGCCTTCATCGAAAGTGGCTTCCTCCTTTTCCAGGCACTTACGCCTTCGCTGATTTCTATCACTCCATTCCTTTACTTTCTCCGTTACTTTCGTCTCTCCACTTTTTAAAAAAACACATTCACAAGAAGAAACCTCAGAGACTCTCCTTTCTCATCCCGTTCTTTCTTTTTGTTTATCTCAATTTCTGTACCGCCCCCCATATGTGAGGGTCGCCCTAGGTCTCACTCTTAACCAATCTTCTCATTTATCAAACTTTCAACTCTGTCCTATTCGCCCATTTTAATTTTTCCAACTCCTCATTTTAAGAAATTTGTAAATTTTCCCAGGCAGTCCGCTGCTTTGAAGTTCGCCGCCATCTTTCTGTTTCACTTAACTCTTTCTTCCTAAGAACCCAACTTGCTATCACCGACAGCCAGACGCCAGTCTTAAATCTCACCCGAGCATTTGTGCCGTATTTACTACCCATCTCTCCTCCAGGTGTCACCGATCAAAGGATTGTCCTGACAAACTCGGTGCTTTGCCGTATTGTTGTTTCGGGGCCATAATTATTCACACGTATTCGCCAATAGCCGCTGCTACCTGTTTCCATTGTTTTCGTGCGACCTTACCCTTTGTCGCCTATTCACCGATGGCTCTGCTACCCGTTTTAGACCTTCAGATTTGTTTACGGTACTTATAGCTGAGTGTTTATCCATCTGTTGATAGAAATTTCGTGCAGTAATTCTCACGACTCTCCCTTCCCTCCGATTAGCCCCTTCCTTAATTTAATCTCCCCCCATATTTTTTTTACGATCCACTTTGTTCAATTTATTTGTTTTGTTATATTTTATTTTACAATATAATTATTCCTAACGTATCCTTTCTTATTAAATTCTCAGTTTGGGAACGACGATCTGTTATCTTTATGTACAATTTACTTGTAAAATTTTACATCTTACATTTTGATACGAAGAATTATCCCTTCTTCAATAAATTATACATATTATAGTGGAAATCGCCGTATCCAATTTTCGGGCGGCACCATGTTTCGGTTAGCTCGACTGTGTCCGAATTAGTTGTATTTATAATAAGTTCAAATTCACCTATTTTATTGACAATGCTCCTGATATTCTCTAGACAAATAGAAAATTAACTATTTTATACAGTTTACTACTTGACACACCTCGAAGTTCTTTAGGCATGTTTCCCCTAGCTTTACCTTCCCGCTTATTTGAAACGTTGCCTCCCTCAAAACATCTTGGCAACATCCACTGATACGATAAAAAAAAAAAAATTGTTAAGATGTCTGCAAGAATTTTTGACCGATGCCATCAAAAAAAAACCGGCGCTTATAGTACCCTCTCCCTAACCATTGATTCCCTGAATCCTTAAGCTATCCTCAATGCTACTGTCAAAAACACTTGCACCACCTTTGTTCAAATGAATAACATTTCAACAAAGTAGATATCTTCAACTTACAAGTGCGGGCCACGCTAATAAAAATTCCGCCCTATAACTAGGCAGAGTCCCTCAAGTCTTCAATTAATCCACACAGCTTTCAGCATATGTCCCTCTTATCGTGTCCGTGTAGAAATGCTGACACATACATTCCTAAATAGCTAGCGGCATTTTTTCAGCATGGTCCTACATTTATCCAACAAATCAATAGATCGTGTTCGTTTAATATCGTTAGTCCCACACATGTATAATAATGCTCTTTACCTCCTTAAAATCTGACAATCCGTTGGTAATAGCATCAACTGCTTCTAAGGGAATACATACCCTGGTACACCTATGTTTATCACAAAAAATATTACCCGTTTCCATGACAATAGAATCGCCCAATAAAACTAAATCACATTCAACTAGAGTATTCTATTCTGGGACCCAAATCGGGGCTGCATCACCTGGCAGGTCACGAGATACTCGAGTCCCTGACGTGCTTTCCAATTACATTTGTTTCTTACGGTAAGCATCCATTTTATCAGTGACCCAGATTCTTCTTATAATGCGCCAAATTTTAATTTGAGATCTGTATACATCTTACACTGGATGCAGAGAAAAAAAAAAGTCATTTGAGCTTGCTTTGCTTACTAGATCGCCTTAGAATACATCCCAAGGAAGCGACGAAATCACGACTCGCACTAGAAATGCCAGTAGGCATTTCCAACGGAGTCATAGTATCCTTGGACGATGCATTGAAAGTAAATCTTGTAATAACCATTATTTGGTTAAATCTAAACTTAAGAAAGATTACAAAGAATTTAACTTGGCAGTCACATCAATCCAATTAGAATCCAGTCAGAAATACGTCTGATTGTATTCTATAATTCAGGGTCTCTCTCTTTCAACCATTCAACATCCATTTACTGTCCAACTTCAACCTCACAGAACCATCTTTTCTTCTTCCTCATTTATTTATTCACCTTCCGTTTTCTGAAACACCTTTCCTTCACATGTATTTCTTGAATATTACAATCTAAGAAATTCAAGTCTAATATTAGCAAGTATCTTCTTTCATCTAATCAATCCATGCGCAGCACCAAGTACCACAGGTTCTAATACCTCTCGTGTTTGGCGTTCTTATAAAATAAAAAAAAATCATCCATAATGCATCCATAAATAACATTGTAACTAAAACTTTTCGTCTTCTTCGTCTCATTAAACGTATTACCTCCGCTTTTAATAGAGGCTGCTATTTTGGCCCTTTTCAAGCAACTAGTTTTACCTGTCCTTGATTACTCTTGTCATCTGGACTCCATCCTAGAAATATCTTTTGGATCAATTCGAACGTGTTCAAATCAAATGAATTAATTCCCTTTGTTTCATGAAACATATTGAGTTCGATTGCAAAGATTACAATGGTCTATGAACGGGTTTCGGTTAACTTCTCTTAATTTACGATGTGACCTTCAGTATTGGTCTTCCATTTATAATTTAGTCTACACTTTTGACTTTCCTGCACTTTAACTCTTATTCCTTGGCACGTTCCTCGAGAAAGTTCCCTTTATCAATACACGTTCTCCTTCCCTCTTCTTAAAACGAATTATTCATGTGCGAGTTCGATATTTCACGGAAGTTTGGTATTTTTGTTCCCGAAAATTCGTTAAGGAAGTTGACTGCTGGTATGCTAAAGCAACTTTGTTTTTAATTATATATATATATATTGTTTCTTAGCTGTAAATAGTTGTATGTTTATTGATTATTGCGCATTCATTGGTATTAGAGCAGTGGCAATTGATGCAAGAAAGCATCAGCAAAAAAAAAAAAAAAAAAACACACCGCTACCCACCTCACTCGTCGATTCCCTCCAAGAATTTTTCTAGCTCTTCCGTGAATTCATTCAGACCATCCACATCAGTTGGAAGTTTGTACCAGCAATCGACCACCAGTGGGCTGAAGAAAAACTTCAGCACATATTAATGTTCTTGTTAATTCTTATTTTATATTTTTGCAGACAGGTTAATTTGTGTTTAAACATTGCAATTTGTGCATTATTCCAAATAATTAAATGAACACTATTAATATAACCATGGAAACAACTGTTTCAGCCAACACCGTTGGCTAATAAAATACATTGGTTGGTATATTCGCATTGCAACGAACTTAATACTATTATATTTACGTATATTTTCATGCGATATTTTCATTCCTCGATTAGCATGGTGCAAGGCACACCAAAACTGAACTGCAGATTGATGGATCGATCTGCAGTTCAGTTTCGGTGTTATGTAATCTGAGAGTATTTCCTTGGTATGGACGAGGTCTACTGGTTGCAGAGTTCTTTGATAATGGATAGTTATAAGTAACCTACATTGTGGTAATCAGAGTATATGAGAGCAGCAATTGCAATTTAAAATACGAAAATACCACTTGTCAAAATGAAAGGATTTTGAAAACGTAGTTTGAGAAGCTTACCGTTGTAGTGGCCAGTACAAAATGCTGACTTAAACCCAACTGAACACTTTTGGATTGAAACGAATCGGAACGCAGTATTAGGACAAGAACGAGACAATCCCCTTTGTTAGTAAAATTGAAACAGTGGAGCAATGCTACCAGAAGTTCTCCATGGCGCACTGAAGCAGTCATTTTGACCTGGGGTGGGTTTAACTACAAATGTCTTTGAATAAATATATGTTCTCTGTATGACCACAAGAGTAGCATGAATATTGTAGAATAGTGTATTTGCAGTTAATGAGAAAATTTTTGTATTTACCATATATACTTACATCCCTTATACCGTTTTTCTAAACCAAGGCAAAGGCGCTACTGAGAGTGAACTGTGCAGACAATTTTTTTATTTTTTACTCCTTACAGACAATCGAATGTTCTAGAGAGAACACACTGACTGTTAAATATGCCTGTTCTCGCACCAATCATCTTTTACTGTCTCCAACTCAATCAAAATAGGAAAACATCTTAAAATAAACTGCGGGCAAAACTAAGCAAAAAAAAAAAAAAAAAAAAAAAATGCACTTCAAGAAACCGGAGAGAACAAGATTGTCTATTTCTCACGCGCTGTGACAACATGCTGAACGACATGTTTGTAACAGATAGTTTAAAGTTGATCTTTACAATCGCCAATCAGACTTTACTGCACTTGATCGATACAGTGGAAACAACGGTGAGTCAAGGGACCGATTATTTTGAGCGTTGTCTCTCGAACACAAGATCCCATTTCTGCTTTGGCCACTCGATTCAGCCGAATGGGATCCTAAATTATCACCTCTCTCCTGCACGGCGGATTGGATCTAAGTGTATTTGCTGGTCAAGAACGATGCAAAAAGTAGCACAATTGCGACGATGGGCATTCACTGAAAGGAAATGCCATATTATAAAGAGTAAACCCATCTCTCTATCGATTTGGTGATTCTGTGACAGCCTCCGAAGCATTTTCCTTTACCCTACTGAAGTAAAGGAAATAATATTATTTGACCAGAATCCATTTGAGTATTTACTAAGGGCAGCCAGTTGAACACAAGTAGAAACGGTGTTTATATCACCTCTGCAAAAAATTATGAGCAACAACCAACTGAAGAGAGCGTTGAATATAGAAACGTTAAATTTGAATATTAAAAATGGAATATTAAAACTATATTTAATTAATTGCAATAAAATTAAAGTCGCTACCTCTGAAAATCCAATTTTAAGTATATGCAAATGATATAAATGAGGGCTGTTTGTAAAGTAAGGTCTCAGAAACAGTAATGAAATAATAAAGCATCGCGAAAATAAGGGAGCACATATGTTTCTTTTCTTCTTGGTATTAGACTAAATATATCTTTACTGTTTTTAGGCAACTATGCCGAAATGGCTGTTCTATTTGAAACTGTAGGATTACTATATACCAAATATAAAGATTCTGTATATAAGAGATAAAGCTCATAGAAATTAATCGGCAAGCCAACCTGTGCATAGTCCAACTAATGTCCGTTTTCGGTGCAATTAGTTCAATCATATCAATACATATAATTTAAATTATGCTTTTCAAATTACACTGCTGTTTAATTAAATAAATGCTGTTTAATAATTAAAATATAAATAAGTAAAATAAATATATAAAAGATTTAAAATTATTACAATTTTATATTATGCTACAAGGGATAGCATGGCGAGCACAAGTGGCATTTCGGCCACTACTGATCTAACAAATCTACCCACGAAACTAAGACGGGTGAGAGAGAGACTAAATGGACGATGTACTCTAATTTTAGAGAAAAGAAAGATGAGCCTACAGAAAAGCACCTTTAAGACTTTCAGTCTTAAAGGTACCTTGCAGCACCACTCCAATCACAACCAAGTTCCAGGCATTGCTTGACTTGCATCTTGTATATAAACCTCTTAAAACATTTCCGATGTTATCCTGGATTCACAAACAGAATCTAATCAAATATTTTAAAAAGCAATTTTATCGCTAGTATAGACCAATCTCTTCTGCTTTAGAAGCGCTAATCGTTCCTTGCAAACCATTAACCCACTTTTATTCCACACGTAACCCATTCCACAAACTTTATCTTTGGTGTTTACTCACATTTATTACGTTCGCGATTTCTAAGAACCAACAACACGAAATCAGCTTCCGAAGCCATCACGCAATTATAGGGGGATCCTTGTAAACCCAAATGTAATTTCTTCCCTTATCTCCGCAAGGTTATTAGTCTGTTGACAGACTTCATGGTGATTTGGGGCTCGAAGGATAGCATCAGTTAATAAAAGTAGATAGAGTGAGGTTACTGTGGGGATTACACGCATTCATCTTTATTGGAAAATCTACGTGACGTGGGGGTAGACCCAGTTTACATAATAAAAGTAATTCCCTTCCTTTATAGCATAGAATATTGGATAACTGCCTTCATAAAGCAGGCACCACTCTCTGGTAAATTAGGGACTCCAGCCTTTAAAAACAGAGGTGCAAGAAACAAAAGGGAGTAGGGGAAGAACAGCGTTTTCAAATCACCCTAATGAGTGCTATGGAATGAAATAAGGCGAAGACGTTTAAAACCGATTTATTTTCAAACTTTCATGGTATTGAAAAATCAAATAAAAGTGTCTTCCATCCCGACAAAGTATTTCTCAACTTCGTTTCCGAATATCTCCTATGTTCATTATCTAATAGGAATATGCAATGCAAGTCTCGGTTCGCTGCAGTTGCATCAAATAGCTAATTAAAGTTTGGCAAGATGCGCGTAAGGAACAGCCATATCCCCGCATGGATAACAAAAATAAAAGAGTTCAACGCTGGTATAGCATCTCGCACCCATAGGACGATCATAAACGCTTAAATGTCACCTTGTGGCCACTGCTCGCGCGCTGGAAGCCACTATTCCGAAGCAGACAGTAGAGGCTGCAGTGTATGATGTTAATACAGTGTAGTGTTCGCCGCAAATATTGACAGATTGGTGGAGGGCCAGATGGCGTCTGACACGATCGCTCTTTACTGGAAATGGATGAAAAGTTTATGCATTGACCAGATGGCGTTTGAAGATGCAACTCTTTGACAGTTTCGTGACCCGTTTCGGTGTGAATGGAGAAGAGTGTGTGCTCGGGAATTATCATTGCGCCTGCTAGAACAGGCAATTGTAAGGGAAGTTTGCGGTAAGCACCAAACTTGAAGAGACATAAGCGCCAAAATTACTTCATATCTTGTACCCATAAACAGAAATAAATGCTGTGAATTTTCTGTATAGTTACCAGATTATGTTCGAATTGTTTCTTGAACTTACTTTTATGAATCGGCTATTTTTTTTTTTTCACTAATTTGACTATCAATTTTTCTGTTTGCGAGTAATTTGATATCCTATTTTAATATTTAAAGATCGATAATTATAAAAGATATCGCGATACAGCAATAGACTATGAGAAGGATCACCATCATATGTAATAAAACGAAGTTGTGGATATACAGTACACAATACTAGAGTATAATAACGGAATACAAAATATAACCATGCACTCCTCAGATGCTAATCCTCTGCAAACAACAATTCCAGAAAGATATTTTTTTTTTTCATTTTGAAATGAAGATTCAACATTTTATATCTGTTTAATACACGCATTAAGGAGTTTAATACCAATTTAATCTGAAACCGTTTCGTCGAATGAAACGTTGGTTTCTGTTGGGAAAATTTTCTGAAAAATTCATACCCCTGTCAAAGTCATTATTCAGAGCCTACGTTATTTGAATGAGGATTTGAATTAGTAGCCTCTAAGGTCATTCATAATTGTTATGGAGGTATTGGAAAATTTTCCGTAACCAAAAAAAAAAAAAACACGGAAAATTTCCAAGTCGGGTTTCGTAGACTCTCATAATGGCGTCCACAAGTCGCAACCAGTATCACCGTTCTTTCTGTAAAATGTGGGGCTGATGGATATAAAGCTTGAGATTGATTGACTAAATTTTCTTTTATCCATTGCCGCACTGAAATTTTACACTTTCATGTTTTGTATATAATTTCGCTATTCACATAATTTCCTCAAAAAGGTCTTTTCTTCCTTAGTGTAACCAAATTTCACAAAAATGAAAGCAACATTCATTTATAAGCATTTTGCATAAAATAATGACAGAGAATAAAGTAATTTGTTTCGTGACTTACGCACTACCCTGTGTATACAGGGTAGTGCGTAACTAATCAGGTGAATAATTTATAGACTACCCTGTATACACAGGGTAGTCTATAAATTATTCACCTGATTATGAAGCTTGGTTAAAACTTTATTGCAACAAGTATTTTAAAATGGCTTTCAATGAGTTTTTTTTCTCATGCGGTTAGCAGACTTCATCTCAGCAAGCTTTGAAAAAATACAGCATTAAAATCTTGACAATGCAGGAGAAAGCAATGTGTGTGTTCCAGCTGTTGGGTGCCACATCTCCAGTGACTGTAACGATACGTTTTAACAGCCATTCCAGAAAGATCCACCTACGGAGTAGTTAGGCGATAGTTGAAGCAGTTTCAAGGAACCGGCAGTGCGCTGCACCACAAAGGAGCAGGTAGGCCTAGTGTATCTGCAGATAAAGTTTCGGAAATTTAGGAAATGTTGCCCTCGTGGGCAACACATCTGGTATGATCGCCATCTTCCCAACGCCGGTTGGAAAAGACCTGAATTGAAATCCCGTCGAGAACGGGAGCAGGAATTTTTATGGGCCTTTTTCACAACGTGGCTGAGTTAGTCGGCTTAGACGAGGGTTGCATAGTTTTCTCTCCAGAAAGCTGGGGTTTTTCGTCCACCAAACAGAAAATTGACCATAGAATACACGCAATTTACAGATAGTATACAGGAAGCAATATGGCCTTAGTCGTCGATGCTCCTAAAAACCATACAACAACAGGAAGTGTTTACCTGAAGTCCTACAAACTCTATCCACTGGCTAAGCATGCAGCTGCACAAATACCGTGAGCAACTTTCAGAGTGATTTTCAAGAGACCGAAGCTTTATGCTTACAAAATGCAAGTTGTCCGGGAAATTAAGCCTCACAATAAACTACAACGAGAGCAATTCGCTGTTCACATTTTCAATCGTCTATACGGTTGAGAATGCAAAAGTATAGATGAACATTTTCTGGAAAATGTTATTTTCCGAAAAGTTAGACATAATTGTCGCATATGGGAATCTGAAGATTCCCACTCAGTTCGTGAACACGAGTGTGATAGCCAAAGTTAAACGTGTGGTGTGCACTGTCCTTCAGCCAGGTGATTGGGCCATTTTTCTTCCACGAAAACACCAAACAGACAATTCGAATTCTGGTTTGGTCATCCAGTATAGGGGAGGATTGTAATCACAATGCTAAGGCAATATTAATCGAACAGGCGATTTTTTTTGTGTTAAATTTCAGAAATCTACAATCACTGTAAATGAATGAAGCCTCAGAATTGTATTTATCGAACAATTAATGCAGAAGTCATACATCGCAAAACGAACTGTAGGGAAAATAAAACTGCAAAAACAAAGAAAAAAAATGTAAATATTCAAGAAATGTTGGCATCCTAAAGCCTATAAAGGAGCAAACCTCAATAAAATCAAAACGTTAGCATATTCGAAATGCAGTCATGAAAATACGCTAATGTCAGATGACATTTCACGCCCGATTGTTCGAAATACTTAAAGACCCCATTGCATTCCTAGAAATTTTGGGCGTCCGGTCCTGCCCAGTTGGGCAGACGGTTATAGCCAGATTTTATCATCTGAACCGAGGTATATCCGTGATGAACTGGACATCATTTGACAAGGCCAACGGAGAAATTCTGAGAAAGGTAGGAATTTGTACACCTTTTTATTCTTTGTTAGTGCTGCTGACCAGGCTGTGGTTGCAGTTTGGGCTGTCGGTTTGCTGCGTCCTGACTGGATATGGCTTGAGGTCAAGGCTGTTTCAGCTGTGCCTAGCCGAGTCAGACTTTTGCTCCTGTGGAGAGCCGGAGACCGGTCCTCACATCATATTGCTATGTCCGTTGTATTTGGACTTGCGTGCTCACATGGAGCGAGGGACGCTCGACTGAATGAGGACAGCCTGATTGAGCTTTTCCTGAATAAATAATTTTCCCCTAAGTTTGTTCTTACATAACTCTACTTCCAATTAAATTGATTTTAATGAAATTTTACAGAAATTTGTGGAGCTAGTCCAAATTTCATTAAAATCGTACTAATAGAAATCGGTCAATTACTACTACTTTGTTTGTTCTCATGTAATAACCAAACTCTCAGTGGATGGAATTTCATTTTATTGGCTCTTTTCGAACTATTCGTCAATCCGTCTTTTGCCGAATTTAATTAAATTAGAACCAACCAAAATGCGTAATTTGTTTTTCATGCATATTACACAGGCTATCTATGTACAGTACGTTGTAGTGGAAGCACTGGATATTATGTTTGTTACCTGGTGCTGGTTGGAAGAATGAAAGAATGGAAAATGTAGGGAAAGCGCAGAAACGAATTGCTTTTGGTTCGCGCATAAAATTCGTTGCTTTTTGCTCTTTCTCGTTGTTATAAATCATGAATTATTATTATTTGCTAACATGCTTAAAATGTAGCTCACTACGTTCATTAACTAACACGTTCATGCTTGTACTTGATTTATGTAGAACGGAGATTTTTCTTAAATATTTAATAACAGTTCTAAAATTCTTCCAGTGTGGTTGTGAAACTATCCAGAAGAAAAACTTAAATACAAACGAAAACAGTGAGACATTTTTTCCCAGTTGGATGAAATCAGTGAATATTCTTTCGATGAATTTTTATCGAGGTAACAGTAATAGAAAATCTTTTCTTACCTTCAAGCACCATAGCCTTTATAAAACTACGGATGACTATTCTAAGAGGAGAAAAACAGTGGCGTATTAAAACTATTTTAATGTGCTTTTTAAATCTGGTCGGAAAGTTGCAATAAAGTTAAATTATTTGCGTATGTTAAGGGCCAAAACAACTGGCGATATGAGGCATCTATATACACTCGAGTTTCCGGGAGAAAATACCTTGCAAGGGACCGAATTACTCGGCCATGTTGTGAAAAAGCCGATAAAAATTTCTCGCGCTATTTATGAGATTCAAATCAACCATTTTTTCCACCCACCCGTTGTGGGGAGGCCGATGATTATATCACGTATGCTACCAGAGGGCTTGGGTGACGTAAAACGTGGCTATAAATTGACCAAATAGCAACAGCATCTCATTAAATTGCATGAAGGCAGAAACTACTCAATATTCTTATTGTGTACTCAATGTTCTTGTTCTTATCAAGTGGGACCAACTGATGATGTTACCAACAGCAAATTCAAAATGGGAAGCATTCAAAGAACTTATCTTGGAAGCTACTAGGTTTTACATACCAACTAAGAAATATTGTTCAAGGTTTAGGCCAAAATGGATGTCAGATGAACTAATGAGGCATATGGCAGAGAAGAAAAATGCATGGGATACTTTCAAATTAACACATGACACAGAAGCCTATGACAGATACAAGTTGATATGCAACCAATTAACAAAGGAGGTTAGGCAGGCGAAGGCAGATTACGAGAAATCCTTGGCAAGGGATGCAAAGAAAAACAGCAAAGAGTTTTTTACTTATGTAAACTCTAGAAGGAAGGGGATGAATCTGATTGGTCCACTTGATATTGATGGGTCAAGTGTTGATGATCCTCCTCAGGTAGCTAACAAACTAAATGAATATTTTGCATCGACATTCACACATGAGGAGTTATTCAGCGAGGGGAATGCCAGAGGTGTATTCAACTCTAGCAGTAAGCTACAGAATCTTGAAATAACTGGGCGTAAAGTGGAGGAGAAACTGTTGAAGATAAGCACAAGAAAGGCACTCGGGGTGGATGGGATCTATCCAGTTATATTAAAGGAGGCAGCAAAGGAAGTAAGCAAACCCTTAGCCATAATTATGGGAGCTTCCTTGGACTCAGAGGAGGTACACAGACTGGAAATGTGCAAATGTGACCCCAATTCACAAAGGAGGATCAAAGGCTGACACAAGTGATTATAGATCTGTGAGCTTAACTTCTGTTCCAGGAAAATTAATGGAGGCACTGGTTAAAGAAGCACTGCAGGATCATTTAGACAAGACTTCAGTTATAGCTCGGACACAGCATGGTTTTGTTAAGAAGAAGTCTTGCCTGACCAATTGGATTGGATACTATGATGCAGTCACAAAGAACTGGATGCAGGGAATAGCTTTGATATTATATACTTGGATCTTAGAAAGGCTTTTGATACTGTTGCACATGGACTGCTACACAAATTGGAGCAGTGTGACATTGGAGGCAAATTGCTGCTATGGATAAAGGGGTGGTTGAGGGGGAGAAGACAGAGAGTGGTAATCAATGGACACTGCTCATCGTGGACTAATGTTATTAGTGGAGTCCCTCAGGGCTCAGTGTTGGGTCCATTATTATTTTCTGTATTTATAAATGATATTGATGATGGTATATCAAGTTTAATGTCCAAGTTTGCAGACGATACAAAGGTTGGCAGGGTTGTCAAGGACACTACTGACACTATGCTGCTGCAACAGGATCTGGAAAGGTTGAGCAGATGGGCTGAGAGGTGGCAAATGAAGTTTAACATTGACAAATGTAAAGTACTACACATGGGAAACAGCAACCCCAGAGCAACGTATCAACTCTGTGGTACTACACTGACAGTGGTAGAGAATGCCAGGGAGTTGGGGGTGATTGTGCAGGCAGATATGAAGTTCTCTGAGCAGTGCAGACGGGCTGCAAGAGTAGCTCACGGAGTATTGTCAATGATATACAGGAATTTTTCCAGCAGGGATAAGGAGGTGATTATTCCCTTGTATAAGGCAATGGTCAGGCCACACCTGGAGTACTGTATACAGGTCTGGAGGCCTCATTTCAAGAAGGATGTAGAACTGCTGGAACGAGTACAGAGAAGGGCAACAAGATTAGTGAATGGAACAAAGGGGTGCTCTTACGAAGAAAGGCTTAAGTTTTGCAAATTACAGTGTCTGGAGACTAGGCACCAGCGAGGTGATCTGATAGAGGCGTATAAAGCCTTGAATGGTTTAAGCATGCTCAATGCTGATGGGATTCTTCCTCCAGCTCAGAAAAATCACCTGAGAGGGCATAAATTCAAATTGAGGAAAGACAGATGTAGGATAGACGTGCGGAAATTTGCCTTTAGCCAGCGGGTGGTTGGTTGGAACAGACATCCATCCCTTGTAGTGGAGGTTGATAGCCTAAATAAGTTTAAGGCTCAGCTGGACAGGTATTTTGAACGAACAGAGGGGTGAAGTGGTTTTTTTTTTTTTTTTTTTTTTTTGGCTGATGCTGCATAAGCTTGCTTTCTTGCATCAAATGCCTCTACTAGTGCTAAATGCTAAATTTGCTAATTCTGAGAGAAATTCCAAAAATATTTCTACGGTCCGAGAGAAACGAAACGAAGACATTATAAAATGGCTGAGT
Organism: Mastigoproctus giganteus; assembly: GCF_048544385.1. Classification (NCBI taxonomy): domain Eukaryota; kingdom Metazoa; phylum Arthropoda; class Arachnida; order Uropygi; family Thelyphonidae; genus Mastigoproctus; species Mastigoproctus giganteus. The sequence continues at coordinate 9,251,714 of NC_143583.1, forward strand.
AATAGGACGTTCACGCACGAACAAGATATTTTCACTTCTTCAAAAATTAGGGAACGCGCATGCACAGAGAGAGAGAGAGAGAGAGAGAGAGAGAGAGAGAGAGAGAGAGAGAGAGAGAGAGAGAGAGAGAGAATCTCACTGGCAGACTTTTTCTAACATTCTGTTGTTTTATTTTGTTCACAGTTTATATAACACGGGCTCTTCTACTGCTTAAATATCCTCCAATTTTAGTGAGTCAGTCACGAACTTGTTTGCTTTCTTTTCAAAGACATTCAAAAGCCATTGTACTTTGTCTTTTCGGTACTACCAAGCATATAGCTGAGAGATAATGGTTTCAGTACTTGAAAATGAAAACCATTCGGAAGCTTGTCTCTCAGCTATATAATGAAAAGCAACATTGCAGATGTCAACTAACTACGTCTTCCACCGAGGTTGCCTTGGCTCCAGAATAAACTAAGACTGGAGGTGCAAACAAGCCAGTTCCGAAAGTGAATCTACCATAACGGTAAACGATATAACAGTACCTTGAAATCCTTCGAGACAAATTGCGCCCTCTTTGAACTGCTGCATCAACCCCTAAGACAGGTGTTCTCTGCCACTGAAATATAGTGTATAGTTGGGGGAAGGCTTCACACATGACTCTTAAGTAACTCCATGCCCGCAGGGGCGTCGAGAGGTAGAAATAGGAGGTTCAGCTTCCCCGAATCCGGACTTTTAGGAAAGGGAATCGGAATTAACTCTGCGGGATCCTCCTCCTAGAAAAGGCAGACCAGGTCAGTGAGGAAGTTTTCCCCAGGTCCTATGCAGATTCTCGATACCTGTGCATGTCTGTCGTCCAAACCATGATTGTATTTTACATCTTCAAAGCATACGGGAAGTGTTTACACACTTGACTCTTTCCAAATACATGAGGATACAGATGTAATTTAGTGATTACAGTACCTGCGTGTACCGGTGAACTGTACAATAAAGATCTTATCTTATATAATAGTATTTCCCTTAAAAAGAGTTCCCTTAAGTTCACACTCCGGATCTTAAACTCACTCCTTTGAGCTCAATAATCCTAACAACTCTCATCTGAACATGGGATCCAGCAAGAGATTTTTTATTTGACATAATGTTATGAAACCCGTTGCTATCTTGGATCGGACGAAACTCATGACTGGAAAACACCATAACCATATATCCCGAGAAAGATTGCATTTCAGAACAAAACATCTCAAAGATCAGCAAAACCGTGAATCAACCTGAAATCAAAAGAGGTCTTTATCCGAAAATTAGAAACTTTTCCAAAAACGGAAGAAAGCAGAAAACATTATGATATCTGCATAACTTAATAAATAACATCGACTAATTCATTATGCAAATTAGATCATTCTGGAAATCAAATCCATTCTTTTTTCTTTTATCCGCCCGTAAACATTTCAGTTCTAGTGGAGTTACTTGTAATTTGTTGTTTTAGGAGAGAGTGCATCTAATAAAAATGCACTACTATCAAGATAGCTTAATATCTCTCCATCTGGATCGAATTGCAGAGGCAAATGTTTTATCGGGAAGATGAAAAGAACGCATGCTCAAACACTTAAGAGTCCGTTTTATTTCGGAATCTAAAAATGATCTTGAAAAGTATCTCTAAATAAAGTTGATTTTAAATAAAGGCCTCGGCAGCGTGAATGAATTTAATATTTCAACTATAAAGCCAGTTCTAACTCTAAGTCCCATACTGGATTCTTGTTTCTGGAGATTGTTCCTAAAGAAACGGCCACTTCCGGAATAAGAAATTTCTTATTTTTGAAGCGTTAACCTTTTAAAATTCTCTCTTACAGGGGGTGAAAATTCTACGAATGGAGCATTCGAAATGTATTTAGTTTCCCCAGTCCATCCTTGGATTTCCTCAGTAATCTCTCAAGCAATAACCGAGTGGGTTTTGGTTATTTGGAGTTCCTAGTGGAACACTGTTTTCAGCTGCCTCACAAAGCATCCATCCTAAAGAAAAGGAAAAGAAATTTAGATATTTTCTGTATCGATATCTGCTGGTCATTCTCTTATTTCACTTCCCTTAGAGAAAGTCCGTCTTACATTTTCAGAATTCCTAAGCAAACGAAAACATTCTGAACTCCCTATGCTCACACACGCAAGAATACAATCCACTTTAAAAGTGATCCCTGCATTTTTGCTTGCAGTTGCCATTTATTTTATATCCTTATTGTGTTTATTTCGGAATTTGTGGAAGCGGTTTCAGAAAGCATCTTTTCCCCCAGAGAATGAGCAAACTGCAGTTGGAAATCTTATCACAGAATCCAACTTAAAGATAAGAACATTCATCGTATACTTTTCTCTTTGGCTTTAAAATTCAGTTGTCTATTTGTTTGTCACAGCGACTTCCGATTGGAGCACGAATAATATCCTTGCCCCTTTCCTATCTCCACATCCCCACTGGATTCACTTAACAAAACACAAATTACAAGGACGGGAGAAAAATCCGAAAGTAGTCTGGTTTTTTTGTATCAAGGCATTCCAGAAAAACATAAAAAAATCGTTTTTATAAAGACGCAATCAGCCAAGTGAAAGCTATCTTTGTATGCATAATGCATTAACGTAACTCAATGGGAAAATGTCCAATTCGTCTTCAACAGGGCACTAAAAGGAAACATTTGTTTTTGAGAGCAGAAAAGAGCTCATGACACCTATAAATCAAAACGACTTCAAGTACTCCGGGAAGGAACAAAGACAGAGTAGGTGGTTAATTCCCTTTTGTCAATAAGTGACGGAAGCACTCGATATTCTTTATTAAATATTAATTAAAACTCCGATGGCATGAAAGTCATTAACTCTCAGTAAGATCATTTTATTTTTATTTCGCAGAAAACGTCTTGGCCTTTATAAGTCACGTAAGCTGTTTCCTCTCCCTAAAACTATTTTTGGCTTCCACTTTGTTCTTCTGTTTGCATTTCGTCAATTCCCCCGCTGAGAATCTTTTTTTTTTTCTATCCTTGTCAGTATATTACTTCAAGAAAAATATTCATCACTCTTTCTCTCGCTCTCTCTTCTTTGCACTCTGTTCAACAGCGATGTTTACTAGAGGGTTTGGAGTTTATTTTCCACCTTCAATGCCTGGAGGGTATTCAGCGATCAAAATCTATCTCCTGCATCTCTCTCTCTCCCCTCTTTTTCGGTTTTCGGAATAACTCCCGTCATTTTTCTGAATGCCCCGGCGACGCTTAAAGAAGAGATAGAAGCCTCCCTTCGATAGTCAAAAGATGCGGCGGAAGAAGTAGACATCATAAGCCTCCCATCCTTCTATTTACGTGTTACCCCGAACAGCCGGTAAAAAAAACTGAACTCTAAAAACGTTGCTTCTGTAATCGATTTGAAGAAGGGGCAAATATATTGTGGCCTGTCCCCGAATCAAGCATATGCAGCAAACTATTTAAAAAGAACAAATATTTTTGCCTTCTCAAATCCGCACTTCACATGCGGATTTGCATTACTTCTTTTTAATTAGGATCAGATTAAATTGCTTTTATCCCATCGCTTCTATTAAATCTTAATTTAAATAAATATTTAAATATTATCTCTTTTAAGGGACAGGTTATTAGCTGTAATAATGATAAATGGCTGGAAGTCAAGAGAAGAATAAATTTTGGATGGATAGCATTCAGGAAATATAGTCACATACTGAAGAGCAATATCCTAGGTTGTCTGAAATATAAAATAATGAACCAATGTATACTCCCCACCATGACTTATGGAAGTGAAACTTGGGCACTCACCAAAAGAATGGAAGAGAAGCTGAGAACTACGCAGCGAAGAATGGAACGAATTGTATTGGGAATCAGATTGTTAGGTAAGAAGAGAAACACATGGATTAGAGAGCAAACTCAAGTAAAGGACATGTTTATCAAAACTAAAGAACTAAAATGGTCTTGGGCAGGACACAAAGATCGAAGACATGATGACAGATGGATTAAGAAAATAACAGAATGGTACCCAAAAGGAGCTAAAAGAAAATCTGGAAGACAACGGCGGAGATGGATAGATGAAATCCATGAGTTTGTGGGTAGTAAATGGATGGCCATTGCACAAAACAGAAGGAACTGAAAAGTTGCTGTAGAGGCCTTCATCCTGCAGTGGATTGAAAATGGCTGATGATGATATCTCTTAAGAATTAACAGTTTTCCATATTGTACTGCCTACTCTACTCTTATTGTCAGTTGTTTTGAAAGAAGTATACACCCATATTTAAAATATGGTTTCTACTTACTGTTTTTTGACATCTTATTTAAATTTTGACTCAGTTATACTGAGTTAAAATTTTAGAAAAAATAAAAAAATTTTACCCTATTTTATTTTAATAAAAGTTTTGATCATATGCGGTTAGTGTATTCAATTGCAGTTAGTAAATCTCGCCATGAACATCGTGGCGAGATCCAATCTTCCTTACATTTCGAGGGTACAGCTCTAAAACGGTGTTCGTAGGCCGCCCGCTAGTTTGTACACCGGACCGAACCTATTGGTAACTCTTTAGGAAGCTTCCGGATCAGCTAGTGTATAATCTTGCTACCTCTACTCTGCCAGATAGTGACTGGAGGGAGTCCGAGTAGTCTGTATGCGGGGGCATTGTCGAGGCCACGTTATGTCAAGGATATTATGGTAAGAATATCCTTGACATAACGTCATGGTAAGAATATGGGTATATTCTTACCATGTGTACGCCATAACCCCTTCCTGCCGACTTGTTTTGTTACTAGATTGCATAGTTGTGGTTGCTCTTTGATCTGATAAAGTCTGTTATTGGCTTGTGCCTACCACATTTGAAGCCATTTGCTTTTACAAGTTATTTGTATTATCATTCTACTGTATAATCAATGTTGGGTTTAAAAAAATAAAAATTAAGCTATATTTGGTGTAGTTAAATATTTGGTAGCTTTGTCCTCATTCCCCGAGATCCCAAAAGTACTGGGTTTTTTTTTTTTTTGTTTTGTTCTAAAAATCCATAAATAGATTCCAATTTTATTGCGTTATAGGATGTATAGAACAGGAACTATTTTTTTTTTTAATGCTGATACTGCACTCAGAGTTAGCATATCTTAAGATCTGGGAGGTGGACAACGTATTGACGTGCTTTAAAGCAAGATGACCTCATGAACAAATTTTCTGCTGGTTTTTGAAGAACACTCCAAACAGATTTTTGACAGATGTTGTTTTATGGCTATTCCTTTATGAAGCATCTTCGCAACTCAGTCCATCCTCTGCACATTAATACATTCATCAAATAGTGACTTCTGGCACCACTCTTAATTAACAGATTTACATTTTGATTTGAACTTGTTCCTGTCTTGCTGGACTTTTTTTTTTTTGATATCTTTACTGCTGTTGTTTAATTTAAAACTACGTTGAACAGTACTGGATAAAGACAAGGTCATGCAGTATCGTTTATAGCACGTCACTTCTTACTGTTTTGCAGATTGCTTCTTTCTTCGTTTTTTGCTGTTTTTGTCTCCGAGTGAAAGTGAATGATTGATGTGTATGCGCGCGATGGTATCTGTATCTGCTTCTTGCAGGCAGGGGATTCATTTGAATGGTTATAAACTCGCTTTGGACATTCAGTAGGTGATAGTCGAGGATGGCCAAGGCACGTGCTTAGTTTTGGCCCACCTCCTCGTTGTGTAAACGGCACTGGGCAGGCTTTCCAGGTGATTGCCTTCCTAGAAACAACTGAACAACAACTTGCTGCCCTTATAGTACTCAAGCATATTGCACACATTTCTGACCTTTTTACACATTCTGTATTCAACGAAGTTTACTAAGGCGGATTTGAACTGATGTTCAGGTGTCGCCCTGCATATATGCCATTGCGGCATATAATGGAAATACTGAAAGGATATTTTCGGAAATTCATAAATCACGTTTCAAAAATTATTATTACTGGCCATATCAGCTCTACCTGTAATGAACCCTCAAATTACAGTTGACAAAAATCTATAACTGACTTCAAAGATTTTAATTTATAATCAACTAAATTAAAAACTATCCAAAATTTCTTGAAAAAATAATTTTCCCGGAATAAAATTTGAATATTTCACGTTAAAGTATGTGCTTGAAATGCTGTCAATATTAATTGTTCGGATAGACGAAACAGTCTGGATTTAAAAACTATCAACGCCATTATATTATGTAAACTAAACAAATTTAATGTAAAGATTTTTGATCAAAATACCAATGTGGCAAAAAGAGGTTTAAAATAAAATACGATTGAGTAAAACCTTCGGCTCCTGATTTACTTTGCTGCAATACTATTTAATTATTCCTCAAATATATTAATGCAATTATTTTACGATAATGCAATGCAATATAAATGCAAATATTTACATCACCGTAAATTATTTACGATATATCAATGCAATTATTTTTTCTCTTTTATAAATATTTATGTTTTATTTTTAGAACATATATTACTTAAACATGATGGTCTTACTGTCCTTTTTTTCTTTTCAGTCTTCAGAAGGTTCGATTACTCCCTGACGATAGAAACCTACGGGGTTTCTTAACATGAGTCTGTTGAGACTAATTTGAGTCATTTAATTATCATCGTTTAATTCTCTTGGAATCTAGGGTTTTCATCCCGAAATGTATGATCAGGGCATATACAGAAAAACTATTTTTAGGCTACACGAATAATTAAATTCATCTGTCAGGCAGTGTGTCTTATGTCTGTTAATTGCGTGTGTTCTATGGTGGATTTGTCTTTTTTCTGGACGAAAAATCCCAGTTTTTGGAGCGAACCTTGCTATCCACGCCTGAGACCGACTAACTCATCCACGGAGTGAAAAAAGCCCATTAAAGTTCCTCGCATCATCGATGGGATTCGAACCCGGGCCTTATCCACCTGTGAATAAGCCCCGGGTTCGAATCAGTGTCCTCCCCCGGTGTGGGGAGGACACTGACGATACCACTGTACTAAGCGCGCAGACCATGGCATATATACATGGGGACATGTGTTTTTGTAAGGGACGGCTCCTAGAACGTGAGTTCACCTCCGCCTCGTATCTCTGTGAAGGACAGTGCCACTGTAAGAGGGGCCAGAAATGCGAGTAGTATAGGTTTGTATGTATTATGTGTGTGTTCTGTTGTATACGGCATGTAGAAATGTACAGTATCTTATGTGGGACGGCACTTGAACGTGAGTTCAACTCCGCCTTTGTACACTGTGATGGTTACAGATCACTGTAACAGGCCAGAAATGTGTGTAATGTTATGTTGTTTCTGCCCTCTTTGTCACCAGGCAGGCGATAACCTGGAAAGCCTGTCCAATATCCGTCTACACAACGGGGAGGTGGGCCACAACTACGTATGTAATGTGGCGGACCTCGAGTAGCTCGTACTGAATGCCAAAACGAGTTTGGGATCATGCAAAGAGAAAAAGAAACGTTAAAAAAAAAAAAAAAACCATCCAAAATCCACTGGTTAAGTGCAAGACTAGTGGATGCCACGACTCGTACCTAGGGAGCCGAAACCCAGGCATCAGAAATTCCCGCCTCAAGAGAAGGGCAAGAGGTCAGGAGAAAGAGATCCCGCACCTATAGACAGTAATTAAAGTCATTGGGTGCCGGCAAAAAAAAAAATATATATATATATATATATATAAAAAAGTAATAAATAAATAAAAATAACAATAAATAAATAAAAATATCAACAACAAAAAAAAAAAAAAAAAATCAAAGTCCACTGGTTTGGTCAAGTGCAAGACTAGTGGATGCTACGATCCCGTACCTAGGGAGCCCGAACTCAAGGACCAGCAAAATCCCGCCTCGAAAGAAGGGCAAGAGGTCAGGAAAAAATAAATCCCGCACACATAGGCAGTGGGTGCCAACAAAAAAAAAAATAAATAAATAAATAAATAATAAATAAATAGGAAACAAATAAATAAAAAAAATAGGAAACGTAAATAAAAAGGAATCAAATAAAAATAAATAAACAGGAAATAAATAAAAATAATTAAATAAATTAGCATTAATAGAGGCATATGATGCAAGAAAGCAAGCTTATGCAGCATCAGCCAAAAACAAAAAAAAAAAACCCCTTCCACTTCACCCCTCCGTTCGTTTGAAATACCTGTCCAGCTGAGCCTTAAATTTATTTAGGCTATCAACTTCCACAACAAGGGATGGCAGTCTGTTCCACCAACCAACCACCCGCTGGCTAAAGGCAAATTTCCGCACGTCTATCCTACATCTGTCTTTCCTCAATTTGAATTTATGCCCTCTCAGGTGATTTTTCTGAGCTAGAGGAAGAATCCCATCAGCATTGAGCATGCTCAAACCATTCAAGGCTTTGTACACCTCTATCAGATCACCTCGCCGGTGCCTAGTCTCCAGACACTGTAATCTGCAAAACTTAAGCCTTTCCTCGTAAGAGCAACCCTTGGTTCCGTTCACTAACCTTGTTGCCCTTCTCTGTACTCGTTCCAGCAGCTCTACATCCTTCTTGAAATGAGGCCTCCAGACCTGCACAGTACAAATAACAATAAACAGGAAATAAATAAAAAAATAAATAACAATAAATGAATAATTAAGATAAAAAATCCAAAGTCCACTTGTTAAGTGCAAGACTAGTGGATGCTACGATCCCGTACCTAGGGTGCCCAACCCTAGGCACCAGCAAAATCCCCCACTCACAGACAGTAATGACTCCTTGGGTGCAAGCAAAAAAAAAAAAAAAAAAAAAAAAAATAAATCTCGCATTCATATGGAGAAAGCAGTGAGTGCCAGCAATCCCGTACCACAGGAGACCCAAATCCTGTGTACCAGCAAGAGAGCTCGCCTCGTGAGGCCACAATTTCTGCCCTTCAGGAGCTGTGGAGAAACAGAAAATAAAAACTCCAATCAATGGAAGGAGAAGGCAAGTTCGTATTGTCAGATAAGTGTAGCCAGTAAAGTCCAATCAGGTAGTCCAGTCGGATGAGTCCTATCGAAAAGTCATTCTGGTTTGAAATTAGTTTTTCTCGGAAAATAAGAAATATCATAACAAGCATTCTTTATTATGTACGTCCTATCAGGTTAATAGGTCTATTTTATTATATAACCGTGATAGGTGCGCTGAATACTAAGTATTTGTTTCAATAGAGTCCAAGAGCGTAAATCAAGTATCAGCATAAGTTTTTTTTTTTTTCCCCTTCTCTCTTTTCCTCTTCTCTATTGTTTGAAGTTTGGGATACATTTATAGATAAATGCGAAAAACGTATTGTACAGTTAACATTCACGTAAGCTAGTGGTCGGAAGTTTCAGAGTTTGTTGTAGCAGGAGATGGAGCAGCCAACATCTCTTTTTTTTGAGAATGCTTCTAGTGCAAATCTTTGAAATGTCTGAAATGATTCTTCATTTTCCACGAATATAGCTCATTTCCCTCAGCAAAATTATTATGATAAGATTTTATTGTTGATCTTTGGTCATTGTAGTTGGAACAGTGATAAATCACATGGGCCCAAGTTTCCTCGAACCCGCAGGAGCAAAGCTGTGAGTTGGCAAGGCCGAATTGAAATAATTTGGAATTTAGGGATCCGTGACCAGTGATTAAGTATGAAGAGTACAGACTAGGGATGAACGATTTCTTAACATCTCTTCCTGTGGCAAAGGTAACATCTGATATAAAGTTTCGTGTCACATGCCCAGTTTGCCAGATGTTTATCAAATTTTTCCATATTCTGAGTTTTTCTTGCTTTACATCTGCATCTATATTACAAGTTATGCCAAGAATTTCAGTGGGAATTTTGTTTTATTCGGTAGCAGAGACCTTTGTACACGAGATGAAGGTCCATTGGAAGCACACCTAAGACCTGCGAGTGCAGCAGAGGATACTGTCCTGCAAGCGCAAAGCATGGAAAGGAGCTAGATCTTTGATTTGTGATTAGTTTAACTTTAAATTTGATGTTTGTTGCCCTGTTGTTGTTGTTATTTGGTTTTTAGGAGCATCAGCAACCAAGGCCACATTGCTCCGGGAAGATGCGGTGGTCATTCCCTTGACCTTTCCGCATCCTCCGTATTTGGTGGTGACGGGCTCGAACCCCGGTCTAATCAAGAAGCGTGTGCTACGCACTGCTGCTCCTTCCCACCTGGCTACGGAGACGCCTTGTTGCCCTGTGAAACCACGCTCCAGAGGGAGTACGTGGCCATTGGGACAAAAACAGCCTTGTAATATAGGGAAAGAGTTTTCTTATTTAATAGCCATTCAGCCTTGGTAATTCTGATTAGAGCGTTAGTATACTTTTTGATCTTTGAAGTTAGATAGTTGACGTGGACCACAAAATTTAATCGGTCATCCACAATAACTCCTAGATATTTGAGCTGTGGAACCATTGGGATGGAACGGCCATTAATTTTAATGAGCGGAGGTCTACAGTAATCAAATTTTCCCCTGAAAGCCATCATCTTGGTCTTTGAAGGAGATATACTCAGTTTATTAGTGGCTGCCCAAGCAAGGAGATCAGAGAGGACCATGTTGGTGAGAGATGCGAGATTTGCTTGCAAATATGAGAATCAAATCGTCGGCATAAGCAATGCGTGTGTCTTATCAAAACTGCGAAGTAACCAACTGTCTAGGATGATGGGTCCCAAGACAGAAACTTGTGGACACCCTCTGGAAAGTAGCTTCTAATTACGTGGAACAGTTGTCGGGAGCAATTGGCCTTGAAGAGTCTATCTAGTGCGCTTTCCGACCACAGGGAGTCGAAAGCGCCCTCGATGTCAATAAAAATGGCTAGTGACAAATGGGCCTGGAGTACTGGGGTCCATAGTTTCAAATACAGATATATACAGTTATACCCAGATATTTATTAACAAATAAAGTACAAATAAAATAAAATATAAGTACAAAAAACAGTAGCTTTCGGAACACGTGTCCCTTTATCAACTGATAAGTTAATATAAAATTTGAACTGGTTTTTGTACTTATATTTTATTTTATTTGTACTTTATTTGTTAATAAATATCTGGGTATAACTGTATATATCTGTATTTAAAAATGGCTAATTCATATTTAGCCTAAGGGGCCCCAATGTGATGGACGAGATAATTCTTAGAGCAAGTAGTCTTTCAAATAATTTTCCTAGGTTTGCTAGCAACGAAATTGGTCTAGAATATTGTAATCCTCCACTGCCTTTAACTGTTCAAGTGCCTTTATTCGTGACCAACCAAAACACCTTGAAGTTGTCCCTCATATTCGCCATGACTACAGATGGCTTTTCTACTGAAAGTAAAATGTCTTTTTAGGTTGAAACGCTGAAAATGTTTTCTTGGGTTCAAGAGATATAAATAAATGAGAGAGATATATATTTTTTGTCTGTTTCATTTTTATTTTCACTCTCGGTTTCTTTTTCATCTAATTGCCCTCTCCTTTTTTGCATCTTTACATTACAAAAACTCCAAGACCTTTTTACTAATACTTTTAGTCAAACCTGCTGAACGTCTACACCCATCCACGTGATGTAATGAAACGCTGCGACCGAAACGTTAAACGAATTGTTACATTTAGAATATTTCTCTACCAAATGTCAACAAACACAGCATTTGTTGGACCTAAAGATTCATTGTCGAGAAGACTTTTTTCCTGTGCCAATCCACGCCTTCTGATAACGATTCGCATCTTTCTCCAAGTCAGCTGATTTGCTCGAACTTATTTTTGTTCCGTTTCCACATTTCACTTATCAGCCGATCCCCCACTTTGCCTTCATCCATTCCATTACTTCTATTTCAATTCTCCCGTTCTCTGAAAGGCGTCTCCATTTTACAGTACATTTCTCACCCTATTACCTTCTTCCTTTCTTCTTAGCGCCTCTTCATATCACTAAATCCAACAACAAATGGCTAACACTGGCGACTTCACATTTTATGAGATACAATGGACGGACTGATTCCCGGTTGGATCTGGAAAGCGTAAGACAGCTCCCGCCTCGATTTTCCCCTAACAAGAAGAAATAAAACCGTATTCGTCTATTCCATTCCTGTAATAACATAAAATGAGAGAGAGAGGACTCCGGCTGCGAACCTCGTGCAAAACACTTCGAAAAATTGTTTTGTGACATAGGAGTCTCATTTAAAATAAGAAAAAAAGAAATGCTTCAGGCATAAGGGACACTTTCTAGACATTACCCAATGAGTATGGAACACAACAAGAACAACAGTTGGTTGCTCATTTTTCTACTTCTGCTAGTACCGGTGAATTCAGAAATTTTTCGGTGCTTTATCTCGGGCAAAGATTAGCACTTTTATTGCAAGGCTTTCAAAAATGAAGTCCTCAAATTGGAAACATTAAGTTAGAACTTGCTGCACAGTCTTTATATTTTCACATATACTTCGTTCTCAAAAGGAGATACACTTGTGATTTTGAAATAATACTCCCGTCCTCGAGTCCGGAATCGGTATAGAAGCGACTACATTCAGGCTAGAAGTAAGCTTATAAAAAAAATAAAGTAGATAAGTCGAGGTGTTTAGCTTAACGACTTCCAAGCGGGAGACATTGCAGGATGCAATACAGTATTAGCCTGGTATACTTCATCCCAAGTGGCAACTGGACTGATATTTGGAAACGTGGGACGCTCAGGCTGAATTTCACGTTATGTTTCTGGAACTAGTGCTGATAATTTTTTGTCCCCTACATGGTGCATTATTCTGCTGGAAGAAAAGCATATGCAGGTGGATACACTGCAGTTATGAGGGAATGGGCCGGGGTAGAAAAAAATTCTAGATAACTTGTGGCATCCAAATGTTCCTCCATTGGTATCAAGATGCCCATTGTCCACCACAAAAAACACTCTTCACACCATTAACACCGTTGCCATTCGGCCCTGTAATCTTCATATTCTGTTCCAGGGTGAAACATCAGGAACTGAGATTTTTCAGACTACGCAAAAGGTTTTCCAATATTCCACTGAGCAGTGTTGGTGTTCCTGAACCCACTTTGATGGGACATATTCCGGCTTATCGTGTGATACAGTATATTTACTTATTGCAAATCTGGACTGTTTTAATTCATTTCAGGATTTCTCAGCTGCTGTTTTTGCAAGAACTGTTTTTAGAGCCTTTCTTTGAGGAGTAAATTTGGTGACTGGATTATTTTCATGAAGTTTCTTATTCGACCCGATTCCTTGTGTCGGTTCTGTGATTTTGGAAAAATCACAGCCTTCAACCTCTGGCTGGCGTTTGGAGTGCTGGACCTGATTCATGGTGTTGAGTCTTGTGCTCTGGTTAGTTATCTTTTGTGCTGCGATCAGGAACACTTCTGGATTCTGGGGTGATGGACTTGATTCATTGCATCGGTCTGGTGCTCTAATGGTTCAATTTTCCATGGAGGACTGTTGGACAGTATCTTTATTGGATTTTGAGGTTCTAGTGCTTGTGGAACAGATATTTAGTTGAACTGTGATTTTTGAAGTTTTAACGGTGCGATCAAGAATATTGATTATTAGTTTGCGCGTGTGTGTCCCCCTTGCCGGCTCCGTGGTATGGGAAAACAGGGAGCCGGATTGCTGGCACCCACTGGTATTGCAGTACCTCCAGTGGGTGCGGGATTACATGCGCGAATTGCGCTACAGTAAATCAAATCCAGTTAATTCAACATACTCTTCCAGGGCCGCTTTGTAGAGACTCTAGCCATTCACAAGTTTTCAAGGTGGAGTTATGCCTGCGAGCCATCCTGATTAAAGAACACGAACACAGATGTTTAATGATATGTAGAGAGCATCTAAATATATATATATTTAGATGTATATTGTATATACTTTGATGTACAAAATCTTGAGACTGTATATGGATTCAATGCTTGGATTGTTTACTTTAAATACCTTATAGAAAGCCATTTAAGAAGTGGATGACAATAATAATAATACCAAAACAAAAAATTCACGCTAGTCCAGTTCAACCGCAGATCAACTGTATTTAGCAGTCAGGGGCTTTAAGGCCGGTCTACTCAAAGAGAGTATTCCCTTGCATCCCGCTCCTGACTACTCGACTACGGAGGCCTACCTTTAGGCGTTAAGCCAGAATATTTCGTTTCTGTGTATCCGCCATATTCAGCAAACAATATCCGGTTCTCCAGCTACAGCACATGGTTAGTCTATGTGCTATTTATGAAAAAAGTTAAGGTAATGTAGGCAGTGCCTTATAGGCGTCTCAGCAAATAATAATAATCCATGACGTATAACAAAAAAGGGAAGAAAGCAACGACTTTTATGCGCGAACCAAGAAAATTTGGTTTATTCCGCCATATTGTTCGTACATTCTGCCCACCATGTGTTAAATCAAAGTTAATTAGTATCCAGTGTTTTAACTACGATATATACGGTATATGGATACCCTATGAGACACGTGAGAATACAATAATGATTGTTGAATTTCTATTGGTTCGATTTTACTGATAGGATGGACAACAAATCTTTTCATGAAATATAACATTAAATGAAAATCCATCTATTGGGACCCGAGTGATTACATGCGTGTGGACGGACAGAAAAGAAATAATTATCGGATTTATATTAGTTCGAGTTCAAGAAAATTGAGAATAGCCGAACAAATCTTCTAATGAAATATAATATTTAATTAAAATCCTTCCACTGGGAGTCTAGCTATTACATATTGAGTCGGACGGGCATGGCGATTGTCCTCATCGGCCAACTTTACCACGAAACAGAGGAAGCAAGTAATGAAACTTTAAAGAGACAGTAAAAAAAAAAACACAGAAAAGCAATAAAACAATATTTACTACATTATTTTTTAGTTACATCCGATTCGGTCATTTCAAATTTGAGTCGTCCGCAAGAACGAATGAAACTTTTGATCTTGATTATAGCTCGAACTATAAGCAGAGAAGAAACAGAGGAAGAAGAAATTCATCTATATTCATTAGTAATCTGCATTAATGAATTTAATAATTATTTAAATGCTGATAACTTTGATGATTAACTATAAACAAAAAAAAAAAAAAAACATATGTTCAATTAGAACTATTGGGGTTCCAACTCAGTGTAGGAGTTCAGAGAATTTATTGCCACCAAATGTTGTGTATTTTAACAGTGAAAGGCCGAGTACAGAAACGTTTCAGTTTGACATTTTGATTTTTAGCACTGACCATTAGCGTAGGCATACGATGCAAGAAAGCAAGCTTATGCAGCATAAGTTAAAAAAAAAAAAAAACCGGAACACAAGTTAAACTAACTGGTCTATAATTATCCGTGTCACCTTTTGAACCCCCTTTATGAACTGGTGATACAATTTGCACACCTCCAGTACAGGGAGAATTCCCCTGAATCCAAGGAAGCTCTCATAATTATGGCTAAGGGTTTGCTTGCTTCCTTCGCTGCCTCCTTTAATATAACTGGATAGATCCCGTCAAAACCAGGTGTTTTTTTATATGTTTATCTTCAAAATTTCTCCTCCATTTTGCTCTCAGTTATTACAAAATCACTTAGCTCCCTGTTAGAGTTTGATAAACTTCTGGCACTCCCCTCATTGAATAACTCTTCATGTGTGAATGTAGACGCAAAATACTCATTCAGTTTATCAGCTACCTGAACATGATCATCAATAGTCATTCCATCTATGTTAAGTGGTCCAATCTGATTCATCCCTTTCCTTCTAGAGTTTACATAAGTAAAGAACTGTTTGTTTTTCTTTGCATTCTTTGTTGGAATGAAAAGCCTAGTAGCCTCCAAAATTAAGTCCCTGAAGGCTTCCCATGTAGAATTCAACGTTAGTAGCATCATAAGTTAATTCCACTGTACAGAATTTAAAAAAACTGTCGGAGACCCTTGTAGTCACCTTTACGAAAGCAAAAGCCCTTCCCTTTAGCCGTGATGGTAGTTACATCTTTAAGTAATTCCCACATCAATACATTGTGACCACTGTCACCCCGTGGTTCCTTTATCTGCAAATTCTTAATGCATGAAGAATCACTACTGATAAAAGATCAAGAGTATTACTCCCTCTTGTTGCCTCTAGAACATGTTGCTGTAAAAACATGTTATCCAATAAATCCACATAAGTCTTGCTAATATGCGAGTAACCAACCCACAAATTCCAGTCAATCTCTGGGAAATTAAAGTACCCCATTATAAGAAACTCTGATTTACTGGTCCACTATTTCTCTGCACAACTGCTCATCAGGCCTGTAGCACACACTACTCTCATTTTTCCTTTCCCAGTGCTTATGTCACACCAAAAAGACAACATTGCATTGTCCGCCAACATCAATTCGATGCACTTCCTTAGATTTTGTTTTTTCACTAACAGCATAACCCCTCCTCCCTTTCTGTCCTGTCTATCCTTTCTGTACACATTGTACTCTCCGAATTTTAATTCTACACTGCTTGACTAGCACTTAAAGCTCATCACAGGCGCCACCTGTGATTTCTCACATCTGAGCCTACGTACTGTGTGAAGAAATGCAGAACTACTGTAAATGCCAGAAGAGTGTTGTCTGCTGTATATGACATATTGCGTTAGGTTCTGTTGGGTGTCCTGGCATTTGGCCGCAGGGTCCCTGGTGGGCCCTCGCGTTGCCCGCACACACCGCTAGGAGGTAGCCAGGCTGCTCTCCGGCAGGGTCGCCTGCGCGTCCTGGACGAAGACCAAGTTAAAAAAAAAAAAAAAAAAAAAGAGAGAAAGAAGAGAAGGCCTGGGGAACAAGCTAAAGTGGACAGATAGAGAAGGCAGTCCACCCGAGTAAGGAGAGTATACACGCAGTTGTTTCTACTCTTAGTTACCCTAACACAGGCCATTTATTTATTTGCTCGACTATAACTTCCAGCAGTACTGGAAATTTCCATCGCCTTGCTTTCACAAGGCTGCTGCTCATTCTAAATAGAAGCAGCGCAAGAAACACTTTTGCCTCTGCTTGCGACCACTGTTAACCTTTTAGTCTGTGTATCCCCCCAAGCTAGCAGTTTTCCGACCCACCTAACACTGCCTCGAAAGCATCAGCAAATATTCTTGCACACTTTCTATTTAAATGTACCCTATTCCTGTAGAAGCTATCTCTCTTGTCGACAAGCACAGACCAGGCTGAAAAAAATTCCACTCCTTCAGCCTTGCACAATCACGTGAGGTACGAGAGTGCGCAGTTAGTCAACTACGTAGCATAGATAAGGTGTCAGTGGTTCAGTAGGCAGTAAAATTCCGAGCGTGATGGGAAAAAGGAAGGATTTATTGGACTTTGATAAAGGACAGATTGTGGGAGCTCGATGAGCTGGTGCCTTGATTTCCCAAACAGCTGAACTGGTGGGGTGTTCGAGAGCCGCCATAGTTAAAGTGTACCAGGACTGGTGTCAAATTGGTCAAACAACAATCCGACGGCAAAATTGCAATGATCAGAGAAAGGTTGATGTTAGAGGTGAGCGCCGGGTCCGATGACTCGTACAGGCGACGCACTGTTCAAGATTTGACTACCCAATACAACATCGGCCAACTGGGAACACTATCTGCTATGACCATGCGTCGCACGCATGGGCTATACCAGCAGACTACCCTCTAAGGCATCCTCTCCTAACAAAGGTTCATCGGCGTAAAAGACTCGCCTGGTCCAAAGAGTATGCAAATTGGACGTTGGAAGACTGGAAGGTGTGCTGGTCGAATGAGTCACGTTATTTACACTACACCGTGGATGGTCCTGTACGGATTTGGCGTCAACAACATGAGGCTCTTGATCTATCATCCAGGCCGGTGGAGGTGGTTGTATGGTGTAGGGGCATGCTTCACTGGCAGGAACTTGGACACCCTGGTACATGTGAAACAACTATCAGTAGTCTCTGCTATCGTCAACTGCTTGCCAACTGTGTACACCCTACTATGTTACACTTTTACCCGAATGGCGATGGTGTCTTCCAAGATGACAATGCGCCGAGCCATTGGGCACTTATTGTGCAAGAATGGTTTGAGGAACACACTTCTGACTTCTGGCATATCGTTTGGCCTCCGAACTTCACCGATATCAAATCCACAGAGCACTTGTGGGACACTAGGGAAAGACATATCAGGCGTTTGGATACACCAATCACCTCCATACCTGCATTGCTGAGCGCATTATACACAGCTTGGTTGGTCATACCTCCCGAACGCTTCCGACATTTTGTTGAATCAATGCCACGTCGGGTAGCTACTGTACTGAGGGCAAAAGGACCTACGAAGTATTAGTTGGTGGTGATTCAGTGATCACTCAGTGTATATAATAATACTTAAACTTTTGGAGATCAACAGTTGATATATTATTTCTATTGAGACCTAGGTGTGCACCTTAGCAAGAAAAACGTTTTTCTATGATAGGTGTCAAACTATACAGAAAAAAAAAAAAAAAAAAAATCCCGAAACTAACATAGAAATACGACTATCACAAATGCGATATGTCCACTTTAAGAGGAAAGTCTTCCATTTTGCTTAATGAGTCACCACAGCCAAAAAAGGAAGTTCTGTGGATACCATAAATTAACAGAAAGAGATCGGAACTCAGAAGAGTATTGCCTAACGAACATTTTTGGATTCAAAACAACAGAAACTTAAAAAATAAAAAAATGAGTGAAACAGCCGAGGACGCGACCTGATAGGCGAAGAATCAAGTTGAAGGAAGTCCCAAAGTTGATGGTCGTCTATTAAAAGGCCTCAATGCGGTCCAGCAGTCATAGTCACAATGGATTTTCACTCAAGTCTACCATTCCCTCTTCCATTTTTGGCTCGGCATCTTATACGACGGAAACCGCGCCCAGGCAACTCTTGAAAGATTAGCAAATGTTTATCTCGCCTTACTTAACAATTATTCAACGATGAATATCTTTCAAAGCTTCGTACCTCTGAACATTTCAATTTACCTAATGTTACTGAAATTCTAACTATTTTACAATTTTTTTCCCTTGTTACTTCACCAGTTTAGTGTTCTGAAATAAATCTAATGCGGTTTTGAGAATATCGGTGCAGTGCGCATCATAAGATTGCGCTGAGTTCTTCGGTTTATAAATATTTAGGGAGTACCGTAACACCACTGCTCTCCTCACTAGCTACTACTGGGCGCGCGCCATCACAGTACTTTCCCTTCTGGCGATGCTAATCCTATTCTCCCGATGAACAAAATAATCTACACGGAAAAACTCCGAAAAAGTTGGGAACGGGCGACCTACATCTAAGACGATACACCGTCAAGGTGTTCACTTTCCGCTAGAAATTATTTGGTCTTTCTTCTGGACCTTGTATAAGTAAAACAAATAGAAAACTAAAATATTTATACTTACTGTGCAGCATTAAAAGAGTGGAAAGCTTCCCAGAAAACAAAACTGTAAACTTTAGAATCGCATATTGGCTAAAGAAACTGCAAGCGTCTTTTGGAAAGAAAAAAATATTTTCGAAGAAAGGTGGTGAAGATTGCGAGCGTAATTTCTCTCGATTCTTCTAGCAAAAGAGAGCAAAGATGGGAACTATCAAATTACATGAAGTTGTTTGCTTTTGATAGAACTTGGGGAAACTTATCGTAGTTTTGTTGCTAACTTCGAAGGTGGTGCAGAATGAAAAAGACGATAGCTCGTGGGCTGAAGCAGATACGCACAACTGAAAGAAAATTCTCTAATTTATCACATCCAAAGCGATCTAGAGAAATCCAGAAAAAAATTCTTGCGGTGTTCATCGTGTTGTATTGCCCTCCTTTCGAGTAGTGAATTATACACTACCAGGCTGCAGTTTACTTATTTATTCCCTCTAGCGAAACAAAACAAAATGTGAGATGTAATGGATGTTTATACCGTTTGTATTTATTTACGAAGCAGATGAATTTTGAGCAAATATATATCATTACAGGGAAAGCATGATCCCTTTTCGATGTTTTAAAAATAAATAACTTTTAATTAAATTAAAAATGGAGAATCGTAATAAACTCCCTTTCAGGACAGTCTTAGACGCATCCCCTTCATAAGTGCAGTGCACTGGTATGAGGTTGGACTTCAGGACAACAGCTCTAAATTGTAGCGATTGTAATCTGAATAGCAGCCATATCGGGCGCAATTCAGTGCAATCAGTCTGCAAGAATAGCTCATGGTGTCTTGACAATGATATACAGGAATTTTGCTAGCAGGGATAAGGAATTGATTATCCCGTTGTATAAATCAGACCACACCTTGAGTACTGCATACAGGTCTCGTTTTAAGAAGGATAAACTTCTGGAAAGTACAGAGAAGGGCAATGAGATTGGTAAGAAGCACAAAGGGTTGCTCTTACCAAGAAAGGCTTAAGCTCTGCAAATTGCAGGGTCTGAAGACTAGGCACCTGCGAGATGATCTGATTGAGGTGTATAAAGCCTTGAATGGATTGAGCAGGCTCAATGCTGATGGGATTCTTCCTCTTATTCATAAGAAGAACCTGAGGAAGCATAAATTCCAATTAAGGAAAGACAGTTATAGAATAGATGTGCGGAAATTTGCTTTTAGCCAGCGGATGGTTGATTGCTGGAACAAACTTCCATCTGTCGTTGTGAAAGTTGATAGCTAAAATAAATTCAGTAAAAAAAAAAAAAAAAAACTGGACAAATATCTGAAGGGAATATGTGGATGAAATGAGAAGTTTTTTTTTTTGCTGTATAAGCTTGCTTGCCTTCTTGCAGCATATACCTCTACTAATCCTAATTCGTGAGGCTTAAACTCCCCTATATTCAGGCGAGAAATGCGACTTTGGATAATCACGTGCGATTAAATATTATTGTGTAAATTGATTTTATTATTTAAATAAGACAGATGGGACGGAGAAGTAGGAGAAGGAGGCTAAGATCAAGGGTTCATATTGTTTTTTTTTTTTTTACAACCACCTCAAGTCCGTTATTTTCGATTCAAGATTTTTAAATGAATTCCATGGCCGAAAATCCAATTTTGCAAATATCTTATTGTTGAGAGCCACAATTTCACATCAGTTTGAAAAGCAAAAAAAAAAAATGTTTAATGGCTTTCTCACCTCCCTGGAACTTTACCCCCCAACCGCTTTGGTAAAGGAACTATACAAAACAAAATAGTTTAGTCATGATTTTTTTTTTTTAAATCAAAATTAGATTAAAGACTTGCGAAACTAAAACAGCAAAATCATACATGTTCCACTATTTAGTCTTCGTTAAATTTCAAAACTGAATTTTGAAATTTAACAGAAATTGACCCTTGCTAATTTCATTGGCTTATTGCGATACAATTTCGTCCCTTAGGCTCATTTGATTTTGAGAACTCAGTGCGAAGAGTGAATGTGGGGATTTAGCAGCCATTTTGAAAAATGATTTCTTATGGAAATTTGGGTAATCCTAAATGGGAAGCCGCGATTTGATTGTTTTTTCCTATATGGCCATAATAACCCGAAATTAAGTTCTAGAAATTTCTGTCCAACAAATTATTTTTCCATGCCAGTACAGCGGGTTTTCTAGCAGTTTCGGGAGATCTCGAGCTGAGATGTCGTATTTCTATGTTAGTTTTGGGATTTTTTTTCTGTATAGATTGACACCTATCATAGAAAAACGTTTTTCTTGCTAAGGTGCGCACCTAGACCCCAATAAAAATAATATATCAACTGTTGGTCTCCAAAAGTTTAAGTATTATTATATACACTGAGTGCAGTTCGTCATAGACTGAAAAATTGTCTAAACACTTCTTCAATGGGATGTAGTTAGCTGATCTCGGACAGAGAACAGTGTTTCGTCCTGTGAGCTCATCATTGTTTATCTAACTGCACAACATGCAGATCGGCAAGTGAAAACACTTCTGCAGATATGATACACAGCGGCGGAATATCGACATACTGTGCCTAAACCGAACAACTACTATAAGTTTCCCAACTTATGCATTTATTGGTTTATACTGAAAGCTAAGCCAGATTTTTTTCGTGCTCGTTTAAAAGAAAGTTAACACCTATAGGGAAGCCCAAAGCACTTTCAGGAAATGCTTGAGTTATTTCGAATGGCTCGTAGAGCCAGCCAGAATAGCTGAAGATCCACGGTAGCTCGTGGGATACACGTTGGGAACTCTGATTTAAAAAGTTTACCTTGTTTACGTAAATAATTGAGAAGTTGAACCATTCTTTTCGTGACACGTGGCGTGGGGCGGAAAGGCTAAGAGCAATAGTTACCATTCCCCTTCATCAACTACAGGGTCTCATTTTAAGGAGGCCTGAAAATCCCAAACGGAAGAAAGTCTTTTCAGGTGAACTTAATCTCAGAGGACCGCAGGGCACCTAGTTGTCGGAGAATTCATTAAAAAAATAAAAACTGAAAGCATTTTTTCGTTTGATTTCCTTAAAATTTTAAATTTCCCTTTAAAAAACAACAACAACACTTCGCATTTATAGTTCTCCTGTCGTATCAAGGAAACCATGTTCTAAAATTCAATGGCTTGCCGCCCTTTCCTTACTTTTCAACTTTTCCAAACCAAAAAGGTCCGAAGGCAATAAAGCTTTAGCCTTAAGATTTTCGGCAAACGAAGTTATGAAATGGCAGACCGGTTTACACTCTCATGTCCTATTTTTGTTACCCACTTTACAAATTCAAAGTTCCATAACAAAATAGGACCAGAGGGTATAAACTACTGTGCGATACCTATAAAAATTACGAATATCTAAATTTGAGGGATATTGAAAGAATCTGCTCATTAGAAATTAAATGGAAAGAAACATTTAAAAAGAGAATGGCAGCAAAATACCAATTCAAAACAAAATTTTAATTCATTACTGCAATACAAGAGTAATGCTATGAGATTAATGACAAACCAAAACGTACAGCATTATGTATTAGAATTTTTCAGCAAAAAAGATTGAGTTTTCTGCCCAAGAAGAATAAACATACAGAATTTCGCAACATAACTATGTAAAATATTAAAGAAGGAAATATGAATTAAATTCGCCCAGTTTTTTCATTGAGAACACAAAAATCAAATAAAATCTAAGAAAAGTTGAAAAATTTAACCTTTTTTTGGTCAAAAGAAAGAAAGGCCTCTATCTGAAACGATTATATATCCAACATCCGTACGAGCATCCGCATACATACCGATAGCGTGACAAGATTAAAAAAATAATTTAAGAAAAAAAATCAGTTTCTGAACATAATCGGAAAAATATAGTTCTTTTTTAAAAGGCGAAATATGAGGCAAGAGGGAAAAAAACGGCAAGCGATCGACTGGAGGAGGATGAAAGAAATAAGGAAAAAGACTGAATGAATGAATATTTGGCACACTCAAAAAGCAACATATGATAGAAAAAAAAGCAAGAACGTTTGTCACGGAAGTCTCTGTGAAATGCGGGTTATCTTTACTTTGATACTGCAGGCTTTGATTTCGGATAGAAGAACGGAAGAGGCATTCTTCGGAGGATGGAAAAAAATTAAGAAAAATAGCACAGATATGGGTTTACCCTTAAGCTATTTTTGGTGTGGCAGTCTTCGGTTATTTTTGCTGTTTTCTTATGGATTGTTTTCAAGCTCGATTCTTACAGCCGAATGCACTTTCGAAATTGAACCAATATTTTAAACAACCCCGAATGTTAATGAGAGTAGTTCTTTTGATTAAAACAATTTATAGTTCTACCATTTATAAATACACTACAAATGTTACAAATATCGGAATATTTATTAAAGTTCAACATATCGTTGCATTTTAAAATAATTCTACGATCAATCGATCTTAGAATTATTTTAAAATCGATCCAACTTTTATTATATTTGTAGCCGATAAAAGGTGGATTAAAAGTATTAACTACAAAATCAGAAGTTCATAAGATCAGTATTGATAATAAAATTCATAAAAACAGCAACCAAATAAGACTTACTTCAGTTTAAACAATTCTATCCTACCAACAAGGGTTAAAATAAGCTGAACTCTTCGGAAACATGAGCAAATTGGTTTCCAGTATGCACTGACAATCACTGAAAATGTAAACTTATCTTTCCTGTAACTATATTGAATTTATCGTATTATAGTACGTACACACTTTAAGAATAGTTTAGTTTATCTTATACTATACAGCGGCCTCCGTAGCCGAGTGGTCAGAAGCCGGAGTGCAGTAGCACACGCTCTTTGAGTAGACCGGGGTTCAAACCCCTGACTGCTGAATACGGTCGATCTGCCAACTCGCACTGGACCAGCGTGGCAGATTATGGTCCATTTTTCCCTCAGCATGAATTGTTGAGGAGGTTTCCATCCTGCAGTGGGTTAATAATGGCTGCACTTTTATACTATATATGTTTACTTGATCTTCGATTTTCCCAGCTGTATTGGGTTGTAAACAGAATTTACAGGGCTTTCCTTTATCTGTTCTTAAAAGGATGAGGAAGTCCAAAAGTTGATGACCCTTGTGCTGTTTCCTGATGGAGATCCATGGAACACGAACTACCCTAGTTTGTGATTCACACTTCTTTCTTTTACTGTTATGCTTGGATTAGGCTTATGATTTCTAAACTGATGAAACAATTCTCATTGAAACGCGTGGGTACATGTATGCGCGTTTAAACTGACCGTGGTTTAAGCTCGCGTGACTGCTAAATACGATGTTCTTCTTCTCTGTCTTTATTTGGAAAAACTTCACATAATACTGTCACTTAAACATCCCGATGTTGTGACCTTGGGCGAGTTCCGATGTCTGACGGTCTTAGCTGTTCAGTCGATTAAGTGCAAATGTTGACTGCTACTACTTATCTTGCTGTCAAGCTTCTTATGTGTGAATAGAGGATTTGAAGGTGCACGACGCAATTGATTTATTAATTGTGAATAGAACTCAACATTTGCAAAACCTTTTGTGCTAAGGAAGAGCGTATAGTATATAATAAATGCCAGACATTTCATCCAAAGCGTGTTACGACAGATTTTAACCAGACTTAAACCAAAAATAAAACGGCATCAAAAGAGATTTTACTTTCTGGCTTGCTTATCTGAGAAGAAGGGTAGCCAGTTGCGATAAGTTCCAATTGAAAAAGCCAAACTAGAAACTGAAAGCACTAACTAGATCTAATCAAATTTAAACAAATCTGAAGAGCACGGAAAACCTGGAATGAACCAACCAAGGCACATTCTCTACTGCAAAAGATTTTCGTTTATTTTAGAGTGCATTAAAATTCCAATATCTACAGAGTTATTGACGCGCATACAATCCGAGCTACTTTAAAAGATTATACAGTGAAACATTGAAATTCAAAGATAAAACACGAGTTACTTAAGTTTGCGTCTCTTGAGAAGGGTATAAATAAATTTCGAATCTTGATCAGCAAAATGGATATATCAGATTGCCAAATAGTCCGAATTCATCTTCCATCCCATTAGGAACGAAAGATTAGATAAGTTTGCTACACGTAAATCTTTCTCTCTCTCTCTCTCATTATTTCAATTTTTCGTTTTTTTTTTTTATTTTGACTTGCATTTAGTTTTATTTTCTCTCAGTCTACCAGTTTCAATATATGGAAATCACATTTATCAAAAATCCATCGTTTTAAACCTCTTGTCAACCACTTTAGGACCAAAAAATGAAGTAAAGACAAAAAGAAATTGTCCCATTTTTAATAAATTACCGACACATTCTCGAGATTAAAGCGAAATCCTTAATTACGTACCTCCATTTTATTTTTTAAAACTGGATATCGACTTAATCTTTTCAAATGCGGAAGACACCTTCTCCCCCTGGGAATTATTTCTTTTAGCAATGTCTTTAAGTAGCACACTCAAGCCTTTCAAAGAACTCTATCATATAATTAAACTCAAAGTAATGTTTTCTCCTATTCTACAGTAAGTTGTGCAACACGAGTACGCCAAAATTAAGAATATCTCTGAGAAATATTCAAGAAAAGACAGACATCAATAAGCGCAACTGTGTGTAGGGGTACATAAGCAGCTGACAAAATACATAAGCAGCTGACAAAATTACTATAACATGAATCGTTCCGGGATCCATTACCATACCAACATTGTTTCAACCTAGACTGAGGTGTTATCTGCCAAACAATTAATTTCCCAAATGATCCCTGCAAACCAAGACGTTATAGTATCGATCTTGTACCAAGAAACCAGGTCACTAAGCGGGCAAAGGCCTTCCACATACTTTTGTACCTATAATGGCATTTTGTTACTTGATATGACGGAACCTAATACCTTATCGGATCTACGATTGCTTTGGATGAATCGCTGTTCATCCAAAGGTTTCCTTCCGTCTCATTATTGCCAATTACTGCTGGATGTTTCTTTTTAAATTCCCTATTAAAAGTTTATCAAAATTATACTTAATAAACATCTTTTTATTATTATTTTTTTTTAATTAAAGCGGAACGTATTTTAGATTTGCACTCAACAGCTACATTGAAAAGCCGCACGTCCCAGATACCGTAAGTGCTACGATCCCAAGGTCAATGCAGTAATCAAATACAGTCTGTGTCTAAAATACTTCAGTGAGAAAGGCAGACAGTATTTGGTTTTCCAAGTAAACGGCGGGTAGAGATATTTTGACGTCATTTCTTCGATCTCCGCAACGTCCGTCCAGTTCGGCGAATGCTGTGGCGAAAAATTAGAGGCGACGTAATTTATAAAACGTTAAGGTGTTCTTTTACAAGCACGTGCTTGGATAAGCTTGGGCAACATGCAGCAAGTGGAACGCGGAGCAGATTTCGCTACCTCCCCCTCCCCCATTTCACGCAGTTTCGAACATCGCTAAACTCGAGAAAAAATTCTCCCGACGATTTGTATTGGTGTCACCAAGGGATTTTTTAGCCAAAGCAAATTCTTTCAGTATTTCTTGTGATGCCTACCAAGTGATACCCCCCTCCTACTTTTGACCTTTACTCTCAATTTCCTTTTCTCAGTTCTATTTGCTGGCGCTTTTCCTTTGGCTACACAAAGAATATTTCAGAGGGGAGAACTTAATAACGCAGTCAATAAACACACTCTTGCAGTCGATCCGCGGATTATAATTAGGAGGCACGTGAGTTATGGCAGCAATTTTCTACTTGAGATGGAAGGAAAAAAAACAAATTCCTCCAATAGAGAGATGGAACGAAAGGAATAACGTCCTGTTTCTAACCAGTATATTTTAACGTAATGAAAGCAATTTCTTTTCCACTTCTGTCATTCAATTAGGGGCCGTGGCACTACTACCCTTAGTTCAGTCACATTAACGCACCCTCCCCTACAAATTAGGAGTTTCCTGTGTTGGCTTAATTATCCTATCAACGCGAGTGTCGTTTAATGCCAATAAAATGCACTCACCTTTAACAAGCAGAACAATTATCACTGGGATACTTAATCCAGACATCCGAAAAGGGGAGCACATCCCGTACGTCGTGGGCCAACGCTATATCCCGGACTCCCACCGATCTTCGGACACGAAAAACACCATACAAAAAGGTCAGCTTGAAGGAAAGTTCAGAATGTTTGGCGGCAGCGAAATTCAGCGTGTTCCATGACGGACACTTCGTCATCAAAGAGATTCTCTATCACACGTGAACGACGTCCTCACGGCGACCAAGGAACAGTTTGGCTGTCCGACAGAGAGAGGGAGAGAGAGCAGCAAACGGCAGACCCGAAGCTGTTGGAAGCTGCGAGCTTCTGGAGGTGCAGACGCACAGCGCGAGAGCTTAGACACCACCGGCCTCTCTCTCTCTGTGTGCGTGACTCTCTCGCGTGTGGCGAGTCGACTGCGGCTGCAGGGGAGGACAGGTGACGACGGATGAAGGACTTATCTCGTGTCTCTGGTTAAGTAGCGGATGGAGTTGAGCAGCTTTTCCTGTCGGAGATCTTTAGTCCACGCTCTGGACGATCGCAAGATGACGAGCATTGTGTGTATCCGGCGCTGTTTTGAGCCTCCTTCCTCCTGCTAAGAACAAGCGCTTTTCTCCGCTTGTGCAAGTCAATAGCGACCCGTTATCTACCGCTACCTCCGTGTTATTTCAGTATTTTTTCTTTTGGAGGGGAAAGCGCACAATTCCTTGTACCCTCTCTCTTAGGGAAAAAAAAAAAAACTGCGGGTTAGCAGTTTTAACCTAATAAAGAATTATGGAGGATTAATAACAATAGTTTTATGCGTGTGTAGCACCCTCTACAATTTTCGTTCCTTAGTAAGATTTATTGCTTTTGAGTTTACTGAGTTTTCCAAGTTCTTTTTTTTATATATAAATAAATGCGGCAGATTTTACAGCATCACATTCGTCACTATCGCGATGCTTTGTGCACGGGGGAGCAGATTTAGAGGAAATGCGAAGAGAGACCCTGCATCTGCCGGTTCCCGGACGCACGATCGTTTTCATAATCTAGCCACTTTTACTGATGACCTGTTCTTTCAAATCGTAGAATATCACCGTTCGTTACAAAAATAATTGAATAAAAATGTTCTTGTAATAAAGAGTGCTAGTAAAGCAAACATTCACCCATTTATTTGTAATATTTCAAGCAACATACATTTATTAAAATTATTCTTCTGTGTGTAAAGTATGTTAAATGAATCTATTATTATTAAGCTACTATATTAAAACTCCCATAACTTTAGCAAATACTGTCCATTGCGTATAAAATTGAGTTGCATAAGATCAAAAAATGATTCGAATTTAAAAAAAAAAATGCTTTTATTTGTAAAAAACAAAAATTCAACACTTCCAACAAATCTTTGTTCGAAAAGCCAATCCAAGACAAAGAGAAAAAGAAATGAGTGGAAAGCAACAACACCAAAGAAGTTACGCAACATTATATTAATGATTAAAAGCAAAAACTCGAAAACTGTTTGTCCAGTGATTATTAATAAATTAATGGCTGTTTGTGCAATATATCACGCAATATAAAATAGATTAAATTACTGCCCAAAGTACACATAGGATTATAGATTGCACGTAAAGTCTTGAATAATCAAGAACGTAGAACGGATATTTCTAACACGCCACGGTTCTTTCGTAAAATTTGCCTCATTTCCATGAATTTATGACTAGAATTGAACACAGTATTCAAAAAAGTCTGCCTCTAGTTAAGATATTGTGTTCGACTGACACTACCACCACACAAAATATGTTTTACAGAGTGCGAAATCAAAAAGTTCAAACAACCAAAAATGTGAAACATATTTTACGTACGTTGAGAGCTTTCTGGAGACGCTAACTATTTGAACATTTTAGCATGGATATTCAAAACAGCTCAGGAAATCCCAGACTCCGATATTCTGTTAGATCAGATGAGCTAAATTCATGTACCTAAAATTTTAATAACTGACAAAGACTCATGGAATTTAATGACATCAGTAACCCCCTGGGGTTACTTTATACTTTATACGAGTGCTTGGTAGTGCAGACTGGAATATTACTCAATCTCCTGTAAAGCAGCAGTTTCTGATTGTACGAGGGGGTATCAAAAAGTTCGTATTCTTACCTAGAAATAATAGCCCTAGATGAAACTTCGCAAGAACTTTAATCCTTTTCTATGTACTCTCCATGTTTACTGACACATTTCTCTCATCTGTGGATCAGTTGTTCAATGCCTTGATCATAGAAGTCCGCACTTCTTGCCCGAAACCACGGTTCCACTTCATTGATGACTTCCTGAGACGAATCAAAGCGCCGCACACGCAATGGTTTCTTCATTTCTCGAAACAAGAAGAATTCTGAAGGTGCTGGGTCAGGAGAACAGGGTGGGTGCTGCAGTAGTTCGAAGCCGCACTGGGCAACACAGTTAATGGTGACAACGGCCTCTGCAAAGGCGTCAGCAAACTTGGAACCCATCGTGCGGAGACCTTAGACATATGCAGATGGTCGTGTAAAATGCTGTGGGCAGACCCATAACTAATTCCCACTGCATTCACGATGAAATGAATCGTCACACGTCTGTCACTCAGAACCAAGTGCTCAACCTTTGCAACCGTCTCACTGTCTATGGATGTTGATGGCCTTCCTTCTCTTGGCTCATCAAAGAAACTTGTACGACCGCACTGGAACTCCTGTTTCAACTTTTTTTACAGTGTCGTAGGATTGACAATTCTGCCCGTAAACAGCTTTCATTTCTTCGCCAGTTTATCAACCATAGCGTCCTTCGTCAGATTCCGGGTTCCACCTCTGGTGTACGATCCTCTACAAGAATGAAATTTTACATGTTAGTTATTGAATATGTAGACAACTTATATTAAAAACGGCATCTTCCTACTGATGTTTTATCTAGGTCAGGGTAAGAACATTTTGATACCCCCCCTCGTATAGAACGCCATGGATGGGTTTCCATTTGCTGTTCAAAAACATTCCAAAAGTGCTGAATTGGAATCGAGATTTGCTTCTGGGATGGAAATGGCAGTTTCACCTTATTATTTATCTCAGACCACTGAAGTACTGATCGTGCTTCGTGATACAGTGAAGGTGATGTAGAATTGTTTAGAACAACACATACACAGTACATTCACGGTTTCATCGATGACAACCTATATATCAAGTCCAAACAACGTAAACAGACCCAAAACCACCTTTCTTCCTTTTCCATTCTTCTTCCTCTTTGTTTTATGTGTATTCGAGAGGAATCTGGTTAAAATTTAATCAACGTTTCTATTGGATCACATAAACAACGACGCCAGTCAGTCATTTTGTAGTAAAGTTTCATCTATATGTAATGACATCTATTCTGCAAAGCCATGAATATTAGTCAGTCACGTAAACACTACATTAAAACGTTGAGAAGCTTATTCTGAACAACTTCGGCATTTCTGTAAGTGAAATCTCACAACGGGTTGTTGTGAGATTTCACAACAACCCGTTGTGAGATCCCATCCACGGCGTTCTATACGCAAGTGGCAACTGAAGTTTAACCTTGACAAATGCAAAGTACTGCATATGGGTAGAAGTAACCCCAGAGAAACGTACCAACTGTGTGGTACTACACTTAAGGTGGTAGAAAATGAAAAAGACCTGGGAGTAATTGTGCAGGCAGATATGAAGTTCTCTGAGCAATGCAGACAGGCTGCCAGGGCAGGTAATGGGGTTTTGTCAATGATATATAGGAATTTTGCTAGCAGGGAAAAGGAGGTGATTGTCCCTCTGTATAAGGCGATGTTCAGACCACGCCTTGAGTACTGCGTACAGGTCTGGAGGCCTTATTTTAGGAAGGATGTAGATTTACTTGAGCGTGTACAAAGAAGGGCAACAAGATTGGTGAGGGGAATGAAGGGATCCTCTTACCAAGAGAGGCTTAAGTTCTGCAAATTGCAGTGGCTGGAGACTAGGCACCTGCGCGGTGATCTCATTGAGGTATATAAGGCCTTGAATGGGTTGAGCACGCTGAATTCTGATGGGATCCTTCCACTTGTTCAGATTACGAACCTAAGAGGGCATAAATTCAAATTAAGAAAAGACAGATGTAGATTAGATGTGCGGAAATTTGCCTTTAGCCAGCGGGTGGTTAATTGCTGGAACAAACTTCCATCTGTCGTTGTGGAAGTTGATAGGTTGAATAAATTTAAGGAGGAACTGGACAGGCATTTGGAGGGAATGGTGCGTTTTTTTTTTTTTTTGGCTGATGCTGCATAAGCTCATACATTTTCTTTCTTGCATCACATGCCATTACTACTACTACTACAAGAAGTCAGTATCAAAATGTAAAGGTAAGACGGGATCCTTCTTTAACTCTCACCTTGTATTGTCAATAACACCATTTCAAAACACAGCAGTGTAGGTTGAAAAAGAGTCTGACCCCCTCCCCCTTTTCAGTCCAAATAAGTTCCCTTTAGATTTTCACCTTATTGGACCAGAAACAGGATTTTTTGGAGAGCATGAGTTTTACAGCAACAAGGCAGTGCAAATGTGTTTCCCATTGTCTACGAACCCATCCTAAATGATTTTATGCATCATGGATGGTATCATCAAGTCAATGGGACAAACCAGTGCGTATATGGGAGTGGAGGAAGAGTGGAGCAACTAGAAGACTGTTTAGTGTGAAACAGGTAAGGCGATTCATTTACAGGCTGATTCCGAGAGTTATGGCAAGTCCGTTGGATTCTAAAAATAGCAAGTTATCGGCTATTTTAGCTGAGTTATTGTAGGTGAGTAATCAAGAGGAAAGGTACAACAGTACACACGGTTTGAATGACCGTAATTCAAGCCGGTGTGGCTGCTAAATAGGGTAATGTTTTTGTATTCACAACAGATTTGCAAAAAATGAATTTTTTTAAAAAAATTTATCGTTCTATGGTGAAAAATTAAAATTTGTTTAACTACCATGCTGCGAAATCTCATATTTTAATCACCATCACTAACAGACCATATAGTCCTGTCGATGAAGTTTGGCGGACGAAGCGTGATCGTCTGAGGATATTTTTAAGGGTTTGTATTGGGACCACTGGCTGTTTTAGGCAAAACAATGAATGCTGAGGCCTGTCTATGTCCTGGACAATAATGTGTTATCTACTTTGCGGCAGCATGTTGGGGAAGACCCTACCTGTATCAGCAGTACAACGCTCCATATCATACTGCTCGCCTCGTGACGGATTGGTGTGAGGATATGAGCGGCGAAAAGTTGAACTGGCCAGTCCATAGCCTGACTTCAGTCCTTTAGATAACATCTGGGATGAACTGAATCGTTTTGTGGGAAACTACAGGTGGCACCTGGCCCTAACATTATGTACACTATACGCACTATGTTCATATCTGCCTTCATATCTGATTTGTCTCTGCCTTTCAGATGGTGTCAGTGTCCATTTACTGAACTCTGACCTAAATAAGTCTGTCTATAATAGAGAACACAACAGGAGATTCTTTTATCTGTACTGCTGATCTCCTCTCCCATCTCCAAGTACGTCATCTCTACTATCTGCCGATGATAGCTATATATATATTTATGTTAACATCATTTGTGTTATTACTTAAAAACAAAAAATAATATCTTATAGTAATCAAACAAAATTAACACTAAAGGTACAACAATAAAACATTCAGAGCTACATTGACAGTGAATCCCTTAAATTTTTAATTTTTACATTAAATTATTATTTTTTACTATTTTGTTCAGTTCTTTAGGAAATTACGTCCCCGAAGCATCTTCTTTCTACTAGTACACTGGTGTGCAAAATTTAAGGACCAGTCAGGTGTTCACCTGTAGCTTCTCATAGGAGTGGCCTGGATATGGGAAAAGCATACCAAAGGAACCTCGTGTGGTACAAAAATAATGAAGGAAACAACACCGACACAACAACAGAAACAAAACGGTACAGAAGGACTTTACAACTTGTTTACAACTTGTTTTTTCTTGATTTGGTTCAATTTCTTTCTAAAACTCTACAGTCACAAGACTGTAGAGTTTTAGTTCCATTCAAGAAAGAAGTCAGTCCCAGTAGTCTTATCCATTCTGCGCTAGCAAAAATCTTAAAGACTCTTCTTCTGATTGTTTTCTTTTACACTGATCCTTAAATCATGGTGTGCATGATTTAAGGACCAGTCAGGTTTTCATCTATAGCTTCTCATAGGGGTGGCCTGGATATGGGAAAAGCATACCAAAGGAACGTCCTGAGGTACATAAATGACGAAGGAAACAACACCGACACGACGGAAGCAAAACGGTACTGATGGACTTTATTCAAAAATGGCAACATAGCACTGGCTGCCATGATACAGATGCATCACTGCCAAAGATGGAACAAAGGGAAGAGGTGGTCCTCAGTAGGAGATATGGCCACCCCCTAATATCGATGGGGGCTATGCACCGCCTGTCTATACTTTGAACAATGTTGTTGATAAGTTCTTGCGGTAACATCGTCCATTCGTCTGTCAGCGCCATCTTCAGTTGGTGAAATTTTCTGGTTGGTGTGGACATCCGCTAGGCGTCTCCCCATAGCATCCCATATGTGATCGATGGGATTTAGATCGATGGAAAGGGCAGACCAATCCATACGAACAATGTCCTCACTTTCCAAAAGCATATCAAAAGCCGCAGTGAGATGGGATGTGGCGTTATCATCCTTAAACACGAACTCGGGCCAGTGGCACCTCGGAACAGACGCACATGGGGAAGGATTACCTCAGTACAATAGAGCCTTCCGAAGTTCTGGAGTTGTGTACGTCAATCCAAGATAACGCCTCCCCAGACGAAAACACCTCGACCGCCATATCAATCCCTTTCAGTGATGTTTGCGGAGTGATACTGTGTGCCAACCTCTCGCTAGTTTAGCTGACGTGGAGAATCGCTGCTGAGACTGAATCTACTCTCATCAGTAAAGAGTACCTTAAGTAAAGATTTTGTGGTTGTAACCTTTAGAAATAGAGTTGGCCCTTAAGTTTTGCACACCATTATAAGATGATTGTAAAACTGCATGCGCTTTACAAACGAACCCAAAGATATACCGAAAAAGAGAGACATAGACCAATGGATTAAGGTTAATCACTTTTATTATATAAACTAGCAAAAGTTTTTTGTATTTACAGAGAAAATTAAATTTACGAGCTATAGTAATATCAGTCTATATGTCAAAGAGAAATGCTGTCCTTTCTACGAGAACCTGGGTTGTCTGTGGGAGCGAAAAATATCAACACGAAATTAACACAGCGAAGGATTCAACTACTGGTGTCTTACATGTTGTAGTCCTTCTTCTAGTACATCCCTCTACTGCCTTGTAGTCTGATGACTTAACCAATTCTTTTGAAATAAATCCTATTTGAAGTATAATTTATCAAAGGCCAATTAGAAAACATAACTGAATCATTAATAAAGTATGTAAAACCCTTCATATTAATAACAGATCGTCAAAGGATATCTCGCATTTCTTTCTGCTTTAATAAATTACTTGAAGATGAGTAACCTTAATCCGTAAGTATGCTGCTGACAAAAATGAATAATGAAAATTTTAGGCTTAACATTTTTTTTTTTTCAGGCTTAACGTAACAAAACTAATACCTTCATATTAAAGATATTGGTTTTGTTTATAAATTTGGTTTCAGTTCACTATCAAAGTCGACTAGAAATGGCGGTGATCGCTTAACACCATCACGGAATATGTTAAGAGATCAATAATAAAGGGGAATCAATAATAAAGGGACCCATGAAAGAAGAGAGAAACTATGAATAAAATATACGTTTAATAGGCCATAATTTTTAATAAAGTGTGATCAATAGGGTTAAACACATTTGAGCATACACTCAGTGACCACGGAATTGTGACCATCCATAATGGACTATGCCGCACAGCTCGCAATATAAAAATTCGAACAACTTCGTACCCTAGAGCGGTGGTAATTTACGTTGTAAAGATATCACGGGGTTTCAAAAAGGCATGACTGTGGGAGCTCGTGCGTCGGATGCTTCCATATGGGAAAAGGCATGTCATGTCATGTCGGATGCTCACGCCCACTGTGGTTATGAGACACAAAAAATGGTGTCAAACCATCTCCAGCCGAGAGAACTGTAAAGGATTACGCAAGGTGGATGTTTGCGGTGAGCGAAGAATGCAGCGCGTTGTACTGGCTCAAAGACAGGTCACTCTACGTCGCACTTTCAGACGTATGGGGTTCCACAGCAGACGACCCAAAGGGGACCTCCTCTCCTCACCGCTTATCGTCGATGGTGATTGCTGTGGTGCTAACAACACTGTAGTGAATACTCGTCTCAATTAAAATGATAGTGGGAGAAATTAATACGCCAAGTATTTGGGAGATCTGTAATTGAAGAATCTTCCCGAAACGCTCAACAGCCCTCCCTTCTCTAGTCTGCGGAGTTCAGGCTCAGGAAAGGCGACAGATTTCTGCCGATGAAGATGCTCCAAAACGTAGAGGAGATGAATGTTGACTACAAGAAATTCATTGAGGACAAATTCTACAAAGGCGTATCATTAGGGAGCAGCTCTCATCTTGAGCTGAGTGACTGTCATTGTTTTTCTTTGATCGGTATGCTGTCATTGTGTAAAAAAAAAAGGAACAAAAAAAGGAAAAAAAAACTGTTTTCTCATTTCCCGTGTTTACAACTTGTTTTTTCCTGATTTGGTTCATTTTCTTCCTAAAACTCTACAGTCACAAGACTGTAGAGTTTTAGTTCCATTCAAGAAAGAAGTCAGTCCCAGTAGTCTTATCCATTCTGCGCTAGCAAAAATCTTAAAGACTTCTTCTGGTTGATTTCTTCTACACTGATCCTTAAATCATGGTGTGCATGATTTAAGGACCAGTCAGGTTTTCATCTATAGCTTCTCATAGGGGTGGCCTGGATATGGGAAAAGCATACCAAAGGAACCTCGTGAGGTACAGAAATGATGAAGGAAACAACACCGACACGACGGAAGCAAAACGGTACTGATGGACTTTATTCAAAAATGGCAACATAGCACTGGCTGCCATGATACAGATGCATCACTGCCAAAGATGGAACAAAGGGAAGAGGTGATCCTCAGAAGGAGATATAGCGACCCTAATGTCGATGCAGGCTTTGCATTGCCTGTCCATACTTATAACAATGTTGTTGATAAGTTTTTGCGGTAACATCGTCCATTCCACTGTCAGCGC